>NW_027185252.1:14833511-15288511 GCF_022577435.1 Embiotoca jacksoni | reverse complement strand
TTTACCTTCAGTGACTTCGCAGTGGTGAAGCAGAGAGTTATTGTTACACTCTAGTCCCATCAGTCCAGCGAACATCTTCCCATCAGCAGAAAGGCGTTTAGTATTCAGAAGTCAGAGATCCCGGTAAAAACACGGAGCTACACCAACCATGTTTTCAGAAAGTGGAGCCCGGCAAAGGGACTGATCTCATTTCCGTTGTGGAAAACTGAACCCAGTCTGTGATTTATTTCCTCCACTTTTGGAGTAACGCGTAAAAGCGGCTTCCGTGCGCGATCCTTTACCCGTGACAAACATTTCCAGTCACAAGTATTGATCGTATATCAGATTCTGTACATTTGTCCTCTGCGGCAAACAAGTGGTTGCTCATGAAGAGGCGGTGTGGAGAAAAAAAGACGGTCTTCATGTCATGTTTCTTGATGGGAAAAAAAAAAAGAAAAAAGGGAAAGAGATCCGATGGCTTGTTGTGATGGCAGACGTCGGAGCCTCCGAGACAAACCCTTGTCTATCAGCCCGCTCATCAATCAGTCGGTCAGTAATCCGTTAGCCGCTGCGCCGCTGCGCCGTCGTGCGTCGTGTCGGTGCAACGTGAGGAGCTCCTACGTGTTCAGGAATTTGACTCCAGACTTTTTCAGACCGCCTCAGAAAACTCAGCGGGCAGCCTGTGAATGCAGCAGCGGACACAGGACCGGATTGAACACCGCTGCTCTTTGTATTATTGCAGGCTTTGTTTTACGACCACTGCAGATAGAGAAGAATAAGATGGAGGAAGACATGCTGTTTCTCCCCTTTCATCTCAAAGTCACAAAAACAGGCCATATGTATACATACTGTATACTTATAGACGATATTTGTTGAATGTATTTTTTAAAACGAAGTCATTTAAGGATAATATGTCCCTCCGTGTTGGAAGACTACATGTGAGGTTCATATAATTATCTGTGTGCACAATCCAATGTTAATTTTGCACATTAGAGGGAGTATACAAAAGTGTTTCTTTGTTTCTGCGCTGAGGGAATCCACCAGGAGAACAAAACTGTGGACCCCACATAGAGCAGTCTTTTCAGCTTCCTTCCCACACATCCAAACCCTCCTTTCATTCAGCTCGGCTGGCTGATGGACAAGTCTGAGATAAACAGCTCAGTTCAGCAGAGTGCAGCCTGCATATTTGTCACTGGATGATACAAGAAAGGATGAACTGTTTCACATGCAGAGGAAGATCACCTGCCCACTATTAAGAATTAGAGGCACAAGCTGACTGTGAACGTGACTTTAATCTTTGGCTGCCCTCTGTGGCTTTTCACTTTGATTTGTAGTCTGGGCACATCTCGCCTACCTATAAAACATCAGAGCAGATCTGTGATGAAATGCTGTCCAAAGAAACGAGGAACAGGGTCATCACGCGTTCTCCTTAGGGGAACACGTGACTAGAAAAATGTAGACATTATAGCTGAATTAACTTTTTCACAGGAGACATTTTAACTACATGCTACATTACATTTCAACAACTGCTAAACAGAGTCATCATGTCTGCTGTGAAAAAGGTCAATGAACAGGATTCATTTAGGAACAATAAAGAAACATGAGTCCTTTGATGCTGGGAGCGAAAACAAAATGTAAAGAAAGATAAATATAAGTTGAACGCAGCTTACACTGGTCCACACTGTCTATCTGTTGCTCCTTCATCATCTACACAGACTGGATGGACTCTTCTTGCAGACATTTTGACCTGTAGCTGGTGACACCATTGATTTTAGCTCTAACAAAAAGTAATTTAGTGTGCCACCTCACCTTCTGCTCACTCCACGCATGAAACTGCAAAGAGTCTATCCAGCTTTGACCAGCAGATGTCAGACTGCACATAGATTTAAGAATGTGCTTTTTCTATTCACTCGTTTCATTTACTTTTAGAGGTTATATTTTTTAATAAGTGTGAGCAAGTCGTCCGGGATAACTGACTGTAAACATGCTGTAAAGCATGTACATGTCTAGAAGTACGTGCAAGTCGTCTACCTTCAGTTTGTTTTGTTTAAAACACTCTAAAATAATGTTTCATAATTCTTTATTTAAATTGGCTAAATGAATATGATTCCAGACATTTTCAATAGTATATCTTTTATCTTTTTTATTCGAAAAAAAGCTGAACCAAAACAAACTAAATGAATGTGCAAAAAGCCTGTAAATTATCCAGGTTGAAAATACTTTTTATAGCAACGTATAGCAAGAAATTATCGTCTTGCATTTAGGTAGGTTTAGATCACACTGCTACAGACTAACGACTTTCAGTTTTTCTGGCAATACTTACCCTCAAAAGGAAAACATGAGTCAGGGTGTCCATGTGTAGTACTTACATTGGCCAGCAGGTGACAGACTTATATTACACTGAAAGCCTGCTGCTCAGTCTGCAACGTCAAGTGTAACAAATTAATAATCTTATGGGATATGGAAGGATAATAAATTGAGCCAACACACGTACAACAACGAACAAAAAAAGAATTAGTAATAATTCTTTTAAATTTATCCTTAATTTTTTAGACAGCAGATGATCAGGATAGAAATTAGAAACCTGTGGTTTGAATAATCTGACTCATAAAGTAACATTTCCTCAGTTAAATCTGACATTAAAATCTTGTTTCCCCAGACCCAAATAAAGGCTTCTTTTACTGATGATAGATTATAAAGTCAATACTTTGTGGCCATCCACAAACACAGGAGGCCTGTTATCCAGTGACTCAAACATGGAGGAAACAGCAGGAGGACATCAGCTCCCTAGAAGGTATATTCCTCCACTTCTCAACCTTACTGTCAACGTACGTCACTGCAGTGTGGTGAGGACCGTTTAAAGAGGGTTGAATGAGGATATATATATATACATATATATATATATATATATATGTATATATGTGTGTCTCAGAATATAAACGTGTAATGAACGAAGGTCGCGTGTTCCTCCTCCTCAGTGAATACAGTGAGTGCAGACAGCCAATGGTTCTACCTTAGATGATCTGTGTGATAGAGAGAGAGGAGGGAGTAAAGGGAAAATAAAATAAACACACACACATTATCAAAGCAGCTTAAAGTCTGGGAGAGCATGATAAGTTTGGCACAGAACTTTTATTCATGCAAAGCAACTGAAGTCATCAGATTTTTATCAAAGTAAAAAAAAAAAAAAAAAAAAAAAAAAAAAAAAAAATGGTCTATTGTAACACTTGTTATTGTAATACTAAAAACAAAATTAGCAAACATGTCACCAAACATATGAAACATCTGTCAAGTTCCATTAAAACCGCACAGAAACATCAAAGTGGGGCTAAACTGAAGGAGACAATGACACAACAGAGAGAACATTGACGTGGAGGATTAAACCACCCCTTCCTCGGTGTCCATGAGTGTGGTCCGGCTGGAGAACACGTCGGCCAGCATGTGTTTGGGGATCTCGGAGCCGCGGACGCGCAGGGCGTAGCAGGCGTCTTCTACTTTGCCCAGGCTCTGGCGCAGCGTGTGCAGCTTCTTGGACACCTCGTAGGGGCCCGTGTTCCCGATGTAGGAGAAGCCGTCGTGGATCTGCCGCAGGAACTGGCTCAGCTGGAAGGGCGTGTCGATGTCGCCGTTGCCCACGCTGCTGATGCACATGCGCATCAGCTCTCCCGTCAGGTCGGCCACGCCCAGCAGGTAGTCGGCCGGCGTCACCTGGAAGGTCAGGACCTGAGCTCCCAGCGGCAGAGCTTCAGCTGAGCCCTGAGATGAAGTAGAAGTAATATCCAAATCATACACGGAAGTCAACGAAAGACAGATTATACGACCGCTCTGGGATCTTTCGTTTCAACAAGGAAGTCTCAACCCTACAAGATGTGCTGTCCCCCTTGTAAAAGTCCAGATTCTTTGGAGCAGGATGATGCTTTTAGTAGAAAACTCTGTGTTTTGTCGTAAAAAGCATCAAGCTATTTAGTCTGCATCAACAGACAGTTATCAACAGGCAGAGTGGATAAAATTATAAAATGACATAATGACACATAATGCTCATGAATGCAGTACACAGAAACACCCAGTGCTGCTTTGTGTGACATCTCCACTGCTCTGAAAGGAAATCATGTCAAATGAACTCAAAATATGAGGATTTTCTTTGAGAGCTTGAAGTCTTGCTGAGAGTTTTCTGAAGAAGATTGCTGCAACTCTCATCTCTGTGCTTTAAATATGAAGTTACATGTCATATGTTTGCATAAAGTCAGGATCTGTGCTAAGCTAAGCTAAATGCCTGCTGGCTATAGCTTCATATTTAGCATGCAGACATGAGAAAGGCGTCGATATAACTCCAAGCAAGAAAGTGAATCAACGCATGTCCAAAAATGTCAAAACGATTCCCTAAAATCTTCATAAATTTGTCTTTTAGAAAATGAAATATATCGACAAAAAACTAAAACTAGGTGGTTTAATACATTAAATTATATGACAACTTAACCATGAAGTCTTCTTTAAATTCACCTTTGTATCTGCCTTGTCTGCTCTCATGAACACCAGTCGGGCGTTGATCTCCTCCAGGCTGATGAGGCTGCGATGGCGGATGTAGTGCAGGAAAGAGACGGCCTCCACGTACTCCTGAATCCCTAATGTACAAACGTACATTTAAAAAGGATCAACACAAAACAATCGGCAAGTGCATCCAGACATTTCACTGGTCGAGCTGCTGAAACGAAACGTGATGGTGGAGGCTGCTTTTGTTTGAAAACGTCTACTATGAGTAAAAGCTCGGCTGTGTATCAAATGAGCAGAGCCGTGTGTAAACACGACATGGTATCTGCACAGTATAGATCACAGTTGCAGATAGGGATTCAAATAAAACCTGTTTCCTGTCTCTGTCTTTTGATAGAACAACAGCAGCCATTTTTTGTGCTGGGCTGAGATGACCCCTCATTTGTTTTCTGGCCCTGAGTAAACAACAATCAAATAATCACAGGACGGAAGACTTTGTGTCTGAAGTTTACTTTTGGAGCGGCAATTGAACTTCAAAGGGCGTCCTATCTCCCTGCAGCGAACCACAACGTGCCACACAGAGCCAGCCGGAGGATGTGCTTCATCTCCACTTTGCTCTGAGGAAACTTTCGCTGCTCTTCCAACCGCACGGCGTTTACATGGACTGAGCTGATGCACCGTGTCAAAACTCAGAGCTTTCTTAGAGCGTCTCTGCTACTCCACTGCTTGGTTTTCTAAAATCCCCAACCAACCACTGCTATCCTCCGTCATCCACATGTGACCTAGACTGGACTGTAACACTTTACTCTGGATCAAATATTAGAGTAGAGCTCCACTGATACTGGATTTGATAGCAGATGCCGATAATGGGGAGAAAAAGAGGTTTATTGGGGATTTTGATATATCTGGGATATTTATTATATGTTATGATATTCTTACTAATTATAAAGAACTATTTAAAAAGCACATGGAGCCATTTCTATTTTATCCCAGGCGTCTCTTTTCATTATGTCCTGTAAAAAAAAGTTGTAATATTGGCCAACATATACACTGATATCTGTGATAGGCCAACATTTGCAGATAAAATTGTACGGCAAATATCAGTCAAGCTCTATATTAAAGGCTCCAAAAAAATGTTTTGTCACCCGGCTTCTTACTCTAAGAAATAAAGTCTTACATGACGGCATTTTCTGCCAAAGTTTTGTAAAGTAAAATTTTGTTTATTTCAGATGACAGATTTCACCTGATGAGACTGCACCAATTACCATGTTGCAAAATCCGATTGGATTTTATCTTATTTATTTATGAACATATTCAACAATATAGAGATATTCTTGCTGTCAGGGCTTTTAAAGGAACTGTTTCTCACATCCTCTTCTTATGCAGTATATAGTAGTAGTCATACATTTTAGGCCGCAACCTCTATTTGGCAATTTTTTTTTTTCAGAATCTTTATCGACAAAAAAACTAAAAAGCTGCTCCAAACATTTAAACATTGTGAGCGGCTCCACGGTTGTGGCACTGAGAATGTGAGCCAATCTGAGGCAGACAGGATATGACATGAAAAGGTTACGTGAGCTTTGAGGCCGGCGGAGTTCAGTTCCCGAGTTTACTGCCAAGAGCGGTTCATCATATTTACTCTGAAGCAGCAGTTCAGGAGGGATTAATAAAGTTGAAGTCAGTTACCTTTGGTCTTTGAGACCCAGAAAAAAAAATGACTGGACATCACGTCTAAACAATAACTCAGGGGAAACCTCCGGGAAATCACAGACTTTACTGGCACAATAGTTGGAAAAGTTGAAAGTTGAGCGTGAGTGTGTGTTTGTTTGTGTGTGTGTGTGTGTGTGTGTGTGTGTGTGTGTGTGTGTGTGTGTGTGTGTGTGTGTGTGTGTGTGTGCGGCCTGATGGGATCAGAGCTGCAAAATCAGTCTTAAGAACTTGACTGCTGCTTAAATACTGTATGTTTGAAAAACGTCATGGCACACATTCGTGTGCCGAGAGGATTTAAAGATTAATTGAGCTCATTGTTTGACTACACAGCGGTTCACCGAGTTGCAGGTGAACCATGAAAAAAGCCCCACTAGTAAATTTTTGTTTGCAAAGCCTCAGCTGCTCGCTGGGTCCAACTCAAGAGTTTGTCAAAGTGCCCTGTTATCAGTGGCAATTACATTCAGGACTTGGCCCACAATATCTTTGATGGTCCTTATATAAAAAACAGACCAATTACACAAGCCTGGGGACTTCTCTCCCAGCCAAGATTATCTGGAGAGTCCTAATCTAATAAAGACGATAAAAATAGGGGGAAACACGAACCGTCTAATTGGTGGGAAGTGCCACTAGTCACGTCGTGAAGGATGCAGCAGTGATTCCTGAGTGACCGCAATCTAAAAATGACTTCCCCATCTGCTAGATAACAGCTCACCCTCGCTCCCAGTAATGGCTTCCTCCAAACTCTGCAGACATTGTGGCTACGCTAAGAAAAACTGGTGCTGATGCTAGTCGCAAAACAACTTTATCAGAGGGTGTGTCCAACACGTCCAGGCCTGCAAGGTCACGCTCTCACACCGACTTTACAATACATCTATAGAGAGCGAACAATGACTCAAACATAAATATATTCATTTATACAGGTAGGAATCAATAACTAAATTCATAAACAAATAAAAAAAATGATTACATTTTGGCAATCAAAAAGGACATGATGGAATCTATTAAATCAATTTCCATGCACCAACTTTTAGCTAATTATTTCTGTATTTCCACGCCAATATGTTAATTAGGTGGGCGGTCCTAACATCAGTGTACAGCTGGATTGCCCAGCTGGACGGAACGAGACAGAAGCAAACGGTTTCTATCACAACACAAACTAGCCTGGCTACATTTTTATTAACTACACAAAATGGCTTTGAGTGAGTGAACAAACTCTGACTTTATCAACAGACACAAAAATACATTCATTTATTTATTAATTAATGCACAAATCCAGAAATAGCCTAAATCAAAGTTGATGTACTCATGACACTCGTTTAATTATGCCTCTTTTCATTACGAAAATGTATTTATTTTTTTATCTATTTGCCTAATTGTTAAAACTTTAAGTTTTCGTCCTCCATGTCCATCTAAAGAGAAAGACTGCAGCACAGACAGTTTCTCATGGAAGCTCCCATTTTATCAGGTTTTTAAATCATGTCCTTTGCTGGAGCTTGTTTCTCTATTCCGAAATATAGAAGGAGTTAAACTCCAGACCTAAAGAAATATACAGTAAACTGTAGATATAATCTATGTACTGTATATAAAATTGTGGGGCAGTCTGCTGATCTTCAGATTTGACCCAGACAAGTATAATCTGGCGGGGACAGATTTGGTTAAAGGGCTGGAAGACTCCAGATAGAGTTGATTAGAATATGATTGACTGGAGATATGTCTCTGAAATATATTAAAGTTTGTCTGGTTTGTATTTATCTTTACTTATTCTCAATTTGCGCTGCTGCCTGTCTCGCCCAGGAATCCCTTTAAAGAAGAACTTTTTAATCTCAACGGGCCTTTTCCAGGTTAAGTAAAGGTTAAATGGATAAATCATTTTTTTACTAAATTGATGTACTAATTGAACGTGCCTTTTTTTACAAGGTGTATGTATAACTCACCTGGAGTGAAGGCTCTGTGAAACTGAAAAATATCCTCTCCCCTCAGCTCTTCTGCAATTTGACCAATCTTCTGCCTGACTGCATCCAGTTTTACGTCGGCCTCATTCAGAACTTCCTCTGCATCTGGAACACTTCATACCCAAAGAAAACAGATGTTAGGAAGCAGAGCATGAACACTGGAGTTGATTAAATCAGTAATTCAGTTGGTTCATTGACACCGAGTTATCTTTTCTTTCGAGGCATTCATCATTCAAATGATTTTCCTTTAATCCCAAAACTTCCTGTTTACACTAAAACAACATCTGAAGGCTGGTAGAGACTGAGCCAAATGTGGATGATCTCTTGCATCAATAATGCTTTCACATTATTTTTCAAAGCTTCTGATTATACCAATGACATAAATGCATCCTAAAAGACACCACAGAACATAACCCATCGAAGTCAGAAGCAATCCTTCGTTAAATGAGTAAAGTGAAGAAATCTATTGTACTTTTTCATTTTGACAGCACATAATAACATATCTTTCTAATATTGTACATACTTGGTCACTCTGTGCAAAAGAAAAATAGTCCTCTTGCTTTCGATGGTGACGTCTCGACTGATCTTAACGAGACGCTCATATTTGTCGTGTTTGGTGTCGAGCTCCTGCTGGAAAACTTCAGAGAAAGAAAAGTTTAAATACGGACGATTTATTGTTTAAGAAAAAAAAAAAAAACAACACCAACCACATGGGTGAACAGTGCAAGGTGTGAAAAGTCATGATGTTGGGGGATGCAGTTACCTCTGAAGGCAGCAACGACAGATGAGGACGGGTTGGCGCTCGCATCATGCTCCTGCGCTGCATCAAAATGTTTCCGGGGGCCTCCTTCACCTGAAACAGCGCAGAAAAAGTCAGGCGATGTTAAATAATTTAAATTCTTTGGGCACTGCATCAATTTTGCCAACGCTTTTCAGTTTCCTCGCTCGTTTATCCTGATGTCATCAGTTATTTTTGAGTTGGGCTGAAAACTATTCCAGCTGTAGGTATGCAAGGTGAAGACTTGGCAAAGGATACTGTAGAGTTGTGTAAATTATAGGATCTAACGTTGTTGTTGTATTTAAGGAAATATAATAACAATCTTATTTTTACCATTTCTTCTTCTAAAAAAAAATAAAAATAAAAAAAAGAAAGAAAAGAAATCTGTCTTTTGCAAGTCCATAAACAAAAGGGGAGAGAGACATTAATTCAAACTACGAGAGAACATCATTAAAATGTGAACTAAAGATTAAACAATTTGTCAGCTGACAAAAGAAATAAGATGCAAACATTTCGATAATCTAAATGACTGTTAAACTCAATAGCATGGTCCGTTTTTAAATCAGGGAAACACCAAAAAGATCCGTGTTTTTGTTTCGTGTTTTATGATAATAAAGTGATCACGTGTGTATTTTGGTTTGATGGTCAAACACATCATGACTGATTATACAACAATCAACGTGAGCTACAGGGCGACTGCTGTAACAAGACAGACTGTTAGTTTAAACACTAACACGTGGTTTAATCTCTGATATGAGTTTACACAGATTTCACGCTGCGTGTTAGTTTAAAGTAAAAAAAAAAAAAAAATCCTGTCGGATATCCAGCTAATCTCCTGCTAACAGCGCTCACAACAACTCTTAACAATACATCTCGCACAAAAACGTAGTTTTTCTGAGTTCAGTCTTCAACTGCTGCACTTACCTTCTCGTTTATTCATGTCTCCGGTGTTGTGTGTGAGTTTAGTTAATGTTAAACACGGTTAGAGATCTGGTCGAGCTGTTTCAGCCACCGACGTCCGCGCTGCCAAACACATGTGACAAGTATTTCACTATTAAACAAGACGGTCCCGCTTACCCGAAAAACTAACTATCTCTGAGCGATAACAAACAGACCGAGTAGTCTCTAAATAGCCATTAACGCGAAAGAAATGGTGTTTGTTTGTTTTGTTTTTGAAAAACAGGCATTAATGCGGACCGCCCTCATCTCGGGGCTTTTACGCTATTTGCTTGCGTGCCAGGAAATGAAAAGAAGTGCATGACGGGAGATGTAGTAACATGCCTTTTTTTAATTTATTTATTTATTTATTTTTTAAAAGCGTTTCCCAATTGAACAAAGCCCTATTTACTGATTTTATTTTTAATCATTTCAAACTTTTACAAATAATTTCAGTTATATGTAACAGCCATAACAGCACATTTGTATTGGTAGCTGTTGAAGCGCATTTTGACATAGGCCTATAACAAATTGTATTTTTCCACTTGAAATGGACTTTTCTTCAGCATTAGTGTCGTGCATGGTTCATCGCTGCAGATGCTGTATTTGCTCATTATAAACATAGTCCTGAATTAAACTTACTAAGAGCGTAGAGTGACACAGCTGGCCAGAAAAATCACTTTCTATTTTAAGTTAAAATCCTAATTGGGTAATTAATCATCTCCAGACTGATATCCTAGATTGGCCCGTGTCATTTTCTGCTATTAAAGTGTGCATCATCCAACCTTTCTTGATCAGATTACTCTCCTCTCCATAACCCCTCCTCCAGGGACTACTGTCGACTGTGTACGTGCCACACAACTGGTGCCAATTTGAGCTTACATTTTGCCTCTGTCTCTGCACAGCGCAGCAGAAACCCGGTTTAATTAATAGTGCGATGAGTGACAAATCCCAGAAATGTGCAGAGTGACATGTTATCTAAATATGTGTATGCTTCATGACAATCTAATTAAATAATCTTACAATATGCATCACAATAGTAGATTTAAACCCCATCCAAACGCAGTCAATAGCTACATAAACTGCACACTAACTAACCGTTCAGTTTATCAGGTCTTTATACAAATTATTCCTTTGTTGTGTGTAAGGAATTTCACATATGCAAGCCAGGAATGAGGGCACAACACTGACGTTGACTCGAGATGCCTTCAGGGCCTTCCTTCGAGCTCCTACATTTCAACTTTCAACCTGCTGTGTTTTTGTGGGTTTTTTTGTGGAGTAATTATAATAAAATAACTGCACTAGTAATGGTTCTCCAGTGGTGGAAGAAGTATTCAGATCGTTTACTTAATTAAAAGTACCAAAACATCAATGCAGAAAAACTCCATTACAAGTAAAAGTCCTGCATGAAACATCCCACCAAAGTAAAAGTACGTAACTATTAGGAGTACAACGTAAGTAAAGTATTTAATGTCTTTAATATTTAATATATATATATGACATCATTAGATTATTAATAGTGAAGTATCCTTGGGTAAGCAGCATGTAACTGTTGTAGCTGCTGCAGGTGGAGTTAGATCGAACTTCTTTATAACCTTGGACAGCAGATAATGAATCTGAAAGGTCATGAGATGATTACTGGGCGAAGAAAGAAGACAAAGCAAATATGGTCTCTGTTTTGGAGCTTTTTCTCTGATCTAGGCTGTGTACATCACCTGTCTTTGCGGTGTAAGAATTTCCCTGTTTCATTTAGGTTAGGTTAGGTTAGGTAGTTACTTTATTAATCCCCGAGGGGACATTTTTTTCTATGTGTCCTGGTCATATCTATGGATTTTTGATCAAATATAAGTGACACCTTTGCCAATGTGATAAAAAAAAGAAAAAAAAAAGGTCAAAGCTAGTCCTCTTAACTCAACATCCTGGATTGGCAGGAAAGACAGAAAGAAAGTGTCCATCAGTCCATCTACTTCTACTGGCCTGTATGCAGGGTCGGATTAAGTTTTCATATCCTCTAGTATAAATGTATGATCAGCAAATTGCTCTTCAGTATCATAAGTAAAGGTATGCAGAATATACCCTCAAAGATCGTTGCACAATTTTATAAACTTGAGGTATGTTTGATGGTGCAAACTTTAAATAAGCTGTATAGTTTGGTAGTTTATTAGCAATGAATCAGAATGAATAACGGTAGATAGCCTATAACATAAAATTAAAAAAAAAAAAAAATGCTCTTTTTAAGTACAAAAGCCTGAACATTTTATTTAGGCACAGTAAACGTGAACGCAAAGTTCTTTGTACGTCAGTGAACATGAGACTAATGCGGAATAATCCGTGTCTGCTCGACTGAAGCAGACGGATCCGGTCCAGATAACTACGTTTTATTGATTAACCAGAGGTGGACTTTTCTCACAAATGGCAGCTCCACGTTGCCCCCGCCGTGGCACTGATTAGCTCCTTCCACGTGTCCCGAGCCCGTTTCCCCGTCTGTCCTACGGCCCCCGAAGGCAGCGCGAGGTGGGCGGTGCTTGTGCGCCTCCGTCAGAGCGGGCTGGACCACAGGCAGGCTGAGCACGCACGGAGCGGCGCCATGCATTACCCCGGGACCGACGGCTAACCTGCAGAAATGCCTCCCAAAGACCTCGACCCACTCCGGAACGGTCGGTCCTGGGCGCACCCCGTCGAGTTGTTTCACTGATACAAGACGCGGAGAGGGAATGAGTGCGACCAAATGGCGAGGTTTTGAGTCGTACTTTGCCGTTTCGCTCGGTGCAGCGAGGCAGCGGATCGTTTCCAAAGTTGTCGGTTAGCAGGGCGCGTGTGAAGGATCGGACTTAAAGGAGCAGTACACCCCGCTGCAGCCCCAAACATGGAGAAGCAGCAGAGCGACCTGGACCGAGACCGGCAGTACTGTGAACTTTGTGGGAACATGGAGAACCTTCTCAAGTGCGGTAGGTGCCGGAGCTCCTTCTACTGCAGCAAGGAGCACCAGAAACAGCACTGGAAGAAACACAAGCTCATTTGTAAGGAGTCGGACAAGGCGCAGAAGACCGAGCATGCTGCGCCGGCGGGGACCGACGAGGCTCCGGAGAAACCCCCAGAGAAGAAAAGCCCCGAGCCCGGGGACAGCGCGCCGACGCCGCAAGACACAATTAACACGGAGGAACCCGAGGTCGGCGACAAAGCGGGAGAGGACAACAACCCGGCCACACCTAATGGACAAACTAGCTCATCCCCTCAGAAACTTGCCATGGAGGTCATCGTGCCGTGTATGAACAAGCATGGCATCTGTGTGGTGGACAACTTTTTAGGACTCGAGACCGGCCTCGGCATTTTGGACAATGTCATGGCCCTGCACAAAACCGGCAAGTTCACAGACGGGCAGTTGGTGAGTCAAAAAAGCGACTCCACTAAAGACATCCGAGGGGACAAAATCACGTGGATAGAGGGGAAAGAGGCCGGCTGCGAGAAGATCCTCTTTCTAATGGGTCGCATGGACGACCTGATCAGACACTGTAACGGAAAACTGGGAAACTACACGATAAACGGAAGAACAAAAGTAAGTATTAAAGCAGGTAGAGAAAACAAACGCAACCACCAGCACTGGATCTGTTTGTCCTGCAGGAGCAGAGCCCTGCTGGAGGGGGGGGGGGGGGGGTCATGAGCTTCACACCCAACACACGTGTGAAGGTGTGAAGGCTCAGACGAGCAGTGCTCCGACTCTCTGTTGGACTCAAATCTAAAAGTTTTGCAGGCATGTAAAAGCCTTGCATCATTCAGCACAAAACGGGAGCTTTCACGTCACTCCACTCCGTCACCAAGGCACCACTAATGTGAATAGATCAGCCCCGTTCTCTAATTAGACCCGACTTTAAGTGTTGGAGGCAAATAAGTCGTCACCAGCTCCAGGGTAAAGCGTGGCTAATTCCCTGAGTCAGAAAGGTGGATTATTTCCTCAGCACAAAACATTTTGTGAGTTCCTGAGTGCTGAGCAAATCTTTATGAATTGAAAGTTAGTTTACAATGAATGTGCACACACACACACACAAATATAAGACTAATACAGTGTAATACAACAAGACCTGCAATAAACCCTCTGTTCAGTAAAGGTTTTAATGTCCAGATGTAGTTGGAACTGCTTTAAATGGGTGTTGACTTTACAGGATGCGTTTTGTGAGTTTTTCTAATGTCAAGTCGGGTTAAAAGCAGAGTGAGCCAAAGGCTGAACACTTCTCGGTGCAATTCAAAGCACCACGGTCAAAATGAAGAATAGATCTGAATCAAGACCTCAGTAACTGCTGAACAATATAACCGTCATGGAGGTTGGTTTATTGCAGGATTATTGTGTTACACTGCATTTGTTTCAGCAAGCTGTAACCGATAAACTGACCACAGACTGCAGACCGGCAGCATGCAGATGATAGTGAGTGTATAACACGCTGCACATGTCCTTCTTCCCTCCCGTTCCTATAGGCGTGTGCTGCTCAACGCACACACGGCACCAATGAAAACATCCTGCTCGCACACTGATGAAACGTCTGCAGTTTCACTTTTACCGCCGTCAGGTAGCACGGTGTGTGTGAAGGAGGTGGCAAACGGCAGCCTGAAGTGCGCTTGTGCTGCGAGTCACGTACAGAGACGCTGCTCGGTAGCTGAGTGACGTCTGACCGCACCGGAGAGAAGTGGCGGGCTGCAATCGTGAACCGCTCAGTACCGTGTTGAATTCCTATGTTGAGAAGAAGTCCTGCGTGTTTGAGGATGTGGGCAGCCTCGGCTTCACCGAGGTGTTTTCTGAGAAAATGTCTTTTGAAGGAAAGTGATGAGTGTTCTCCCTTTTCATGCAGATTCCCCCGAAATAGTGAGCAGCGTGTGCACATTTAACAGCTGTCACGGCACCTCGTCGTCATTTCTAGCTGCTAATCATGTCTAACCGATGAGCGCTGTTTTGAAAATATAGGCATATAGGCTACATCAGCCCGAAGCAGTGGCTCCCTCTCAGCTGTTGGACTGCGTGTGACCTACAGCTCTTTTAACCAGATCTGGTCACCGTGACCTTTCAGCTGACCCAAGAGGGGATGAGCTGCTCTCAGCGCCACCCTGGTACTCTGAAGGAGATTGTTTTCTATTGAGTAGAAGTTAGTGCTCCTTTTCAAAATGCAGTGTGGTGAGGTAGAGCTCGCTTAAAGTAATGCAGTCTAACAAAACGTCCCTTTTTATTGTTTCAGTAAGGTGTTAAATCAGCTGTGTGGTCATTTTAGAGACTGTAATGTGAAAGGTGTTTTTGTAATGTTTTATTCAAACCACATGTATCTTATCAGGTCGACTAAAGACCATAAACGCCGATGAGCACATCTTAAGAATAGCCAGACAATAACAGAACATTATAACCTTCATGAAGGTCGGATTTACTGCAGGACTGTTGAGATGAATAACATTATACAGAGTGTCTAAAAGGCTCTAATGTCTTATCTGAAGTTATTGCTTTGTTTCGTCTTTTCTTTCAGTTTTAGAGGAATTTACAACTGTTATTTCATATAATGATCTGTGCAGTTAGATTTAGCAGGTATACAGTTTTTATTTCAGCATTACTTGTGTTTGCTTAATTGCTTTTATATTTTATTCTGCTTTTAAAGATGTAAAAAAAGAAACATGCAGGCACTCACAGATGAGCAGTTTTTGACCTCGAAGGCTGAAGATTGAGGCAGAGAGAGAGAGATTGGCATAAAAGTCAAACAAACCAAGAAAATGATACTCCTGAGAATTGGACGAACCTCAGTGAGGGTAGTCAACTGTTTTTTTTGACTGTTAAAATTCCCCTTCATGACATTTAAAGGATCATCTGTTAGTGACACTAGATAGGAACTCGTGGCCTTTGCTTACTTCAGGTACTTGGTTTTTTTGTGCTGGCACCGAGCTCTGATTTGCCGTACGCTGTTATTTTTAAGCCGCTCCTCCTGTCCAGTTGTGTTTTTTTTTTTCACCCCCGGCTGGTTCTTAGTAGACCTGAAACACTTTTCAGAAAGGACATTATTTCGGGTGGCGCCGTTGATCCATGCAGCTGGCCTCTGAGTCAAACACAGTTAAGAACTGGACTGCCTCGCCTCCTACTGCCCCAGTTGCCTTGGCAAACACACGACTGGACTGTGACCAGCAAAAATCAGCATGACTTGCACAAATGGAAGGCCACCCGTATCAATGGCTCAAAGGGATACAACACAATGTAAGCACAATTCACATTGGGAAAGACAGAGGGAAAAGATTTTGCCCAAATAATTATTAAATGCCATTGTTTCCATTTCCCCTTTTCACTTGATAACATTGTGGGGAGTCGCAGGCACTGGGACTTGTTAGTTTCTCTGCAGTTCCAGCATGTTTTATCCTCTCTGATGTCATTATAGTATTATCATGGAAATATAAAGAAGTTTATAGCAGCAGCACGGTTGTCCTGCTACTGACTCGTCGTTCTCAACTGAACGTTAGTGTCCTGCATGCTAAAACAAGCTCGCTGAGCCAAGATCGTAAACATTCTTACTCCTCGCTTACAAAGCTAGCATTTTGAAACATGATAACTCTGTAACATGCCATGATGTCTCTTCGTATAGAGTTTAAATACTGGACTTATTTACACTATTGTACTCTAAACAGTGTAATGCAGTCCAACACAACAGTGATTGTTATGTTTCTATTAATTTGTGCTTTTGATGGGACCGCAAACGTAAAGTACAGGTCTAATGACACAACTCGACCGTTTTGAAAATCAACTCCTTTTGTTTCAGCAAGAAAAGAAACTTAAATAGAGCTAAAACAATTATTGATTAATCATGTAGTCAGTCAAAACAAGCTATGCTGTCACATTATGAATAAGTGGCCTTTTTCAAAGAACAATGGCAATCATTGTTCTTGCTTCTCAGTTGTGATGATGTCATTGTTCTCTTCCTCCTACTTCGTAGGAAATTCACAATGTTTGTGTTGGGAACTGTTGATCAGATAAAACCATTTAATGATGCTACCTTGCTCTGTAGGAATATTTATTTGGTGTTTCATTTGATTGATTGATAGTCAAGAGATTAATCAATAGTGAAAATAATTGTTTGTTGCAGTCCTGGATACAACAGAGGGATGGGCAGTATGGATAAAAGCCGTACAGTTTCAGACTGCAGCTGCAAGATGTACTGAGAAAAGGTAGATGCTTTGGAAGTTCTATTGAAAAACTGTTTGTGAGATGAAATTCCAATGTAGGACTGTCCGTGGTGAATTAAATACAACTTGAACCACTTAAGTACGCGGATAAAAACGTGATGTCAATTCTTCATTAATATAAAACAGGCGTGTAAAATCCCTTTTGTCTCTGGGTGTACAACGTGTAGCCGTGACCTCGTACCCGAGTTCATGTTACACAGACATGCTGCGCTCGGCCAAGACTCACATTACTATGTTCACAGACATCTAGTGAGTGAGAATGAGTCACAGAAAGAAACATTCAAATTAGGAAATGATGAACCATGAGCTTACAGCTGACTTTCACAGCTTGTCATTTTTATGCAGCACTGCAGACAGATGCTCAGAAGTAGTTCAACTTAAACAGGATAAATCTGGACAAACTCAATCCTGCCCTCATCACAGCGATGCGACTGACAATGACCCAAGTTCATGTGTGCTTTCAAAAGAAAGTTGACCTATATTTTAAAGAGTAGTAGGTAGACTAGAGGAAGTGCCCTGGGCGCTGGAGCCGCCTGTACATTATGCTATAGGTTCCTTCCCCCTACAGTACCAGCATGACCGAGGCAGCACCTCGCGTGCCACTTTTTCCCTGCTTATTGTTTAACCATCGTGCAGTAAACCATAAATAGCTCTGGAGTCAGTCAGAAGGCAGCATCACTCATCATCTCCGGTCACGGAGGAGCCGAGCTGCAGCCAGTCTTTTCCTAAAACTCGGTATTCTGTCTGTGGGTTCCTCATGATGCTTATTTTGTTATTATGGTGTAATATTGTATGATCTGTCGTGTTTTGTGTTCTTAAGTTTATGCAACATACTAGATACTGAAATGCAAGCAGGTAATTTAATTTAATTCCTTGAGGAACATGTTTTATATTATTGAACTGGTGCTCACGAACCAAATTGAGGCTTTTAATGTCGTCAGCATTGCAATTTAACTAAATTTGAATCTAGCTTGGAGCACACATTTGTCTCTCCGTTCACCATCCCATGAGTGTCTAAGCAGCACCTGGCTGTGATCCAGGTGGAGCCTTGAGAAAGAGGTCTTTGTTTTTGACTGTTTGCAGCTGTAGATTTAAAGACAGCGAGGATTTATGGTGGGTGGAGCATCACATGAACAATAATACAAAAAAAGGTTTATAAAGTGACTAGGATTGTTTTCCTTGCATCAAATTAGAACAAAATATTTTTAGATGATACCAATGGAGTAATTTGTTATAATTAGCAGCGTTAATAAGTAGAATTGTTCCTTTGCCATCGTCCACCTGCTTTCATTGAACTGAGAGCTTTGATTCCCTCTCAAGTACTTTGTTCAATCGAACACTTTGACCCAGAATGGCCTTCATATGAACTGATTTTCTGAAATACTCATTTTTGTTTTGTTTTTTTCTCTCGCTGTGGCCCATCTTGTGCGACTGGCAAAGAGAAAGTATCAGTGACTGATCCAATTACAGAATGAGTTCACTTGGCTCTCGCACAGGCTCGGATGGAGCCATTCAGTCATGCTGAGCAGGCGCTGAGGAGTTTTGTACAGCACAAAACAGAGAGTTGACTTTAAATATCTTTTTTTCCTCTTGTTGCATATGAATCGAACATGACCTGCCCGACGGCAGGACGGTTTCTAAGAGGAATTGGTGCGCATGGATTTGTTTAAAACGTGCAGGTTTATGGTGTTTTCATGAATGAAATTAGTACAACAGTAGAAACAGTGGGCCCCTTTATGCGAGTGGATCCTCCATCATTAAGTTTATCCCAGATGAAGCAGCCCACAGTGATCAGACTGAACATTTATCTTTTGTTTGTCAGCTGGAGCGTGTGCTCAGACGTACACGGCTTGACGACTTTTCACAATTCACTTCATAGTATTTGCGTAACAATACCAGAGACCGTGCTCGTGTTTCCGCTGCAACATGTGGAGGGTGAACGGGTTGTGCTGCTGCTGTATACGTCCCTCTATTGTTCACAGCCCACCGTAAAGAAGAAAAGCGTAAACTAGGTCATTACTTTAAACAGGGATTTCCTCCGAGGCAGCACCCCAGTGTCTGACAGATAAAACAGCGAGCGATCCCGGGCTGGGACCCAAACCGCCTCTGTTCCCACACCCCTCTGCGCTACAAGGTCTCCATCCCAACTGTTTTCACTGGTGTTTGGATAAGCATCTCTTCTGTGAAGCGAATAGACCCCTTGCAGCTTTTCCGTTTTTGTCCCACCCCAGTTCAAGGCTCACTTCGGCACACGTAGCGTGATGAACTGATAGCATCGCAGCGACGGGTGTATTCTCTGGAGAGATGAAAGTTACCGACAAGCTTGAGGTTCATGTGTCGCTGCTGCAGCCTGCAGCCACGCATGCAGTCAACTAAAGTATACCGACACGGGTTAACAATTACAGTTACTGCGTGAGCGTTCATTAATTCAGTGTGAAACAGTCAGAGCTTCGTCTGAGCTGTCGGTCAGAAACTCACAGTTTCAGTTTGATATCAGAGAGCAGCGGTGGATCAATGATCCAGTGACGAGGCGGCTGCAGGTAAAAGAAAGATTCTGCTGCTGCAGTTTGACACTCAAGAATGTTCATTTGAATACAGCACGTGATGTGTTTGTTTTCTCTTAAATGGCTTCTGTTGTGATTTAGTGCGCTATAAAGAAAATTGAATTGAACTGGACCCATGAAGCAGAAACCCTGAGGGTCACTTTTTTCCTTCTATATGAAACTATAAACCTGCAGTACGGTAGAGGATTGCTTTTTGGGGAAAGAGTGTAAAAAGCCTGATTCTGAGATGCCGTCGGCTTGCTAGGACTGCAGGGCTGCTGAGTGGCTTTTTTCTGCTTTTACTGAAATACATGTGAATTGAAGCTTTTCCCATGTTAACAGAAGGTGTTGTGACGTGGTCACAGTCTGTGCCTCCTGTGTTGAACTTTTTTTTTTGTTATTTTAATACTGCAGGTTATTTAAAGTACTGGAAAATCTACTACATGTCTGTTTTTAATTTAATATTAGCTTTTTTCGGTGACCTCTACCCCTCTCGTTCTCTGCCTGTGAATGCCAGTCGGCCTCTGAAGTCGTGGTGCTTATGGAATGTAAACAAACGACACGAGGATCAAGGTCAGCCTCCTAATGAGGGCCGCACAGGAACGAGGAAGAGCAAGTGACTGGAATGAAGTGAGCTCCAATAGGTATAAAGATCAGAGGTGAAGTAGCAGCGATTTCACCTCCTGGTTTTTCTATTACAAAGTGCTGCACTCTGAGGTTGTGTTTGTGTGTTGCACTTTCATCGAGGTTCTACCTCCAAACCTTGTGTGACTCTGTGACTGAGGATTTTTATCAGAAGCAGTGTCTCCTCTATGTGCTTCAGCTTGTTGGGTTCTCATGACCAGATCACATGAAAGGCAGATGGCAGTTAACCAGCAGTCAGTACACGGCTGGCATTTCCAGATACAAGCTGTTCTGCATTCCAATGTCATGTATTTGCTGTGGATAATTCGTGCGTGTGGCGTGCGGCGTGTGTGTGTGTGTGTGTGTGTGTGTGTGTGTGTGTGTGTGTGTGTGTGTGTGTATATATGTCTGTGTCTGTCTGTGTAATTTAATAAGTTATTGTGTTTCTGAGGAGAGTTTCCTACCTAGTCAAATTGCATCACTAAACCAAACTAGCTTTTTTTTTTTTTTAATAACTAATATATTTTAGTTGGATCCCACTTTTCACACTCGTAGATACATAAGTGAAGTCGAGCTCTCCTGCGGTACATGAAGCCTTATGAAGTTCCTCTAGCCGTCCGGTTGAGGGAAGTGAAAGATGAAACTGCTGTGTCCGGGGGTTGTTTTTTTGCAGTGTCGAGGTTCTCACCTTCACTCAGCCCACGCACACACACATCTGAATCCACACACTTTCCCCAAGCAGCGACTGTTTACCCATCTCCAGCCTTGCAGCGTTAGCCCAGCAGTTAAGGGTGGGAGGGGTGACAGCCGAGGATCAGCCAACCTTCCTCACGCTCTGCACGTAGCACAACCATTAAAATACTGCTCCCTCTGGAGGGAGGCCAGGAGTCAAAGTTTACATCAGTTCACTCCTCTCTTCTGCTCCGGCCCAGCCCCTCTTGCTTTCTCTTTCTGTCCCCCCACCCCTCCCAACCCCCTCACCCCCCACCTCTCCCTCCTTTCTCTGTCCCGCTCTTTTACACACACTCACACTGAAAAGCATACAGTACTGCCTCACTGACAGGAAGCCCTTTGTCAGTTTTGCATGCCCCTCACTCAGCAGCTGTTCCTTCAAAGAACCCCCCCCCCTTCTTTCTTTTATTCAAATTGATAAAGTTCACGCAACCAGAGCCCGTCTCACCGACCCCCTCATCTTTAAGTTTGAGTTTTGTTGTTTTTAAGCCTTGAAGGCCCTGATACTGTGCATTCCAGTGGTAACCTGCATCGCTCAGATGTGAGGAGCACAATGTGGACTGACGAAAGCAACTACATTCAGATGAGCTAGAAAATGAGATGCAGACGTGTGATGCAAACGTTTGTTTTTGTTGTTTGTTTTTTTTCTTGGCTCCCGTTGGGCTTCGCATGACTGGAAAGGTTTTGCACATACAGATTGTGATACAAAAATCACGATCCCTTCCCAAAGTATGTTCATCGACGGGGAATACATGTTTTGTTATTTCTTTGTGGACAGGACAGCTTCAGCTTTTCAAAGTTCAGACATCAATAGTCTGGCGTTATTTGACTTGGTACGAGACCAAGGGAAGATGTTTAGTCTGCTGTGTTTATAATGATGTTGCTATGGTTTATGTTGATGCAAGTGCATGAAAGAATGCGGATAGCGTTGCCCTTTGTCATATCACTGCTTCGACGCTGCTCTGAATGAGGGCTGAATCTGCCCTCTGTCTTGGCGTACATTCACTTGCTCTGCCTTCAAGTCAGAAAGCTCACAGGTGTCACATGTCATGACGCATGCTGTCCAAGTGTTGGTTGTAATTTTTGGTGCGAAAACTCTGTGTTTTAAGAAGATAGAGACACTTTTTGTCCCCCCTTTTCATCATGTCCTTCAGGATTTCTTACTTCTGAAGAAAGCACAAGTGTTTCTCTGTCCTCCCGGCGGCGGCGTGCGACTTGTGTCACTTGTGTGTGTCTCATTCCTTCGGGGATACTCTGCAGTCTACGAGTGCGTTCGCTCGCTGTTTACACCAAGAAGTTTACAACAGCTCATAGGGGTTCACTGCCAACACCCAAGCAGATCATGCGCCTCTTAACAGAGCAGGAAAAGGCGAGGGGAAGTCGACGTGCAGCACGATATCTCCGGTTTATTTTCGCACTAGTTTAAAGTTTAGAGTGAGTCAGCTGGGGTGGACACGGCCAGGGCTCATGTCCGTGTCTTGGTGCAGGTGTGGCAACAATACAACCAGGCCGTGCCAAGTCAGTCTGCTGCACACACGTCAGGGGCCAACAAATGCAGTCTGAGCTGCTTCCACACCGCTTTTGTTCTGACTAATTGCATTTTTACTGCCGCTCGGGTTCGCGTGTGGACGCACAATTTGAATGCATCCATCTGTTGTTCGATGACGCGCATGACATCTAGACATTGTGAGCTTACGTTTGTGCTTTCGTCACTGCAGATCTGTTTTTTACTAATCCCGCTTTTTCAACTTCTTCTCTTCAGGCAATGGTGGCGTGTTACCCGGGGAAAGGGACAGGCTATGTGCGCCATGTGGACAACCCGAACGGCGATGGACGGTGTGTCACATGCATATATTACCTTAATAAAGATTGGAATGCCAAGGTATGGGAGTGACGAGCGGAGGAAATAACTTTTCTGTCATAAACATTGACTCAATCGTGATTTGAAATTGTACTTGGCAACAAAATTTTCTTTTGTCCCACAAAATGAAATAGGTTGACCTTCTGATACTTTTTACTCTGAATTCAAATATGGTTTTAGATTGGTTTTATTATTATTAATGTTGTTATTATTATTATATATTTTTTTTACGTTTAAGTGTCAAAGTGTGTATATTACTTAAACATAAATAAGGCACTTACAAAATGTACAAACCAAGATGAACAAGATTTTCACCTTGTTGTCCGGTTTGCATCATAGTGGAGATGTGAGTGTACCGGGACAAAGGAGCTCTTAGTGATAAGAGAAAAGCTGACAACACATTTAGATTCAGTGTGAAAAAATAACAGCATTTTTTTTTTTTTTCCCATGGGACAAATTCTCTGTAAACTTTAGTAATTTCTGAAATAACTCAAAACAAAATATTTTACAGCATGGTGGTGTGTTGGGTCTTCACATTGCAGTCTGACTTCCTGTCGCAAGCATATAACAAGTCAACGTAGTTCTTGTCTGTCCGCGGCGAGGTCATCACCCTTCATCCTGCACCACACCCCCTGCAGAGAAGGTGGTGGTGGTTACATACTCTATGGCCGCTCTCTTTGTTTATAATCCCATTAAAACATAGATATACTGCTAATCCATGCACAACCAATCAGGGACAAGAAATACAAGAACTCTTATATCTCAACTGCACTTCCTTTCTTTTATCTCTTTTCCATTTGGTTGCGTTTTTAAAAAGTGCTTATTTTGATGATGTACATCTGTGTGAGAGCCTTCGGAACCCAGACCTGAAATATTTCTGTAGTCTATTGTGGGTAAATAGTTTCACATTATTACTGAGGAATGGACGCAGCAAACGCAGGTCCCGCTAGATTGAGACAAATAATCTGACGAGGAAAATTGACTTGAGTGAATTAGGAGCGTCGACGCTACGATTGTTTGATATTTGAAATAACGTAAATGTTTAAACAGTAGAGTTTATAATTCAAACCCAAACTGTAAAACACAATCTCAATCTTCCTCAATTCAGGTTCAGATTATTTAATTGTTCCAGCTGGTTTGAGAGGGTCGGGCTCTGCGGTGATCACTGCTGTCATTAAGTAAGCAGTACGGCAACTAGAATGTAAAGTTATCAGGCCGAGGCTGGACAAAACATGCATAAACACCTAATTTAACAGTACTTTAACTTTTCACTTGCTTCTAAGATTGACTATTTTACAGTTCCTGTATGTACTCCGTGTCCATCATGTCCTGGTTGACTAGTAACAGCCTGTGACTGCTGTTTATCTTTGCTGATGCAGTTTGTTTTGTATTAGCAATTATGATTTTCAAGATGATTTCTCTTAACATATTCCATAACTGGCAGGTACAGTCACCGATGTACCTGCTGACTGGGAACAAATCACATGCATATCAAATTATTGCCACCACACCTCTTTATAGCCAACAGATGCTGATAGGTGCCATTCACCCTGACCTGTTTTGTAGCAGTGGTTTCTTCTGTATTGCTCTTGCTTAACACACAGTCACAGTTTCTATGGCTTCTCCCCGGCAGTGGTCGTGGTTGCAGGCAGAATGTTTTGGGTTGTCCGTTCCTCCGTCTCATTCCCAGAAGCACTTTGAGGGAATTTTTTTAAAATTTGGCACAAACATTCACTTGAATTCAAGAATGAACTGAATAGAATTTGGTTGTCAAGTAACGAAGGAAACATTTCCTGTCAGGTGTTGGGCACAGCACCCAGGCCATTTCAGCATCACGTACGCCAGATAACGATCTGGCGTACGTGATGCTGTGCAAGTGGTGGAGGGCGTCAAATTAACTAAATTAATTGAATGAGTTTTGTCTTTGGCTTTTTGGATGTTGTTTATTTATTATCTGCTCTAGCTCTTTTAAGTTTTGGAACATGTTTACACAAATGTGGTAATAATAATTGTCAGACATTGCATATTTTTGAATGAAAAATGTAAGATTTTCCAGCACAAATAGGTGCACCTAGGTGGAAAACACTGACGGTGACCTCAAAACACGTTTTTGACCATCACTCAAGAATTCATGCGACGCATGACAGAATTTCACCCAAACGTCTTTAACAGGATAAAATGACGAAGTGATGACATTTCATATTCAAAACGAAAAGCTCACCTTTACGTCATAATGTTCGGCAAAGGTGCTTTTCTGCCCATAACTCGAGGAAAAGAAGCGAAGATTGTGATCATATTTCACATGTGGATTCAAATACTCCGTTAATATGCAGGACATGAACATTTTCCCTGCATCCAAGATGTAGAATATCATCCATCCGTTTTCTAAAGTGCTCATCTTGCGCACGGTTGCAGGCGATGTGAACCTTTCCCAGAAGGCAGTGGGCGAGAGACGAGGACGGGTCACGTGTCTGGAGAGACTTATAGACACGACTCTTTGTTCCGTGTATTAGCAGTCAAGAGAAGCGCGTTCTGCAATCCGCACGTCCGCCACGCAGTCATGGTTCCACCAACTCGTCCTCCGTCTGAATGAACCAATAGTGAAGCGCCAAATAAAGCCTGAACAAACACAACAGCAGCAGGAGCCCTGATTTTGAGTAAGCTTTGTTGTGAGTGATAAACATTCATACTGGTATCTGTGGATACACCATGTGACTTCCCTCCGTGAACGGTGCTCTCGGCAGTCATGGGGGTGTCGGGATTGGCACGATTTTTATTTGTTTAGCTTGGACGGGGTGTCAAAAAACATTTTGTTCCACCAGACATCGAACAAAATCTCGTTAATAATCTCAGTGTTGGTCTTTTCCTAACCATTAACTGTTTCGTTGGTGAGAAGCTGTTTGTGTAGAACTTACTAATGCATTTTAAAGCCCAGTAATATGAACGTGTAATATACTGTGTGTGTGTGTGTGTGTGTGTGTGTGTGTGTGTGTGTGTGTGTGTGTGTGTGTGTGTGTGTGTGTCAAAAAAAATGGAGGTGTTGTCTTTTCGGGTTATTTTTTGTGACTCAAGCCTTTAAAGCTCCATGTTACTTTAAAAAAAGAATGTACCATTCAGTTTTTTTTTTTAATGTTATTTATATAACGCCAAATCCCAATACAAGTCATCTCGGGGCACTTAACACAACGTTAACTGCTGTCCAGGGGAAGGGTTTGGTTAAATGGGATTCATGGCACATTAATGGACTTGATATAAATGCCATTCAGAAAGGCAGTAAATCAGCAGAAAATGAAGTGGCACTTAATAACTAATTAATGGTTCTGGTTAAGAATCACGAATCAAGAGTCTTCTTGTGGTTTTCAGCTTCTCTAATGTGAGACTTTGCTCCTACTGCATGTGCTTTTGTTTTGTTTTGAACTGTTGATCGACTGCTCATCGTAGTCGTGGTGAAAGTGGGAGCGACTCCCTGAGGCCCCAGTACAGTACGGGCCCCTGAAAAAGCAGCGATGCAGGCTACAGTACTTTGAGAAAGGAGGGATGAACTGTGCCGAATTAAGCACATATTAC
Organism: Embiotoca jacksoni; assembly: GCF_022577435.1. Lineage (NCBI taxonomy): Eukaryota > Metazoa > Chordata > Actinopteri > Embiotocidae > Embiotoca > Embiotoca jacksoni. The sequence goes on along the minus strand of NW_027185252.1, from coordinate 15,262,144 downwards.
AGATTATCATTACTTGTTTAAATGTGATATGAACAGTTCATTAGTGACTACATTAATAATCACAATGTGTGACAGACATAAATCGAGAAGAGGGTCCACAGAGACTGTTCGTGTTTAGGGCCCAGAACTTTGTGCTCCAGCCCTGTTAATCAAACAAAGTATGGACTTTAGAGACGCCTATGTAGAGGTCTATGTAGTGAACAAGATGTCAATCCAAATGGATAGTGGACAGTGAGCTCTTAAAGAGTCTGCAGCCTCTGCATGTTTGTGTTCAGCATCAGTCCAGTTCATTTGGATGGAGGTCATGAGGTCATGAGGTCATGGCCTGCCGACAGCGGTCATCCTGCCCGCCCTCAATAATCCACTTTCATTGCAGGCCGGCACGCTGGACTCGGCTTTACAACCAAGTGTTAAAAGTCAGCGCTCCCTGTTGCACTTTATTTAGTTTAGTCACATCACAGGCGTTCCCCCTCGTTCAGTGGAGCGTAAATGGGAATAGCATTACTTCTCCAACAAAGGGTGTGAACCCTGTTTGCGTGTGAAGAGAAGGGCCTATCATATCAGCTGTGTGAAAGTTGAAGCGGCACGCTTGCAGCAATCTGCTTTTTCACTCTCCAGGTCCTTTATCCAGCCAGAGCAGTTTTCCTGTGGGTTATTCTTCCTATCCCTCCACAGGAAAGCCGTCCCCCGCTGCTGCTTCCTATCCTGAGCTTTCTTTCTAACCCTCGGAGTTGGACAACCCTTTTCCTTCGACATTGTCGCCCTATGTTAATCATTTAAAAAGCCTTTAAGTGTCATTTTTATTGGTGTGTTTTGTTCCTCTCCTTTTTAATATGGATGATCATACCCAGAAATGTAATCACAGCGGAGGCTTCACTCAACTGTTTGCTTCCTAAAGTCTCACTTCACCTTCCTGCTTTTGCTCAGCCCTAAATCTGTATACATAACGAGGGTTTGTTTCTTCTCCTTCTGCTCTTCCAGGAACACGGTGGCCTTCTACGAATCTTTCCAGAAGGAAAGGTCCAGTTTGCTGACATAGAGCCAAAATTTGACCGTCTGCTGCTGTTCTGGTCGGACAGACGGAACCCTCACGAGGTTCAACCCGCTTTTTCCACAAGGTCGGTCAGCTACCAAGTGTCTCCGCCGCACGCGCTCAGATGATGTGGTCTGTTGTGGTCTCACCACTAATCGTGTCTCTGCAGGTATGCCATCACGGTTTGGTATTTCGACGCAGACGAGCGAGCGAGAGCTAAAGAAAAATACTTAACAGGTAGGACTTGATGCTTAAACGAAACAATCCCGCGTCTAATGCTGCGCCCCCCCCCCCCTTTGTTTTCTTTTACATTATCTCCTTTGTGTTTCCTGTTTCATGCAGGTGCAGGAGAAAAAGGAGTAAAAGTTGAACTCGACAAATCATCTGACCCCAGCTAGCGCGATGCCGCGTCCCCTGCATCCCGAGCAAACAGCCATTAAGTGCTCTGTCCTAAGAAAGTGGCCTCTAGAGAGCATGTGTGTGTTTTACAAGGCAAAAACAGCCGAGTTTTTGCAGGAGTGTGTGGAAGATCCAATATCATGGAGACAAGACAAACAAATACACAATGAATTCTTTTCATTTTTAGCCAACCTGGGCCACCCAACGGACCTTGAATGTCATAACATTGTACTGAAAGGGATTGTGTGTGTTTGTTCCTTTCACCTCATCGGTGGTGAATGCTTACGTTACAATGGACATTTTCAGGAAATCGCTTCGAACAGAAAATCATCTGTTGCATATTCTTTTCTTTTTTTTTGCAGTTAATTCCTTAAAGGTACAGTGTTCTGCATATGCATCATGTTATGCTTTTCACATGGAATCGGCTGATATAATAAGCTATTGTATGTGCTTGAGTTTGCAATAATTTGAGGAATGATCTGAATTAAAAACACCCTTTTTCTGACAGACCTTCGATCTCAGTTTGAGTTCATTCTTTAGCAGCGGAGTCGGATCCCGCTGAGGCTTTTGAGGCCTCATTTTATTTTCTCTCATATGTCAACCATTTGAATCATGTTACCAAGAAACAAACAAGACCGTGTATATGTGAAGAGGAGATGGTGCTGTTGTACTGTGTTGCCTGCTGTCCTGGTTGCACCTTTATCGGTTCGCAGGTTTGTGCTGCCCTCTGCAGGAACTTGGTACACACTGCACCTTTTGTTTTTTGTTGTTGTTGTTTTTTTGTCACTTTTAAGATCTGTGGATAAATGAAAATAAAATTCTGTCTGTTTAAGGGAAAACATTTGACATTTGGAAGACTATTGACATTTTTTAATACAGTAATATTTGCACTGATTAACACACTTCATTGATAATTATTCCAAAAACTACTGAAATTGGCATTAAATACTGTTGATACATTGCTTCAATTAATAATATATTATTCTTTGCAACTCTGCTGTAACTAAAAAGAAATGTTCATTTGTCAAAAGGCTGTTTGAGCTTTTAATGTCCAACTCTCAGTCAAGTTTCTGCTGATCTCGATCACAGCCAGTGTTTCGTTGTCCTGCTGCTTGTGTAACTGGAGTGAGATCAGGTAGAAAACAGCTCCCGCTCAGCTCACCGCTGGAACGGAAATGTGGCTTGTTCAGCTCCTGTAAATTCACTTGGCTGCGTTCGGTGGTGTTTTCCTTTTCTCAGAGCTCAGCCACCTTCTCAAAACGTCTGAGGGCTCCAGAACCTGTTGTTACTGGTCAGCAAGCATTATTATTATTATCATTATGTAATATAAAACCGTTTTATATAAGCCCATCTGTGGTGTTATTCAATATTTAAAGATTTATCACAAGCAGTCTGCATAAAGGCAATGTGGCATTCTTATACTAGTGTACTAAAAGAATGATGTGATTCATACATAATATGTCATGAAAGGAAAGTGTGGTCAAGCACAACGTTACTTTCTCTTTGAAGAAGATCTTACAGATAACTGTACTGTTTGGTTGATGACGTACCTCAGTGTAAGGATTTATTTCAAATAATCTGGAGATATTTTGAAGTCCAAAGACCCAAAAGCATCGACAACCTCATTTCTGAAGGATATAGAGAGCTCTTGAGATTTTGGAATGATGAAGCCACACAGTTCAGAGAAAACATTGGCACCGAACCTGCAACCCCTGATTCTAAGTGTGGATTTGAGGATGTGAGAAATGTAGGCATGTGCTTATTTGTTTTTAACGTGACTGATATGTTTTTTTTCCTTTTCTTTTTCGGATTATGAAAATGACTTCAAAACGTTGATTTTATGTGTCACTTGTTTGTTACCTTTATCCCAAAGAGGGTCCAGGGTTGACTTAACGAAATGTGTCAGCAATTTCCATGTGATTTGTTTTCTTACCAAGACTGCACATAGGTGGAACATTTTTTAAAAACTCATTGGAAAGAAATCTCTTGCATTTCATGAATGTAACAAAAGTTTTGATGTTTCACAGAACCAACAGTTGAAGGTGCAGCAGGGTTTTTACTGAGAAGTCTATTGTGAGTAAAAAAAAAAACATCCTCGTAATGTGTTGCTATCGCAGAATACTGACTCGCTCACTATTGAGGTCTCGGCTAAAGAATTGAAAAATAAATAAATACAAATTGTGAAAATATGTCACTTAAGCTATTGGAGATTGTACATGTTTAAAACATAAGCAACTGACTGTCAGTTTAATATTTGAGTGTTTGTGTTATTTGAAAAAAAATAATTGCATATATTTTCAACATTTCAATATTTTTAATATGAATTAAATGAATCTCTCCTCTATATAAACACATCTGTATGAAAAAAAAAGAACGTGTTCATAGACAGTACATAAAATAGTTATACAGTACATATTACAAAGGTCAGGAAATATATTAGGCAGTATTCAATATAAACTATACACTGAAAAAAAGAGCAGATCGTACTTTGTACAAGGAATGTGCAAAATGAATGTCCCATCACTGGGCCTTTACATACTGGCAAAGAAAAAGTCTGTTAGTTCTTCTTCTCTATAGACAAGATAGGAAACCGAATGTATGAAGTTGAGGGCGACCTTCATACCCCGTGTGCTTCGGTCAGTAACACAGACTGTGCAAAAATCTACAAATGGAAAAATAAATCCACAGGTCAGCAGGAATCGGTGTGAACTCCAGTCAGTAATGGCTGAGCTCTTCTGGATGAGGAGGGAGGCTGTAATTATCCTCCCCTCCAATGTAGGCACCGATGCCGCTGCTTTGGCTCCCCCACTCGTAGCCGTCAGCAGCCAGACTGGAAAAAAAAAAAAAAAAAAAAAAACACATCCATTAAACTACGTCTCTATATCTTGCCACATATAGCTTCTTTCACGTATGTTGGTTTATGGAGAACAAGTCATGGTGTTGTTACCTGGCTTGGATGTTCTGAGGCATGACGCTCCACGCTAGATCATCGTCGCTGTCGTAACGCCGCGGGTTGTCAAAGAAATAAGCCCGAGAGGAGAAGACATGACCAGGAAGCCCAGAGACACTCTGAAGGACAAGCCCAACACCAACCAGACGGTAAACACAAGTCACCATGATGGGGAACAATACTGGTCTTTTTTTTTTTTATATTTGAGGCAGTGGTTCCCAACCTGTTGGCCTTATTATGGCCTAACTTAATTGCAGCCCCTAATCGCACCCGGCATAGTTCATGGCACGTGAGCAGTTCTACCAAAGAGTGATTCTCCCTTAAGACTGATCAATTTTGTCTTTTAATGCCTAAAATGACAAAAACTGCAGTTTATCACAAAGAAAACAAAAAGGGACACTTCTGTGTAGCTGAACTACAGTTTGCTTTATCTGTTGTTTTTTTTTCTATAAATCATCTAGTGACCCGTTGTAGGGGCCTTGACCCCCAGGTTGGGAACCGTTGGTTTAGGATAACTGCTGACTCACCCTGTCGAGGTTGGGCTGCCGAACTCTGAAGAAGAAAACTACAAGAGAAGTGGGGAGCAACTCCCATACAAACAAAATCACTCCAAATACGATGTAGCCAGTGTCGCCCAGAGTCGACTGTAAATCTGCCTGGAAAAAAAAAAAAAAAAAAATTACTACAACACCTCTTTTATCCAGTGATGGAGGGAAAACTATATTTTGTGATGTCAAACAACCACCAACAATGCAAACATTTGACAAAATATTTGGAGTTTCCCCCTTTTTCTCTCAATAAAAAATGACTTGCATCCCACAGCCAGTTAGCTCAGCATTGATTAGCTTGTAACTTCCTGGAAAGCCACACTTTTAATACGAGCGTAGCTTGAGGAGCTGCTAAGCACAACTGTGTCCCTGTTTCCAGACTCCTCGTCGACATGAGGTATCGAAGGTGACCAGGAGAACCTCATTGTGGTATGCCAAGCTAACTGGCTGTTGGCTCTAGCTTCATATTTGCAGTTGAACTCTTGCTTTGAGGGATTCACCTGGTCTGAAACGTTGTACCAGTCGTAGTCAAAAGAGTTAATACTCTTGTTGGAGAGTCCCAGGACGACCAGATTGTAGCAGGCCCGGGATGCATACAGGAGGATGACGATGGCTCCGATAACTGTCACCTGGCACACAGACGTTCCCTGCACAGTGTGAAGAGTTGCATTAGGAAATAAGATATCAATCATACATTCATTTGTGGTTGTTGTTGTTTTTTTTTAATTTCTTTTTTTGATTTTATAACTTATCAAGACAAAACTTTGAAACTTTAAGAATCCAAAACAGAAGGAAAAATCAAAACAACAACAACAAATAATAATAATAACAACACACTAGCACACCACCAGCCTGACATAATTACATCCTACTCATATCATCCGGTCAGGGCAACATCGGTTCCAGGGTTTTTAATCTGGCAGAGCAAAGTCCATTCCAGAGGGGTCCAGCATGTCTAAAACCGGCTCCCTTATCTTGACAAATCCCTTGAAGTGGAAGTCAATTTTCCCACAGGAAGGATTTCCAACGTTCCCTTATACCAGTCGTCCAGACAAGGAGTATCTTTAGAAATCCAGAATTTAAGAATAGTTTTTCGTGCTATATGCAGTGTTCCAATCAGTTTAGTGTTGTGGCTGCTCCTTGTGCTGCTCCCTTTAGCTGCCAAAATACACTGAAGAGGTGAGAGCTCCAGGTCATATCCAATCAGAGAAACCACTTCGTCCTTTATTTCTCTCCAATATGTTTGTATCTTTTGACATTTCCAAAACATATGTATACATGTACCAACTTCAGAGTTACATTTAGTGCATGTAGGAGAACTTATACCATGCCTGCCCCTCAGCAGTGGTGTACAAAGGAGTCTGTGTAATATTTTAAATTGTCTTTCTCTATCCGTGCTACAGCTCAAAATATTAGGTGTGTTTTCTATAAATGATGTCCATATATTTTCATCTATCTGACATTCCACGTCAATCTGCCACTGTTTACGGATGTGGTCAGTGGAATTATTAAGATTTAGACCAAAGGTTTCATACACATAAGAAATACATCTCTTTGATGTGGACTGTGTGAGGATTTCTCCCAAAAAGGACATATTTGGAGCGTGTATATTTTTTGGTATAAAATGTCTTATTTGTAAACAGCAGAAGAAATGTGACTCTTGGAGAGAGTATTTACTCTTCAGGCCCTCAAACGACTCCATTGCTCCTCCTTCATAGAGTTTGACAAGTTGATCCAGACCCTTTTCCTGCCAGAGCCTAAACACAGCATCTTGACATGAGGGGGGGGGGGATCTGGATTTCTCCATATGGGAGCCAAAAGTCACAAATGATTCTTAAGTCTAAAATAGACCATGGTCTTGCTCCAGGTATTCAACGTGTTCCATACAGTAAAGTTATTTTGAACCGTCAGCTTTTCCCTTTTATAATTTATGAAGGCACAGAACTTTAAAGTGAGTAAGCCACAATTTGTCGACTCCATATCAATCCACGTATTTGTAGCCCCTGGATTCACCCACTCATATATGTATTGCGTTTGTGCTGCCCAGTAGTAGAACCTCATGTTTGGGACTCCCAATCCTCCTTGTTGCTTGCCTTTCTGTAGTTGACCTATTTTCATTCTAACCTTTTTACCCTACCAGATGACTTGTGTAAACATTTTATTCAAGTCAATGAAAAAGCTGTTGGGAATTGAGTCTCGCAGCATCTGTAGGGGGACAGTAACCTAGGCAGTATATTCATTTTGAGCACGCTTATCCTGCCCAACCAAGAAACCAGTAAAGTTCTCCACCTATTCGAGTCTTCTTTAATGCGTGTTGTGATTGGTTTATGATTGAGTTTAACCAGTTTTTTAAGGGAGGGGCCAATTATACGTAACCTCCTTGGGTGACAAGTGTAAAGGGAAGCCACTAGGTGGCGTAGAGCCTGCCGTAGCGCCAATAGGCAAGACCTCAGTTTTTAATAGATTAACTTGAAAACTTGATATGTGCCCAAACAGACATGGGATGGTAGTATCTATCTCGACCAAGTACAGTAGGACGTCATCTGCATAAGGAGACATTCTTTTGCACTGTACCGTTGACATTAACACCCTTTATCATTGATGTGGTTCTGATGAGCTCAGCTAAGGGCTATGAAGCTAATGCAAACAAAAGAGGGCCCAATGGGCATCCTTGGCGGTTGCCACGCTCTAGTGGGAAAGGATCCGAGCAGAAGTTAGTAATAACGGACGCTCTTGGAGAAAAATACAGCAGTTTCACCTAGTCAATGAATTCTGTACCTATTTTAAATTTTTCCATAGCATAGAAAAGGAAGTTCCATTCAACCCTATCAAATGCTTTTTAAGGGTCCAGAGACACTACCAAGCCCTGCATGTTATTATCTCTAACGAACTGGATCATGTTCAGAAGCTTCCTGATATTATTGGAGGAATTCCTCCCTTTAATAAAGCCCGTTTGATCAGGATTTACTAATATTGATATTGGTGGTTGAAGCCTCAGGCATTAATGAGCGATATGGGCCTGTAAGAAGCCGGGTCTTCAGGGTTCTTGTTTCTTTTCAGGATCAGGTTAATGTTAATGCAACACTGTTTCAGGTAAATGGTGGGTTGTATTGAAGCTGTAGTTATAAGTTCTGACCAGATGAGGAGTGAGTTTGTTTTTAAAAGCTTTAAACCACTTCACACTCCACATTGTCACTTGGGCTTAAGGATGAACTGACAAGATTTTGGGGGTCAAAGGTCAACTCACTGTCGTCTCACATTGACCCAATCCTCGTGAATGCAATATCTCAGGAATGCCTGGAGAAAATTTCTTCAAATTTTGCAAATGTTCACTCGGCCTCAGCGAGGAAGCGATTGGATTTTGGTTGATGATGTGTGTGAAGCCTCCACATTTTAGAATTTTAGCTTCTTTGCAGCAACTTCTATATTTGAAGCCTTGTCGACTGTCAATCAGCTTTGTTGGCCAAGCATGTGAACGCATAAAGATTCCTTCAAAGTTTTCACTACATGTATTATGTGAGTTTGGACAGATATGGATGTAAACTAGAACTTGACTGGTTGGCAGAAGCATACAACCGTCAGGCAGTAATTGTAGTTGTGGGCTAAAATGAGACTTAATGTCATGAAAACACCTATGAAATCATGTAAAATCTACACGTAAGGCAGGAATGGCGGCATTTGTAGGGAAATGATGCATGATGTCATGTTGTTAGTTCGTGTTAGATAACATATAGAACATGGTGTCCTAACTGAATTATACCCTCAGCTTGCGTATGCACCACCGTGCAATTAGTCATGTACAGGAAAGACAGAGTTGCTAGGGAACAATCACTATGTGTAAAGCATGAATTATATGCAGAACTGTGTCTTCACACAAGGATGCAGAATACCTTTTGATACCAGTTATAAAATGGCTGTCAGATAAATCACAAGCCACGGACTTTACAAGGAATAACGACAACTTTTTTTATATTCGATTTCTACTCTCAGTGCCACAGAGGACCAGGAAGTTGTCTCACCTTGGACTCCAGGTAGATGTTGGCCAGTGACATCTTGGCGATCTTGTAAAGACATAAAGAGAGCGAAGTGGCGCACAGGACGAAAAGTGTGTCGTTGATTGCGACCCTCACGAGCACGATGGTGTGGGCTTCAGCGGAGGACATCCTCACCAGCAGCGCACACACTAAATTCACAACCAGAAACACCAGGCTGATGAAGAGGAAGAGGAGGTATAGTGGCAACCTGTTGGTCAGAAAACAAAACCAGAGATGGACTTCATTCATATTAGTTGAATTGTAAATTAAATTCAGTAAATGCATGACCCCCACCTACTAAAGGTGTCTGTCTGGTCTTACCTGTATCTCAGAAGCTCTGGTGCGTATTTGGACTTTGCCTTGAAAACAACCTGTGACAAAAAAAAACGAAAACAGCATCATGCAAATGCGTCACACTGTTTAGGCCGACCGTTTTCACTTCTGTATTCTTGCAGTTTGAAAAACAAGACTTTCTTATGAAACAGGAACCTCATGGCTGAAAGTTTTGAACTTTAGATACGCAGTGGTCCACAGCACAGCGCCACGAAGCTCAGAGTCTCACTGTCAACTCGCAACTGTGACTCACATCAGCGCAAGAGGATTACGCTATATAAATAACCTTCAGGCAGAAGCCAGAGAGGCTATTATTTGATATCTGGATTATGTAAACAGTTGAAGAAATGATTCATCGCATCACACTTTGTAGCCAATCTGAATGAGAGTCTGGTACACTAATAGCAACAGGTCGTATTTACAAGACAGTAGATTCCTTGCTATCAACTCATGAATGACAAGGACAGTGTCATTTCAACACCTTTCACTTTACTTGTATCCTGTATTTAAACCACAGTGTGTTAACATTCGACAAAATTCCTAACATTCAAAATCAAACATTAGCATTATCTTTTAATTTTTCAAACTTTTAATCTAAAGTATAAAAGCAGAACACAGTTTGTTGCATAATAAATTAGTGAATTATTATAATAATAATTTGGTAACATTTTCCATATGGTGCAATGCATTTATAATTTTCTACCGAAGTGGTTAGTCATTTGTTCTCATAAGTAATTTTCAAGACATCGTAAGTCGTCCACTTGTCATAGGCACGTTTTACAGCTTCCAGACGTTTTATAGACACTTACCACTCAATCAAAAAAAAAAAATCAATAATAAAAATGGAAATATGCTTCAACCCTATTCTTACTATTTATGTGAAATTTAACCACAAATCCAGTCACATGGTTTTACAAACACAATTTGATTTTGAATAAGAGAATTAAGCAACACAGGCGTCACATTTACTTCCGCCAAGGAGGTAAAACAGCCAGCAATCATTATGGAGCAGTCGGGGTCAGCGGCGTCTTAGAGAAGAACAGCTGGGATGTGAGGTGACTGCGTATTTTCACATCATTCTACTAGTTTTGGAAATATATCCAAATGTAGTGGTTGCTGTTGCAGATTATGTTGTCAAAGAGGAGTGGACCGTTGGCCAAGGTGGAGGTCTGCTCTCTATAAATACCCTCACAGTTTTAGCTACGTTTTTAAAGTTGTATATCTAATTTACTTCATAATGCACAATTACTGGAAGTTACTTAATGTTTTGACCAGCAGTTGCACAATGCATAAAAGTTTCAGTTCACTATGACACACACGATGACAAAGATCCCCTCTAGGCCCTCCATTGCATTAGAAATTCTTGAATTGTAACAATAATCCATGTCCGTGTACAGTTTGTAATGAGGTTTATCCACAAAAAATGTTTTGTTATGTTGTTAAAAAAAATTTTTAAATTACATCTACTTTTCTCCTTTCACTGAAAAATCCTGAATCTTTTTTATTTTAGTTGACAGAAGACATCTACAGCCTTATGGAGTCTATTCTCAGAGTTTGTGGCCTCATGTTTCAACAGTACACTTGTTGAAGTTAAATACTGGACCACAACTGACCTCCGCACATGTCGTGATGTCACACACTCCTGCTCATACATACGTCATAAGATGAGCCTGAAAACAGACTCTGCACATAGGCTACATCACTCTGATTTAACAATGTGTTAAAAAAAATATGTATGAGTGGATGGGGGCTTTAAATCAGCTCCTTTAAAATCTGGAGTACTGTTCCCACATGACATAGAGTCAGGTGGAGGTGTTGACACTACGTCAAACCCCGTGATATGACTGACATCTGAGCCTGACAACTCACCTGTGCAAAGTAAAGGTTCATGAGGCTGAGTGTGAAGAACTGCAGGCAGACAGGGAAGCAGTAGAGCAGCCAGAAGGGAAAGGGCCCCAGAGTGTTGGCTGTGACAAAGTTCTTGAAGTAGAAGGAGAAGAGCACGGTGCGCAGGGCCGACCACAGCAGGCACAGGAACAGGAACACCGTCTGGTAGCTGAGCCGCTTGTGTCGGTACCGCAGGACCAGCCAGAGCTGCACGTAGATGAAGATGAAGAGGAGGGAGTAGAAGACGGTGTACACCACGGTCAGGCCCAAAGTGACGTAGGGGGGTACGGCCGGGCTCAAAGTTGGCAGAGGCAGGGACTTGTCCATCAGCGATAGCTCCATCTCCTCCACCAGGGCCTCCATGACCGGCTCTCCCTGCCCGGGGGGAGGAGGGAGCGGAGCGGCGGGGAGGCGGGTGTGCGCCGCCGATCTCTGCCTTCACGCCGAGCCGGCGTCTCGGCTCTCACGGTCGGCCGAGGAGGAAAAGTGAGAGCAGAAACCACCGAAAAGGAGGAAGAAACCGAGGCTGCGGATGGGACTGTCAAGAAACGCGAGGAGAGAAACGCAGCTGGGAAGAGAAAACAAGTCCAACTTCCTGCAGCCGAGCCGGAGACAGCCAGAGAGCGAAGCACATGATCAGTGATGAGAATGAGCCGTTTGTCAGGAGCAGCAGCGGCGAGCAGGAAGCTGCTGAGGGCTGCAGCTCGGAGCTCCGTGCGAGGACCGGCCCCCCCCCCCCCCCCCCCCAGGGAGCCTCCTCCTTCTCCTCCCTCCCCACCGCCGCGCGCATTACTACGTGACGGTACGCAGCGACTGACGCACGCTACTGTACCTTTAACCCTGTGATGGGACTTCCCACCACAGCACTGATCCCAGGAGGGCAGCGCAGTGCTTTTACATGTATTTACTGTCATTTTACTGAGATGCATTTATCATGCAAACTACATCAACTTTAAAACAACTACAACAAATAACACGTGATAGTTAAGTCTTAGTAAAGATCATTAGATGTTTTTGGACTATACTACAAGCATAAAAAATATCGGAATAAGATCAAATGTATGTAAAAATATCAAATTATAATATTAACTAAAATACAGCCTGTACTATTGAACAAAAGGTGCTGGTAAGATAAATAAGTAGTGTTTACTGCAGTAATTGAAATTATATTTGTCAAAAGGTTCTTAATCAGCTACAATTTTATTCATTATCTAAAAAAAAAATTGCGTGGTCTGATTCTTAAGAAGCTTATCGACTCTGATCTCTTTACAAGATTTAGGATAAGGTTAAAATACCATTGTATACCACCACTGTGTAAATAGTCAAACCTATGCAGCACAAGACAACACATCCTGAGTTTTAGTTCCTATGATACTAAATCTTGCTGCTCTCATCATGCTCTCTGCCTGAAACGCCCACGTCTTCCTGGCTTCACAGCTGCATCTTGTAATGCAGGTTTTCCATTAAAAATCTGAAGCTATGATAACATCATCAGGATAAATTTCTCAGTCTTTAGAAAGCTCCTCCACAGCCACAGAAGACATTATACAGCTGTCTGGATCTTCAGCTGTAAAATCACAACAGCTCCCCTTTAATTCTGATCTACAGTACTTCACAAACCCTAGTGAAGTTTGTTGTGGTTGGTGGTAGTAAGGTTTTTGTTTCACAGGACTGGGGCATGTGAACATGAGGGAGGCCAAGGATGGACATCTCTCGAGGTCACCTTTGGCTGTGATGATACATTAATCTTTTATCACGCGGGGACGCTGCCACACAGACACCACACTAAACAGGATGCTGTCAGCTCCAGTACCTCCCTTTAGGCTGAGACCTCAGTTTAGATATACACATTCTCATGAAAACATTAGGTTCAGCCTTTTTGGTGAGTAAAAGCACATTCTATTTTTTTTTTTTTTACATATTTATTTATGCTATAATTAACAAAGCTGAGAACTTTCAGCCAGTAAATGAAAGAGTTATGTGTATTTGTATATTGCTCTCTTTGTTCCCAGGGTTGCTTCAGCCTGCATGCAGCCCGGATAACCGTCCACATCTTTGGTTTCATGTGTAAATAAAAAAAAAAATAACAATAATAATGGACTGGTGATGAAATAGCACTTCAATCTGATTACCAGGCCACAGCATCTTGATATAGACACATCAAACACCGGCCTGTCGGTTCCCAGGCAACATGGTTTGAGAAAACAGACTCACTCAAACACTAACATGTCACAGCTAATGACATCACTGGTCCCAGGGTAAATATCCCATCAGACACCGCAAGGGCCCGATGTGTATCATCATTTAAGAGCAGTGAACTACATTTAGTTTTATACATACGAGTACTGTTAGCAAGTCTTGTGGTCATTATGAATTTATTTTCTTCTCTGATAAAACTGAGTCGATCCTGTTCAACATCCATGAGAGCAATTTTTTTGCATAAAATGTATGCTAAATAATAAAATAAACAAATACATATTGTGTGAATGTACCTACTATATGTACATCAACTGAAATTATACTGATACATGAATTATTTAATTCTATTGTGAATAGTGTTTTCAGAAACCACAAATGAAAAGTTCATAAAATGACCAGAAGATGGCACCTTTCAACTGTATGAAAACAGAAACACACTCATCAGTGCAGAGTTGACATCAAGTCAAAAGGAAGCTCTGAAAAATATAGACTATAAAGCTTATTTTGGTTTGAGTGACACTTTTTTGTTTGCTTCATTAGTCCCTGTGTGGAATTATTGTTCTTTAATGAAGAAAATAGAAAAAACACCATAAATGGCAAAGTGTGTCCAAATTTTTGTATAAACAGTAAAAATATGACTCATGATTTCGGTCTGTATAAGAGATGTCTGAGGTGGTGACCTGATGATTATGGAACCATAGTTATACAGTGTACATTTTCCAACTACTATGCACTTTTTAGAAATACAATTTTTTTTCATTTCACAATGACAGACAAAATCTTTTATCTTCTTCGTGGCATATTCTCTGTACATCACACTGTCTTGACATGAAGCCACTTTAAGAGTCTTAGCAGCTAACAGCAGATAAATAAATATTTGGTATGAGATAGGTCCATTAATCCTGCATATTAGAATAAACAAAACATTATATGACTGTTTATGTATTTTTTAAGAACATGAAGCAAAGTAAAGCTCCTCTTGATGCTGAAATGTCATAACACCACACCAAATATTTGAGCTTTACGTAGAAAGCGAATAGAAACAGTAAACTTTCACTTTAGGGTGAGGCTAACAATAATTTATACCCTTTTCTCAGGAATGTTCAAGGATAAAGTTTTGGCCTCCGGGTAGTGCAAGAGTGTAGCTTCTCAAGTGTCCACAGAAGAAAGTCCTCTACTTATTGCAGTGGTTCTCATCCTGTTTGCCTTGTGACCCTTTAAAACAAATCAGTGTGAGCACCGAGACCGGACTAACTCTAATTTTATTTGATTGTTTGATCTGAAGATTTTTTTAGAGGCCTGAGAATGTAAAGAAATCAAGTTTCAGTAGAAAGAAAACAAACATACTGTAACAGTAATCAGTAAAAACTAAGCATAACTTCACACATGAAGATTAATTTACTGTGATGTAGGTTTATCAGGCAGGGAAGAAAAGTCTCTATCAATCATGTAGGATTCATGATAAATAATCAATATTTTCAACTTCAATATGTCTTCTGTAATGACATCCTGGCCTGGTGGTGGACATGTTAGTGGTCACATGGTCTCCAAAATATATATGAATCTTTGAGATCTTGGGATTGTCCAAATCAAATGTGGAAACCTTGGCATTAACTTGGTTGTCATTATCTTATTTAATTTTCAACATATATTAAGGACCAAAATGTTCAGAAGATATTTTGGGGTGACAAAAGGTCAAAAGTCACTCAAAATCATTAGGCATAAGGAGGACCGTGGATACCAAATGTCATAACAGTGGCCAACAGTTATCCAACAGTTATTCAGATAACTGCACCAAAGTGTTGGACGGATGACTGACCATCTGCTAGCGGGAGAGAAACAGCTCCAAGTTGAACTATACTACCAGCACGTCCCTCATTATCCCAGCTGGAGTCGAGTCTGATAGCCACAGCGGCATGCCTCAGATGATTAGTGTATGGTACAGTGCTTTGTGATATTGTCCTTTACATAATGTTTCAATCAAACCGGGCATGGGGCTCTGTTGCCGGTAACTGGTCCATGCTCTGATGGCCCATTGGCCCGTGTCCAAACCTGCTAATACAGCTCCAGTGTTGTTCCTCTGCATGGAGAACTCCTCCACAGTGGCCCCTGTATTATAAATACCTTATCATCCAAACACAGGTGGCTGATTTATTCTGTATTGGCAACACTGGAACAATCAGTGTCAAGAATTAAAATAAAAGAATGTGAAAATGACCTCTGATCCTCTGAAATGCTTCATTCTGTCCTCAGCCAACCCTTTTAACTCCTGTCATGCAAATGTCTACTTGGCCGTTCCAGTAAACAGATCCAGAGCATGCCAGACTACAGATATGATTCCAAGAGGTTGTTTTATGAACATCATGAAAAGAAAAGTATAGACTACCTCTCATTTTCTCTCCAATGTTGGTGAGTTATCTGCTCCGCCCACACAGCGCTCCATCCACAACTAGCTGAGTCCATGTAACACTCGCCCCTCAAACACAGGACTGCTCGGACGAACCATGGGTTGGCGGAAGCAAGAATGGCTCATATGTGCGACTTTTCTCGGATTTGTGGCCTCAGTGCAGAGCGTAACGCGAGGCGAGTTTTTCCCTTTCGGTCCAAGCGCAAAAGACCAGTTACTGGAGCCAGGGAATGACCAGACGCACCGACTTGAACTGAACAAGCCAGTGCTCTTTTATGATGGCACTTTCGACAGCATGTTTGTAAGTTAAACCTATAACTTGTTACACTTAGTCCAGACGCGTGGGGTTTACTGGTCACGGGGGACTGTGGTCCATAGATCTTGCGCAATTGCGCATACCCTATAAAAACTGAAAGGGGGTCAGTAGTTACAACTTTAAACAATTCCTGGAAGTTGCAACATGTAGCTCGGGCAGGGTATGACTTTTTCTGCCGGTCTATAGTGCTTGTAATTTTTGATTTACTTATCATCGAGGCTGCTCTATCTTGTGGAATTCATGTGTCCACGCATTCTTACAGCTTCCCCTGTGGTTATCATTTTACTGTTGACACAAAGACCAAAGAGCTCGAGGAAGCTCGTTTTGCAGCCACCCCAAAAACATGATGAATCCATGTAACATAGCAGAGTGGTCACTAAGACATAATTGAACCAAATACATAAGTTTAAAATTCATTATTAAAACTCGTGTTTATGATTTGCTGGGCTATTTACTGTTGCCCTGTTGGGCTTTTAAATGAAACTGCACCATTGTGTTGCATAGACAAACAGCCCTTTATTCCCTGTAATTCTGGTTTCAAAGAAAAGTGCTACATCTCTGTTTTAATTGTGCTGTATGTGAATAATCTGCTATCAGAGTTATTACACTGAAAGGCAGGAACCGAACTTTTGCCAAAACTTTAGTCTATACTTGATGATATACTTGCAGGAATAACTCAAGACAACTGCAATCACTTTAATCAGTGGTTTTTTTTTTATTTCATAGCTGTATGTCCAATCTCAGCCAAGCAACAAATCTATTTAAGGAGATTGTGCAGAGGCATAAAGTGGTGGTTTAACACGTGAGCCTGAGGCTTGGATTCAATATTGAATTCCCTGTTAAAACATTTAGTCTCGGGTTTTTTTCCCACTCAGTCTACCTTCGAGTTATCCCTGAATCACCCACCACAAATATACTTTTCTCCTGCAGTCAAGATGGCCTAAAGATTTGTTGGTTTTCATTAATGAGACAGTCTGAACTGTCTGTGCCCTGTGGGGGGAACAGTAATGCTTTTAACTCCAGACGTGGTTATAGAACTTAGATTTCCTCCGATCATTTAGGAGGTCAAGTGATTGTATCATCTCCGCATGAGGGTAATTCATATTTTATTTAGCCTTTGAGTGTTAACTATGAAAGTTAAATCTATCTCTCTCTATGTATTATATCAGAATCACTGATCATTTTCCCAGCTCTATCTTCCATTTTGTCAGGAAGTCTCTGTAATGAAGATTAGTATGCAATCTTCGGGTTCTCTGGGGCTGCTCGTCAGGGGCAAGGACAGGAAACAGTATGGCCTGTGCCAGGAATAGTGCTCTTGTTTTCCTTCGGTCAGGAAGTGAAGGAGCCCATCGCCAGAGTGTGTGTTTTTGACATAAGCCCAGGTTTTCTGTTTCTGCCTCGCATTTGTTCACATTAAACCATTAAGAAAGTGTGTAAAAATTTGTGTTAAATGGCGTGTTGTTTGTTCATTAGCGCTGTGGAGTGCTGACTTGGATCATTAGTCTAATGAGTGTGGAGTAAAGATCAAAGTGGGTCCCACTGAACTGGGTTTGCCTCTGCTGTGAAACACTTCTAGCTGTGTCACAAAGACGGTCGTACAGTGTTACAATCGTCTCATTTCTTGTCATCCAAATTACTAACTTGAGCTTTTAATTCCAGATCAACACCAATGGTTTTGTTGCCACAACAGAGCCAACGGGTGAGTCGACGTATCTTGGCAAAATGCCACCCAAGTTTGGCATGATTGCAGCTCTGCAGGGAGACCTGGACACGAGCGACGGTGTGGGGAAGGTTTTCTTCCGTCAAGACTCCGGTCCTGATGTTCTGCGCCTGGCAGCTAAACACATCACCAGGGCCTTCCCAGAGGATGACGAAGTCAGTCCCACCCACGCTGTGGTGATCACCTGGGTGGATGTTGCCACATTTGAACCTCAAACCAGAGGGGATGGCATCAACAACAAGGTGGGCATTATATGGCCATGCAAGTGATCTGTGCTAGAACTGGTCATTTACATCCTCTCTAATGTTTCCTTAATCAGAGAAACACCTTCCAGCTGGTTATTGCGTCCCTGGAGACCGCCTCGTATGCTATCGTCCTCTATGCGAGGGATGGGGTACAGTTTACCTCCTCACCTGTGAGGGACAGCAGTGTGGTCTTGCATGCTGGCTTCAGTAAAGGTTTGGTCCAGGGTTACTCGTTCTCCAATCAGGGACCGTACTACCGCACCACCACTGTTGACGAGGCATCTGTGAGGGCTCTGGCAGAGTAAGTCAACCGATGGCTGTCAGCACAGAACATTTCAACAACAATGAACAGTGGCTGCTCTTGAAAATGTGTGTTTCATGTTAAACCTTTTCCCTTCACAGGGAGACCAACTCAGGCCGGCGCGGTGTTTGGGTGTACGAGATTGGAACGTCTCCGTATTTTACCAACGTGGCTCCGGGTGAGGTCACTGACCTGCCCACTGAGGCCACACAACACAAGGGGGCTGAGGGCAATGAGGAACAGAGGCCTGTGTATCCTGATGGACAAGTGGAATACTCTCCAGACGCCGGGCAGTTGGAAGTCCATCCAGTTCAGTACCAGCCACATCAGCCTGGCAACCCAGAGGTGGTGGTGGTGGATGACACAGATATAAATGTAGACGGTGAGTCCTGAGCACAAAACTGAGTGTTGTATTTTGTTATTTATATTTTAAATGGCTGCATTTACTGTATACAGTGCTCTCATGCAAAGTGCTTAATATTGTCTGTCATTCACCTACATTCACTGATGTCAGTGAGCTGCTCTCAAGGGGATTTAGTGTCCTGCTCAAGGACATCTGATCATAGAAGCAAATCCCCAAAACTGTGACTAGTAGACCACAGCTGCTCTGTCAGGATTTTATTTTGAGTAAAAGATTTGTAGTATCGATATATTAGCCAATATTCTTTATACAGTGTATATTAACACACATATTTTACATTGATCCCACAAATGTCATCAACAAACACTTTTGACACTTGTGACAAAGATATGTAATGGAGGCAGGATATTTTACAGTTTATTGTCCACACTGACATTAGTGCACTGAAACAGTAAATTTAATCATTATAAATATCTGCATAAAAACCACAAATAGAACAATATCTAATATACCCCAAGCATCTTTTTTTTTTGGACTAATGTTCTGTTAAAAAAGTTTTTTGTGGCACATATTGGCTAACATATATGTCGATACCAATATATCTGTAATAAAGCGGATAAAATCGTCTGGTCAATACATCAGCCGAGCGATGTATCATTTAAAAAAGATGTAGTTGTCATGTCGGTGCTGGAGGATTATAGTCAATCAATCTATTAGCAGTTCCAGTGATATTCTTACCATTCTTATTTTCCATGTTTTCAGTGTTCTCTTACAACCTTGGGACATGTGTGAACAACAGAAATAAATGCTCCCAGTTCGCTGACTGTAAGGACTACTCCAGTGGATACTGCTGCCACTGCAGGCCTGGCTTCTATGGCAATGGGATACAGTGTGTGGCAGAGGGTATGTTTCTGCTATTTGTTTTTCTTTAACAAACTTCTTTTAAATACTGTACTGCGTTTTGCTGAATTATCTGTAAGAATACGTTTTAATATTTTCCGCGAGCCAGAGTGCAACACAGGATTTCACATTGCACGGGTTGTTAACCAGAAAGTATTTAGCATCTGAATTCCTTTTGGCAGTGGGCAGATGTGTAAATGTTGGAGAAAATCTCATACTGCAGTTTCACTCCAATCCTTGTCTTCTGTAACTTCCTTGCAAAGCTTCTGAAATGAATTTGAGCATTTGGGTCAAATCTGTGGGTTCAGCCATGAGGTTTGTTTGCTCTTCTCTGCGGCTAACTTTTACGGTGTGGGTTTGGTTTTGCAGGAAAGCCTCAGAGGATGAACGGTAAAGTACACGGAAAAGTGTTTGTGGGGCGCTCTCCTTCTCCTGTGGAGTTCACCGGCAACGATCTCCACTCTTACGTTGTGGTGAACGACGGCCGATCCTACGTCGCCATCAGTGACATCCCTTACACTGTCGGGCCCTCGTTGCAGCCCCTGGCGGCCCTCGGTGGTGTGATTGGGTGGGCGTTTGCCCTGGAGCGGCCCAGCTTCAAGAACGGTTTCAGTATTATTGGTGAGGAAAGAAATCTCTACAACTGATAATATCTAATGTTGTGACATTCAGTGGCTTCTAATGTGGTTTTCACAGCCTTTAGACAAATGACATAGTGAAGCTTCAGGAAGCATAAACCTCTGTAAACAAATGTGAGCGCTGCAAACTCCGTTTTCCATGCAGCTGCAGCTTTACTCACGGTCCAGCTGAATTCCCCTCACATTACCTCAGTTGAGCCAAAGTTCCTCCAAGGGTCTTAAAGTTAACCTCCTCTTCTCCATCCTCTCAAGGGGGGGAGTTCACACGGAAGGCCGATGTGACCTTTCTGCCTGGGAATGAGAAGCTGACCATCAGGCAGGAGTTCAAAGGCATCGATGAGCATGACCACCTGGTGGTAAGCACCAAGCTGGAGGGCCGGGTCCCGGAGGTGCCTCACGGCTCCACCGTGCAGGTCGACCCTTACTCTGAGATCTACCAGTACAGCAGCAACTGTAAGACACAGCTCGATAGAAGAATCAGTATTTACATTCTTAAGAAGCCATGATTCTAGTTGTTTCTCACCTGTCGATTTTATATTTCAGTGATCACGTCATCCTCTACTCGGGACTACGTTGTGAGCTTGCCTGATGGATCCACTGACACCAGGCAGTATCAGTGGCGTCAGACCATCACCTTCCAGAGCTGCCAGCACGGAGAGGCTTTGAGTGACATGAAACCGACCCAGATGCTCAGCGTAGACCAGGTCTTTGTCATGTACGATGCTAATAATGAACTCATCCGGTTTGCCATGAGCAACAAGATCGGGGACATCAATGGTGAGGATGTGGGGGTTATTTTCTATTCCTGTTTTGGTCTGAGGTCACTTCCTTCCTGCAGTGCAGCATATAACATCCTGACACAGAGACTGTTAAGAGATTGCTATTGTTGAATCGTATATCCTGGTAAATTTTGCTCATAAAAAAGTAGTGTAGTAGTAAAACTGTGGTACCTTCCCTTCTCAGGAGGGCAGCCCGAGGAGAACCCATGTTTCACTGGAAGACACGGCTGTGACACCAACGCTGTTTGCCGACCGGGACAAGAAAACCAGTTCACTTGCCAATGTGCTGCTGGTTTCAACGGTGATGGACGCACATGTTATGGTAAAAATGACATATGATATAACACAAAGAAAGACCTTTGTTTCCACTGTTGGAGGCAATAAAGACGATGCAGTAACCTATGGATTATCTTCACTGATGTACTTTCTGCTTTTAAGTAAATCAAAGAGTTTTAGACCCATCATGAAAATAACCTCGACGTTTCTAAAGCCTTCCTTCATGGGGAACTGCACAATCTTTCCAATTAGCAGAGGGAGTCCCATTTGGTAAAGACAGTGTCCCATACTCTAAGACTTGGTTGACAGATCTGGTGTGGTCCTCGTTCCCGGCCCACGTTCTTTACATATATTTTGCATTAGAGACCAAACAGGAAGAGCGCACACAGTAGGAAAAGGAAGCTTTCCAGACAGATGCTATCTTGAAACATTTGTAATTAAGAAATCTAATTAAGTGCTCTCCTCTGATCTCCCAAAGTCTGATAATGAAGGACACTGATTTGACAGATGCAGACTTCAGAGCTCCGACTCAGACCTGCTGTGGGAGTTATTAGCATACGATAACAGCCTACTCTCTTTATCAGACATTGACGAGTGCAGAGAGAATCCTCAGATCTGTGGCCCCAACGCTATCTGCAACAACCAGCCCGGGACCTTCCGCTGTGAATGTGAAGATGGCTATCAGTTCAGTAGTGATGGGCAGACCTGCGTTGGTAAGTGCTGTTTGTGTGCTGTCAAGTACACTTAGATATCAGGCAAATCTCACCTGGTGGTTGGGATGGAGAGGTTTAAACATAAATTGTAATAAAATGCATTCAAATATTAAGGAGAGCTGGGTGAGCAAGATAACGACATGTTTAGCTATTATTTATAAGTACCCACACAACTTTGAACTGACTCTGCTGCAGAGAAAATTTGCATTTTAGAGATTATCTAGAAGAAAGTTCAATAAGGTTTCAGATTTTCAGATTGTCTGTGTGAGTATTTATGTGTACACTTGTACAGCTCTCTTTGAGAGGATTAGTTTTTGTTTTAGAATATTGGAGTGAGGACATTTTTACTGGTCTTCACTTTCTTCACGTCCCTCAAAGGGCTGTTTGGGGGTTGGAGGGTTGGAGGGAAGTTAGAATTAGGTTTATGTTAGGGTAAAGGTCGGGGCCAGGCACTTGCTTGTAATGGGCAAGATTTGGGTAAGGGGCTGCAGAACACAATGAATGTCCTGCCCAACAAATATACCTGTACAAACATGTCTTGTAAAAATGGTGAAAAAGTAAACAATATTAGTTTGTTGTCTCACTTTTCTGGTCTCTTGTAAGATGTAAACTGTATATATAAAAGGAAGTGTTCAACATTTTGGGAAACATGTTTATTTGCTAATGATGAGGCTCGCATAACTCTCTGGTAAACATGAAGCTGTTAGCCAGCAGCTGCTTAGCTTATCTCAGCATCAAGACTGGACAGCTTTCCTGGCTCTGTCTGAACAAACTAATCAAAAAACAAGATTTCATTTGTTCATTAAACTTTAGAAGCTGGTGGTATTAACCTAGCTCTTCTTCTGCTCCTCAGAGGTTAATCGACCTGTGGACCCCTGTGAGGAAGGCACCCACACCTGTGACGTCCCTGAACGCGCTCTGTGCAGCTACACTGGAGCCTCCTACTACATCTGCTCCTGCCTACCAGGGTTCATAGGAGATGGTAGAACCTGCCATGGTACTGCAGAAAGATACTAAATACATGCATATGACACCCAATAATCTAATTTAAAACCAGTAGATTACAGCGCTCATTTGCATACGTTAGTCCACTAATTTCACATTGTTTATAGTAGATGCACAACAATTAGTTGATTAATCAATTAGGTGTTTGAAAGAAAGTTAATCAAAAACTATTTCTGCAATTTAGCAATTATTCCAGTAATTCTTAAAAATAAAATGCCAAAAAAATTGTGTCTACATGTTTCCAAATATGAGAATTTGCTGCTTTCCTTCATCTCACATTATGATGAATTGAATATTTGATAACAATAGAATAATTACAAAACAAAGACTCTCCTTGCAACTACCTTCAAAAAGGCAAAGGCTTAAACTAATCGTTTTACGCAAGATACGTTTCAGTCCAAAATCCTAGTGTATGACATTTCAAATCCCTCACATGGACTTTAAGGACTGTGATTGTTAAACCATCTGCTCAGGACTGTAGGAGGTGAGGCTGGTTACACAACACGTCTGCAGTGATTGAACAGAGAAACGTTAAAAGCAGATGCGCGTTTCATTTGCAGAGGTCCTGAGTGTTCATTTATAGTTTCCATTGCTATCCTGCACACAGATGACAGAACAGACTGGCCCAGGTTACGATGTAGCTCATAAAAGGACACAACAAATTGTACACGCTGGAAATGTTTTAAACTATGCAGCTTGTTTTATGATCGTGCTCTGTCCTCACTCACGCTCTTTTATTTCCTGCCCGAAGACATAGATGAGTGCCAGCCAGGCAGGTGTCATCAGGACGCCGTGTGTTATAACACCCAGGGATCTTTCACCTGCCAGTGCAGGTCAGGTTACAGCGGCGACGGCTTCTTCTGCTCTCCAGGTAAATCTCTTTTTATATGGAAATCAAAGCCTGCAGTAATACAAGTTAATTTAATCTGTCATGGGTGTTCAGAAAGTTTGGTAATCGTTTTTTTTTTAATTTGTTTTATTTTTTTATGTAGTAGCAGTCTCAATAATAGATAAATGGTAACCGGATCATTTTCACTCAGCATTATTTATTCCACCCATTTGGCCCAGAAGAGTGTTTGGAAGTGAATTCCTCGCCAGAGTGTATTGATGCCAGCTGGAATCTGTTTTCCATTTAACTCTGGATAGTAAAAGGAATTTCTCATGCCTTATGAGGGATGTGGGAGTTTTTGTATCGCTGAATAAAACAGAAGCTAAAAAAAACAAATAAATAGAAATTACTTTATAAATACATTTGCGACATTATTGCAGGTTATCTTTGTTCCCCCTGGAGCTTATTTTTCATTCTTCTGTTCAGAGAGGACAAAAACACAATGTGAGACCCACAGAGACAGTCTACTGGGCGTGACGGAGTTCGGTCCACGGGGCCCGCGGCGTCCTGTGGGTCAGTACGTCCCTACGTGCGATGGAAACGGCAACTATGAAGCCACGCAGTGCCATGACAGCACGGGACGCTGCTGGTGCGTGGACCGAAACGGACAGGAGATTCCTGGGACTAGCTCCAGACCAGGCAGCAGACCAATGTGTGAGTAAATCCCATATTTTCACCTCTCAGTAGCGAGAGTGACATGCAGCCACAAAAAAAAAAAAAAAAAAAAATCAAGGAAAGCTTTCTGTTGCTGAACTAACAGGAGGTTAGGTTCTTCTCTATGAGATCCCTGAATTTACAGTGCTTGTCTCAATTAGGCATCGACCACGGTGGTGTGCCACCACCTGTTGGACCCCAGTCTCGATCCGACGTGGACGCCCTGCCCCCAGGAACACACCTGTTGTTTGCCCAGAGCGGCAGGATAGAGCACATCCCACTGGAGGGTTACGATATGAAAAAGGACGATGCCAAAGCTGTCCTCCACCTCCCTGTAAGTTATGACATATCAGAAAAGGAAATATTTTGCTGGACTTTTGTCTGTTCATGACAGACAAATACTTAAGACTTAAGAAGATAGCAGCTCTGAGTTCATCTCAACTTCTAGCCAAGACTGTTTCTGTAATTAGATAACCAACTGGATCTCCGTTCTGCTCCCTTGATGGTTCTAGTACTGGCTCTAGCGCTGCGATTTTCCCCTCTGCTTCATGTATTCAAGGCTTGAACTTTATTGGAGGCACATGGTGACATTCACACTAATTACTAACATCAGTCCGACATCTTTGGAATTGCAGTCTGCATTTCTTGTTACGCTGATTACCAAACCAGCTGTCCAGAAGTCTGGTGAAGTTGCTCATGCTGAGTGTGTGGCGCAGTTTGTTTGGATTAATGTCAAAATCCACATCTGCTTCACGTTTTTGTTTTGGACCACTCTCATTTGAAGAAAGTGCTCTTCAAAGATTGTTGTTTTGCTGACCCCTCCACAGGAGAAGGTAATCATTGGGTTGGCCTACGACTGTGTGGAGAAAATGGTTTACTGGACAGAAATCACATCTCCTTCAATCAGCAAGGCCAACATCCAGGGAGGAGAGCCCACCGCCGTCATTAGAACAGGTAGTCTTACTGTTATGCTTCATTCTTCTGCTTCTCGTCCATTTTGTTTGATTGTTTTCATGAAGTAAAGAAACTGTAAAATGCATCCTCTTAACAGATTTGGACAGCCCAGAGGGTATTGCCATCGACCACTTGGGGCGAACCATGTTCTGGACGGACTCTGTGAAGGATCGCATCGAAGTGGCGTCTCTGGACGGAACTCAGCGACGTGTCATTATTGACTCTGATCTCGTCAACCCTCGTGCTATTATCGCTGACCCCAACAACGGGTGTGTAATGCTTTGCATAAAACTTTTACTTGTTTTTTTTCCGGCATACACAGAGTTAGATACTAATCTACATACAATATGAAGTTCAGTTGTACATTTATAAGCAAATCTGAACCGAAAATTCATCAATTTTAAGTTCGGATTCAGCAGAACATCTTTAAAAGATGAGTTCAAGTTCTGGGAAATATGCTTATTTGTGTTTTGGGGGACAAGTTAGATTAGAAGATTGGTGCAACTTTAAGTATTAAAGACTCACTGTGTAGGATTTGTGTTTTTGTTACCCTAGAAGGAGCCTCTCATATCTACATAGTGAGCAAGTCCTCTTCCGTGAAGCAATGTGTTTCTACAGTAGCCCAGGAGGGACAAACCAAACACTGGGTCACTTGGTTTCTTGGCCCCTGTAGATTCTCTTTTCTGCTTGGAAGAGAAAGGTGAAGCTGCAGGTGTATTCATGTGATTGAAATCTGTAACCTCACAGCTCGATTCCACTAAATCCTTCACACTGCCGCTTTCAGCTACAACCAGAAGCTGGTTAGCTTAGCTTTACATGATGACTGGAAACAAGGGAAAACAGACAGCTCAGCTCTGTCCGAAGGTTAGAAAACCCACCTGCCACCACCTCTAACGTGCATCAGTTAACACATTGTATCTTGTTTAGTTAGTCTTCACACAAAAAAGTGTTTAGGCAGGGCAGGTGGAATTTCTTTTGTCACAGTTCGCACAGTTTTTTTTTTCTTCTTCCAGTTTGTATGCTAAGCTAAGCTAACCAGCTGCTGGCTGCAGCTTCATAGACATGAGAGTGGAGAACATTTATGACGAGATGATAGTGAGTGAAACTCCAGCAGTGCTTTAAAATGATTTCTGGCCTGTCGTTGTTTATTGCTGAAATGAACTCGCACCACATCTGTCCTTTCAACAGTAACTTATACTGGGCTGACTGGAACCGCGATGCCCCCAAGATTGAGACCTCTTACATGGACGGATCCAACAGACGGGTGCTGGTTAAAGACGATCTGAGCCTGCCCAACGGCCTGACTTACGACACTCAGAGTTCTCTGCTCTGCTGGGCAGACGCAGGTAGATGTCAGACAGATGACTCATCGATGGAGTGGTGTCTGCTTTGTGATCAGCACCGTCTGTAATCTCTCGCCTGCAGGCACGCATAAAATGGAGTGCATGAATCCCGGCCGGGGCGACCGCACTAAGGTTATGGAGGGGATCCAGTACCCTTTTGGAATTACGTCTTTCGGGAAGAACATCTACTACACTGACTGGAGAAGGTTTGAAACTATTTTGAGGTCTAACTTTTCATTATCATGGCATGTAAAGTAAAAATAAATACTTGTTATTCCAATGAATGACATCCTTGTCTAAATGTTTAGTCCTCGGGCACTTTAATGTGATTTGCATACTTGGAATTTGTTTATAAATGAGACTCAAAGTCGTTGTAGAATCAAGGTCATAATGCAGCCTTTATGCACGGTGCACTGTGCCATGAAAGAACACAGATCTGTCAAGATAGAGGAAGGAGAGGGGAGGTCAAAGGTCAAAAACCTCCCCACACTTCTAGCACTAGGCCCTTCATGTTCTCTCAAGGCTCGGACACTCCCACCCTGAAACTGTGGAGCTCTCTTGTTAGTCACTCCTTGGCCATTGCAAAACGGCAGGGGTTGGGGGTGTCTGTCCTTGTGTGTGTGTTTGTGTGTGTGTGTACGTGGGGTGAGGAGGGATCCTAAAAAGTGACAGCTGCTTGCAATTTCTCAGCCCGGGCATCTGTGAGTGACCTGCCCGGGGCCTCCCTGTGATCTCGCCCGGGCTGCAGCCCTTACAAGAGAAGGTTGAGAGGCGGTGTTGTGTGGGGGAGGCGCTTCCACAGTTTACAACTAAAACTATGTCAGTTATGTCTAGGAAACCCACTCCAACCCTTCCTCACTCTTGACAGACTTTATACAAAACACAGGGGGGCAGCTGCTGAAACAGCCCCAGATTGCTAAACTCTTGTGCTGATTGTGTTTACAACAGGGATGCCGTGGTTGTGGTGGACCGCTACGCTGGCAGGGAGTCCGACGAGTTCCAGCCTCAGAAACAGACCAAGCTATATGGCATCGCCATAGCATATTCCCAGTGTCCTTCAGGTAGGAAGCCAGTTGTGAGGGACGTGTTTACCATGAAAAAACACTTGGTACTGTTTGTAAAACTGATGTGCAGCTCCACTAAGGAGAATAGAAATAATTTGACCCTTGTACATTTGGGGCTAT
Source organism: Embiotoca jacksoni (assembly GCF_022577435.1). Taxonomy (NCBI): domain Eukaryota; kingdom Metazoa; phylum Chordata; class Actinopteri; family Embiotocidae; genus Embiotoca; species Embiotoca jacksoni. The sequence continues at coordinate 15,234,076 of NW_027185252.1, read as the reverse complement.
CTTTGGATCAGGCTTATTATTGGTCCTCCTTTACTCTCTGAGACCTGGCAGCCCAGCGTTGTGACCTCTGTAAAGAATTTACACTAAATGCACACTGGAATAAGGAGGAATCACAGGTTCGCTCTTTGACCTGGAAGCAACAGAAGGAATTCTGTAGATAGTATTTATTATTAAGTGGATGACTAATGGTAGAGTGAAGCACCAGGCTTCATCCTCCCTTCCAGATAAGGCTGCATGTGTAACGCCAGGGAATGTGGAGTCAAGGGACAGGGCCTCCAACATCTGGAGTTAGCTACGTGTTTCCTTTCAAAATGTTTAGTAATATGTACAACAAACCGTGTAGAGGCTGTTTCCTGCTTTTCCATTAGTACAATAGCTCATGATTTATACAAGTGCCCTTCAAGGGTGCTCCATTTTAATAAGAGTTTGTTTCTTTTCCCTCTCACAGGGCAAAACTACTGCGCTGTAAACAACGGAGGCTGCACTCACCTCTGTTTAGCAACGCCGACCGGGCGCTCCTGCAAGTGTCCCGACAACGCAGTGGACGTGGGCTGTGTGGAGAGAGACGGCAGCTACTGAGACGAGGCGGCCGTGTTTGGGGAGTCGACACTGTTCGGATGTGTGCCCGCAAATTAGGAACAACTCAGCATCACTAAATTCCAAAGTGCTTAAATTGTCACTGAGAAACACAGGTGAACTTACTGTGCCTTTTATTGCCCAGTGTTATGCTTATCATTTTATTATTTTTTTACATTTCCCATTCATAAAATCACATTTGAGAATTGTAAATATAAACAATACTATGTTGACTTTGTTTTCCTGAGTGCACATAAATTGAGAATACAGCTCAAGCGATACATAATTTAATGTGAAATTGATGACAGCAATACATGAGCTGCGTTACACTGTGGCATGTTCGAGTTAAGCTTATCTCCTGGAAGTGTTTCTGTGGAGTAATGGAGGGAAAACGTTTGTACAAGCTGGTTGAGATGAGTTTACATGCTGGGCAGCAAAGAAATAAACGTTTTTTCTAACATGTTGGGCTCCTGCGTTTGTGGCTTTAACAATAGCGACATCGTGTGTTAGGTAGGGTTAATTACAACTATGTATTTAGTGTAGTGTAGTGTGTCTATCATGGATGAACTAATAACCTACCCTGCAAATTCCTATGTAAAAATGTAGAATATCTAAATTTACTTTTACTATTCCTAAAATATTTTTACAGCAGTTGTGATTTTGGCCTTTACATTTGTCATGAGTTATTTTACAAGAGAGTATATTAGCTCCTTTGTTTCAACATATACATGATTGATATTCCTACATTATAATATATATTTTTTTATTCATTAAGAAGAAGTTTAATCTTCTATCATGTTTCTGAGAAAGTAATACTGTCACCTGTCATCTGAAGTGGTTTATTGTTCTCACGTGACCTATTTCCAAACTTCACTGTGTCACAGATGACGTTTGTTCGCTGGGGGAGACACGTACGTCAGTGCTGCATTAAGGGACTCTCAATAAACTCGGAATATGCATACTTATTATAATAAGTGGAACCTGCTTAAAACCACAGTATCCACATTAGAACTGCAACTTTATTGATTGATGTGTTTGTCTTGATAAATCAATGACCCTTTGGCCAATAAAATGTCAGGAAAAAAGGGGAAATGCCATCAACATGGAGTCAGAAAAAGCCCAATGTGATGGTACCAAGACGAAGACAACTGAGACCCAAAACATCCAATAAATAAGCAAGAAATCATCATTACTTGACAAAAGGACCCAGGAAATTTGGCAACTGCCAATTTTATTTTTCTGTAAATTGACGAATTGACTATTCTCAGAAAATAGTTTTTCTTGTTCCTACCATTGAATGTTTGAGCGTCACCAGAGAATAAGTGCAAGTGTAAAACTAGAAGACTGTTTTTACAATTATTATTATTATTATTATTATTATTATTATTATTCACGTGTGAAATTTAAAACATCTCCCCTGACAAAAACAAGCATTTACATTTTTCTTTAAAATGAGTCCTCTATAAAACAATTTATCTCTAAAAACCAGTATTGTCATAAACAATTTCCTAACTCTGAATTGTCTCAACTGTTTTTAAATCCCTGGACATATTAAAACTGTGCTAGTCTATTTAAGGACATCTTTACCTATGTTTACAAAGATTCTACAAACGCACCATCATTCCGTGAACCAAATGCTTTGATTGATTAGGAAATGGTATCTGTGTTGTCCAATGGGAAGCACGACTGGACTCTGGGCATATATCAGAGGACATTTGGTGTTTGGACCCTCATATTTGTCTGCGAGGGGAAAAAAAAAAAATCTGTCCCGTCCAACAGCGATAAAGCAGAGAAGTTTATCTTTAATATACATTTTGGATTTTTGCATTGAACACAGTTATCTTTTTTTTTTTTTTTTTTTCAATGGGTTCTGCTGAGTTGAAGCCTGCCAGGGAGATTTTCTATTATTAGGAACTTGTGAAGACGATGAACATATTTCTATCCTGTTGGAGAACACAACACGCCATTTGTGTGACTACTTGTGTGCTGTCACACGACACTTCCCCTTGTTTCTAGGAGGTTTTGAAGCATTAGCAGGCAATGAAAGGGGCGGGGGAGTGCGGTGGGTTGCCTTGCAGTCAGAGCTGAGGGCTTATTTAGACACTGGTCCCGGTGCTGGACGAAGGCTATAGCGTTAAACTGGCTTTAATTTATGGGAAACGAAGGTATGTGAGATAATTTATTCGTGCCACTTGGAAATAGACATAATGCATGTAAGGATGGTGCAGCTACACCCGGACTGTCTGCTCGTCTCGATAAAGTGAGTTACGGATGTGTTCGTTTTGACAGCTGCCTTCAGGACGGTGCGATGCAACAACCAGCAGAGAGCTGACGTTACGATTATCAGCCCAAAGGATTAAAATCTGGAACACGTGTTTTCTTCATTAAAACAGGTTACAGGAGCCGTCGGGGATAGCGCATCTGAGTTTAGTGGGATATTTATTCAGATATTTTGGTTAAAGTTATCGAGCCTGTTTGTCTCTTGCGATTGAGCTGGTTTACAACGACACCAGTGACCGAGCAGAACTTTCACAATAAGACAAAAAGAAATAAGGGTGAACTAGTATTAGAGATGTTAATAAATAATAATAAATTCGCATTCTTCTCAAATTAATTTCTATTTAAAAAAAAAAAAAAAAAAAAAGTGTAGGATATTTTTTTTTTATCTCGTGGCTCTGGTGTAAAACTGTTGTGATTGATTTTTTTAATCATATACAAGGACTATGCTTTAGAAATCATGTAATGAAAGCCAATGCAGAGAAGATACATGTGTTTTATCAAGTGCCATACAAAGTTGGTACTTTTTGGGACAGTCATTTTAATAAAATGTCCAGTGCTAGGGAGCTGTTAACTAAATTATTAAAGAACAACAAAACTGAATAGGAATGTAACACAATTATAACCGCCTCTGAAGGAAATATATTTCGTCCTTAAAGTAAACATATTTGTAAGCAATGCAAGCCTTCATTGTGAGAATACAGTAATTTAATGAGTCGTTTTATTGGAAGTTCAAGTGAGATTATAGTTTTCAGTGCAATTTCCTTTACGAACAAGTTAGGTGCTTTTATTTTGAAAATAACATCCCATACCGGAAACGAGGTGTTTAAACCTTTGAGACTTGACGCATGCTCTGTTGGACGCCTAGCTAGCTAGCTGTCTGTATAGCTGGGGTCGGTTTTGTTTTGGTCATACCAGACATCGTGTAAAACTCACCTGACCAAAGTTTCAGTGTCAAAGTCGGGTTCAAATGTCTCATGTATGTGTGTCATGTTAGCGCGCCGACAAAAGCGAATGTGGCTTTGTCAGCAAATTCCGTTTTTGCTCAACCCTTGACACTGTGGTTTTTTTTTTTGTTTTTTTTTAATTATTATTATTATTCTGCAGAAACCCTTTATTTATTTATTTTTTTTAAAGTGTCAAAGCGGCTCCGTGAAACATGACTCTGCTATGAAAGACTCGGGAGAACATTTGGGGCTTCGTTCGGGCTGTCCGGGGCCACTTCCAGCCCCCCGGAGGACCGGAAAGGCGCCCGAGAGGAGCGTTTTATTATTCCCGACTTCCTCAACACCCACACCGGCGTAGCACCTGGAGCTGTGGACGACATGGCCGGTCCGCCGCACACTGATCTGTCATTTGCGTGGGAAAAGTACATGGACTGTCGGCTGCAGGGAGCGGACCTGCAGGTAAGGATGCCGCTGACAGATACTCTGAAGCCGGTGTGAGTCAGAGGGGTCTTTTCTCTGGCTGGTGGTCCTGATTCAGGAAATGTGACTTTGAAAGTCTTGAATACAGATATCTTGTTTTGGTGGAGACAAAGTATTTTGTTTTTTTTTAATCATGTTTTTGTTGCAAAACTGGTCCTCCACAGTATCTCAATTCATTCAGCCTGAGTTGATACACGTTTGAAATATGGACATTTATTACGGATCCATCTACAATAGCAAAGGTTTACTTATTTCAGGCCTTACAAAATGTTCAACAAGCTCACACTGACCAACAATAGAAAACATTGTGCTTTCTTCTAGTCTGCTTAAATTGCGTTCCCGTTTTTTTTGCTGTAGCTGTTTTGACGCCAGTGACCGTGAAGAGCCTTCAGCAAAAAGCTCTGTTCATGACTTTTGTGCAGGATTATGCAGTATTTAAGTCATTCAGGATGTGTCATTGTATCACTGCCTGTTATGGAGCCAGACATTTAACTGATTTACAGCACAAGATGGCCTAATAGTGAGTCATTACACAAAGCTGGAGGCAGGTGTTAACCGCAGATTGTTCAATAACGTTATTACACAAGTGCACTCTCATTTCTGCGTTAGTGCATCACAGGAGCGTGCGGCAGCGGTTCTGAAGTCTTTGTCAGACCGCTGCAGCTCTTTTCATCCCCCTCCTCCTGTCAGAGAACGAACAGCAGGCAGATCACGAGACTTGGATTAGGATCAGACTGCAGGCCTGTGAGTGATCTGCCCTGCACACACACACACACACACGGATGAGCCGATTTAGCCATTATGTTACTCCGTTACTTTTAAACTTACCATGTGCGACTTGTCTTTTAAAGACAGACCTAGTGTCAATATTAAAGCTGGTGGGTGCTGAGAAAGCCGGGGGGGGGGTGGGGGGGGGGGGGTTATTTTTTCCTTTCTTTCTTAGAAGTCATGACTTCCTTCCTCTATAGACATCATGGGTGCAGCGGTGTGGACTGCTTGGTTGCTCTGTTAAACATGTTGATCTGCATTAAGATATCAGCTGTGGCATTGGTGTTCACTTTTTCTCAGTTGCCATAGTGATGACGCATTGACTGCACCAAGCAAGCTCTGCTTTTCTATTATTGGTAACTTTTTTTTGGTGAGGACTCTCTCGGGACGACTGTGTTTGCGCCTCCACCTGTCAACTTGGCAGTGATCAGAGTGTTGTGCGTGTATTCGTGTGCATGAGATGCAGAGAGATGGTTAAGTGAGCACAGCTGTTATATCTAGTTTGCCACGACTGTATCTTTCCCTCCTGATTGAACCTGATGGGGGACGTGTAGCGACGCTCACACGGCTGCTGTTGCATTACTTGCAAATGATGTTTTTCTCCTGCTCATTCTGCCAATCCCATCAGGGCACACGTGTGTTCCCTCTGTTGCTCACCCGCAGCGACGTTAGCAGACAACATGATCATGGGAAATAACCAACCGCTGAAAGGCGCAAGACTCTGTCCTGCTGTCGTCAATCCAATTCTGTGATCACACTTCGCAGTGAAATGTGGAGGGCGAACAGACACCATCTGCAGCCATTATTAAGATAACAGGAGGGGGGGGGGGGAAGGTGTGAAAAAACAGGTGCTGCATCCTCTCCCTACGTCTCTGGCTTTGTTATCTTTTTATCTCATTTCTCTGCTTTTTATCTTCATTTCTGTCAGGATTATTCTCACACTTATTCGCAGGGCCCGGATTATTGGGTTGGATCACCCTGACCTTAATCTTCCCCTCGTTGTTTCTTTTGAAATCTCTTATCAGTAGATTCTTTTCTAAAAAAGCAGAAAGCCCATTAACAGATTCTTTTACGTCCTCTGGTATTTTTTTTTTCTTAAATCAAAAGAAAAGTAGGAACAAACTGTTTCGGTGGATCTGCCTCATTTATGTTATGAAGAAAAGAAATGATTCATTTGCCCACTGCTCACAACCATCTTCCTACTTGGTAAACAGTTTACGAGGAGCATCAAAACGTCCCAGGAATCTTCCTGTTGCACGCAAACAGAGCGCAGCACTGTGATGTGCACAGAGCAGGCGGGGAGCAATAACCTCTGAGTGTTTCCCCCAGGTTATGTCGCTTGATCAGCATCAGCACCCGAGTTACACGTGTTTTTTTTTTTTTTTTTTTTATGACCCCTGCTATGAACACATTTGCGATGACGCGATGGATATGTAACTTAAACAGAGAACGCACATCAGATTTTGTGCCGCGTCTGAACTTTACAGCAGAACTCCGTGTTGACAGTCTGATCCTGGGGAACGAATTCACAGGGTTAGAGAGTGACCCCCCCCTCTAGAAACACTAACGCCATTCAAACACCTCGCCCTGCACGTTGCTTCATTTCTGAAGCATTTTAAAGGTCTCCGTTGCAGATTTCTCGAGTCTGACACAAAATCTGATGTGCGCACTGTGCTCAAGTCCATGGTGTCGCCGCAAATGCGCATGTAGTCACAAAAATGTGTTACTTAGGTGTTGATGTTGATCAGAAAGGTTATAGCTTCCTCCTGCTCCGTGCAGGTCACGGTGCTGCGCTCTAGTCACATGCGGCAGGAACAGTCTCACAACTGTTTGATTGATTAATGTTCCGTGAATCTAGAGGCAATCAAATTTTATCCAGACTTTGTAGCATTTACTTTAAGTGTGTTTTGTTTTTGTTCTTCAGAATTTTTTCCTTTATGGAGCCAAAACTGCCCTATTAGTGTGTTCTGCCTCAAAGGATATGTGCCTTGGGCACACTGTCGTCGAAGTATCAGTGGGGACAGTAGTTTCCATTCTGTTCAGTCTCTCTGAATCTTGATGAGCAAAGTCAATTTAGTAGAATGGTTGGCTGGCCAGGAGCTAAGCAAGAGACCAGGTTTTGTTGCTTGTGGATTAGTCAGTTTCATAATGAGTTAACAGGATGTTTCAAAATACCAAAGTGAGTTGGTTGAAGCACTTCGCCTTCTCTGTCTTTTGGTACCGAGGAGCTCTAGTTAAAAGATCTTTGCAGGGTTTGCATGACTCTTTTATGACTTTAAAGTCATTTACAGTCTTGGACTAATGATAACTCCGTATAAAAATGGATGACAAGTGTTTTCCTGCAGGGTGATTGAACTCATCTCGTAAGTATGTCTGTAGCTACTCTAATATCAATTATGTTTCTTGCAGTTTATAAATGCAATTGGCTTTAATGTGAATGATTGTCTGTACGGTGTCACCGAATGTCTGACAGCAGATACTTGTGTGGAAAGTTGATTAAATGTAGTGAGTGTGTGAAGTAGGACAACTGTGGTCACATATTCTGCTCACATTACTTGTCATTACCTTTCCACGCTCTGTTCTGTGCTTGACATTCCTTCTGTGGTAAAGCCCTGAATCCTTGTCTAAAGAAGATTAAACATGTCGAGCAAAGTGTAGTGAATGCTAAGGAGGGAGTAAAGATGGCAGTGCTGCTTCACCTTCATCCTCAGTGTCTTATTTTATTTGGCTTATTAAGACTGAACTATGCGAGACCAGTGTGTGCACTAACTTTGAAATCTGTGATATTTCAGTTTAAGTCAGTGCTGTGCATATTATTTCCATGAATGCATTAACTGAGACATTATGCATTAAGGTCAGCTGGATTGTGTATAACTGCCTCTGCTATCTAAAGCAATTAATGCTACTGCGCATAGATCACATTCCACATCTGAGCAACTAAGAGCACAGCTAAGTGGAAGAAGGTAATTGCTACATTAATTGGTCTCTCTTGTAATTCTCATACAGCAGTGTAATAAAATGGAAAAATTATTCATGACTTTATTTCCTTTTCATTATGAGGGTGGGTGACACTGAATGGCCCATAACCAGCTCTTATTAAAAGGCATGGATCTGCAAGACAATGTTTCAGTTTAACCAAAGTTTATTCGTTAATGCATACCTTTTTACTAATATGGGAATTGGGGGAATTTGTATCTATTGAGGAATCAGAATTTCCTAACAACACAAACATTATGGACTTAAATTCAATATATTTCTTAGTTGGTCGCTGCTGGAAACTACCACTTAAGGGCATTTAATGGAGCATTTCAGATAATACATTTTTAAAGTATTCCAATTATCTGAAAAATGTCAACCAGATCAGATTCAGGTAGGACATTTTTCAGCCTTCAAGTTTTCAGGGATTGCACTACCTTGCCTCAAGTGATGGAGGAGGTTCACTCCAAAAGCTCCTCAACTAAGCTACTATACGTCCCATGTATCACTAACATACTGTATATACAGTATGTTTCAGTCCAGAGGAAACAGTAGAAATTGTAGTCCGATTAATTTTAAACAGATGTTTTTTATTTATTTCTTCCACAGATATTTTTCGCTTTAAGTGAAATTCATCTTTCAAAAGATGTCTTTAGTGATTTGCCGTCTTTGACTTGCTGGCATCTGCATTCATTGTTCTGCCCTTAGTTTCAGCCTGCGTCCCACTCGCTCTGGTCTCCGGGTCCGTTCCAAACGATTGGCTGAACGGATGAATAATTCATCGCTCTAGTTTGGGGTTGAGTCAGACCTCAACCATCGCTGTGGCTCAGCTTTTTCCACCCTATGGCATGTTATTAAGTCAGATTTCTCCTGAATAACACAGCCTCTCTGAACCGCTGGGGAAGACGAGGGCCTGAGCAGGATGTTTGGGTTGTCATTTTGACCAATACCAGCTCACACGCTATCTCCCTGTAATGAAAATCAGAGGGTAACCCATTTTCATTTCCTGCACTGTGGCTGTGCTCGAATAAAGGTCACTGCTTGTGACAGCGTGGACCTGACGCTGGCAAAAACACTAACATGCTTTTTGATGGTGGCCTCCTGACATTTTGTGTGTCTCTTAATGAAAAAAAAAACAACACAGTTGTTTGTGGTGTTGCGGTAAACGACTCTGCTCTGTGACTCATAGTTTGTGAGGAAATGTGGAACGTTAAGAGTTCCTCATGATGCTCATCACCCAAATGTCAAATTAGATCAGCAGGGATCTCAAACCGGAAAAAAAACATTGCATAACTAACGCCCCGCGTCCTCTCTCATGAGGACAGGATCACATCGCTTTCACTGCCTCTGCCAAGTTGTAGTCTACCCAATTATCCAAAGAGAGCTTGAGAGGAAAGTCTGTACCAGCGTGGGGGAGTCAGGCATCAGACTCCCATGACCAGGTCTCCCATGATCGTGGGTTGGATAAAGACACAGGTCACTGCCAGTGTATCCGAGCAATTACGGAAACTCAGGTTTTTAAGTTTTCAGACATGCACTCCTCTACTGTAAAGTTGAGGAAGCAAGTATTGTTGTTTTTCCCCCACTTCTGAAATGAATCAATGCTGTTTGTGTCTTATTATCTAATTTCAGTGTGTTTACATTATCCCTTAACATACAAGTGGCAGTAATGGACCTCCGGAGCAGTGTGTCTCAGCCCACCCAGACACTGTAGCGCTGCGTTCGTCTGCATGACAAATGAGCAAATAAAGACATTCATCACTGCAGAGAAAAGGTCAACACTTTCCTTTTGTTTACGGAAATGTGTTCACTGAGCTTCGCGAGCTGTTGATTTCCCTCCTAAACTGTATTAATCGGCATTGGCAGTCTCTCCATTATGAAATCACGCTGGCTGCTCGGTGCAGAGTGCATTGTAATATTGGATTAGAGCCTCCGAGGAAAAAACAAACCCGTTGCTGGCAAATTGGCCTTATCTTTAAGTTTCCCCCTCCCATATGAGGGATACGGCCACAACACGGGTACACAGATAACACAAGGACAGGCCGAGTCATTTTAGATACTCATTTTGGGAGATTAATTTAATAGACCTGTGTGGGTGCACAGCTCCATCATCGCTTCAGGGCTTATTTATTGAACTAATAACAGTTTTGGCAACCTTGACGCTTTGATCTCCTGTCAATCACTCCCCCCTCTGTTTTATCTTTGCTCTCGTCTGTTGCCGCATGTATTGCTTTCCCCTTTATGTTCTTGTCAGCTTTTGTGGGTTCCCCCCCCCCCTGTCCTCTCCTGTCTGTCTCATGATCCATCATTTCTTTTTTCCTCCTTTTTTTCCCGTCTCCTGTTTGTGATGTTGTCCAGCTCCCTGGTGTGCAGTGACCCACTCCCACCTACCCACCCACCCATCCCATCACTGCCTCAGCTGGCGAAGTGTCACCCTCCCTGCCCCTCCCCGACCCCGGTGAGTGTGGTGAACTCCTGTACCGTCATCATCTGGTACCTGGTGGACTTTAATATGTGCATTTAAAAAAAAAAAAAAAGTTTTTGTCCTATGACAAATCGAACTCCACAAGGTTAATCTATTTTCAATACCATCATAAAGAGTTAAACAAAAATTGAAAACAAAACCGGCTTCAACACTTGTGATACAGGAAGGAAGTTGACTCACCCCTTGACATAACTGGGTTTTGTCGGAACAGTAACCTCCGTGCGTTCACCATGAAGGTTAATGGCAAACACTGAGGTGCAACAAAACTGCAGTTACCTGAATATCCTTTATGAAAGTTTCCCCTTTTCTGATTTAGTCATGAAGTGAGAAAATGTCTTTGCGGAAAGTAGTAAAGCAGTAAACACGAGACCTGTGATTGAAACTGTGTTTACTCTTTAAAGGGATGTTTTACATCACTTGCTTTATGATTTGTATCTTATGTGTGTAATAATAGGATCCCGTCTGTGTAGAAATCTAATCTGATAAATAATTTGCTGTTGAGTCACTGTCACATAGTTTTTTGTAAAATGATATTACTGCACCCAAATTTTGATATATTTTTTTTGTGAGTAATCCAGCTGTGCCAAGTTAAAGCTGGGGCACTTTAAGAAACAAAAATCAATTGTAGCCTTTGTTGATGACTTCAACTAAAGTCAAGTTGAACACCCTTCCTCTAACCAGGAGAAAATTTAGAGTCTTTTGTTGAGTTTTCTTTTAAACAAATAAAAGTTATGTTCACATCCGGTTTAATCACCAAACTTCATTTTGTGTGTCTTTGAGCTTTATGTTGATTGTATTTCCTTCCTCGTGAAACATTTGTGCAGTGAGTGTTATGAAGAATTTAAATCCTACATTGCTCAGCGGCTTTCTTCGCTTGCTAGCAGTCTTCTTCTTCACAGTCTTTGCTGTCGATCAGTCCAATAGCACGAAGCATTCGCCAAGCGTGTGTATCATGTTGCTTGCATGCTTCATCACGTGTGCCCTGCATACATGATACACAGACATTTGCTCCAGCAGGACCAGTGAACAAAAAAATCTCCAGGTTATGTTTAAGTCCACGTTGTATAGAATAATAAGATCAGAAAATTGAATATATTTCAGTATTTTTTTTAAAGGGGTCAGTGATCTTTTAGTTTGCATTTATTTTCCAAGTATGTTATTTTTTTTTTTATCAAAATGTCTAATAGTGAGTTGCTTTGGTCACATTTTTGTTGCATCTGAGGGAAGAATACAATAATTTGATTTGATTGAATTTGTTTGTTGGTATCTAGTTAAATCTGCTGAACATAAAATGTTGGTTTCAGTTCACACGTCGTTTACATGTTGCCTTGCGGTAGAAGTGTACCCTATCACCATATCATTCACAATAATACTGTACAATTTTTAATTTGATTTAATAAAATCATATCATATCATGATGTCATGTTGTTACGTTGCATAAATAGTAGTTACTGGACGTAACTCCAGTTCTAAGAGTACGTGCGTAGCTCTCTAATGGGCTTCGCTATTGTACTTAATGTGTAACTTGTCCACAAGAAGTATGGCTGAATACGACTATTTTTTAAATGCTGAAACTGAATCTCACTCTTGAATTACTGTTCTTGTTTGCAAACTGAAGAACTGGGAGATAACTTTTGTTTAGTTTTTACTGAATATTTCAAGGCAAACTGTTGTGTTTCTGATGACATATAAAACTATAACACTTATTTTGTTGCAATAGTATGGTTTTAATATTAGAAATGAAATATTTTTCAGTATTTAGTCATATCACCAAGAGTATTATTGCAGACATACTCTAAAATATCGTGATATTATTTCAGCAGCCTGGCGTCTACCCTTACCTCACATTACCTTCGGTGGGCCAACTATACATATTGTGTCATTTTACCAATCATAACTTGAAAATAAAACTGTAGGCATCCCTTCATGATGAAAATATTTTGTATAGCTCTCAAATGTCAGTGAATCTAATGTATTTAAGTATTTTCCATCTTCCATGTATCCTGTCAGTGCCATCAGTTGTCGGACTGCGTGTAATGTGATTTGCACTGCGTGGTGTCTCTTCTTCGGCTTTGTGACCCAGACACTCAGAGCAGCCACATCAGTCAGGGATCAGCGTTGCCTCAATGAATCCAGTCGGTGGTGTCAGATTAGCAGAGGCGTAAAGATAGCTCCTGCGTGGTGTAAAGGGACGGCAGTACGCTGCTTTAGTCCTCACGTCTGCCGGGAAGGTATTAACACACTACCCTGGAACTGGTAACGCAGTTGAAGGCGGTCAGGTGTCTCACGGTTAAGAAAGTCACGGTTGCCATGGCAGCTTTGGGGGGAGATTCAGGCTCTGACCGCCGCTCTGTGACAAGGCTGATTTCATCTTTGTATGGTCTTTGTCTTCTAAAATTGTGGGATTCTCTGGTATTATTCTTTTATTGCTGATTGTGGTTTTAAGTTGTATGGTGACGGGCTGTGCACCAGACTCTTTTTCAAATTCAATTGTAAGTCGCTTTGGATGAAAGCGTCAGCTAAATGAAAAGTAACGTAAAAAATGTAATGTAACAAAGCGTCACTTTGATCATGAGTTTTGATAAAGATAAATCAGAAAATCAGTCAAAACGGTAATAACATGCTCCAGGAAACAATTTAGAATGTGCATATCTACAATGTGACATGTGGTGCTGGGGATTAAATATTGTTTTAGTACCAGTGTTTTTTCAATGGGAGGTTAAAGAAGAAAAATACAATATACTGACTCTCACTACCAAATGTGATCTGAACAATCCATACGAGCGTAACAGTCTAATGACATTAAGGGCTTTTATATCTCTATTTAACTGACTTTGCCATCATTTGTAATGATTGTAAAACTTCACACAGTAAACTCACGATGGGTTTTTCGAGTGAGAAGGAAATGTTTTTATGTCGTATCTTTTTCATTTCAGTTCCTCTTTTATGGTAGTGCAAGTAATATTCTGAGTTGGATTCATGTGCCTACTCTTGTGTGTCTCTTATCAGGTCAGCCTTCAGAGTCTGGAGAATTTCCTCTGTCTGTTCCACTACGTGCAGCACCACCCCAACCACAGCACCAAAGATGCACTAAGATTCTGGTAAGGGCTCATCAACGTGTTAACTTCTCAAATGTGACGTAACGGGGGTGTTGTCTCAGTCAGGGTTAGTAAAACCTTTGTTTATTGGTTACTTAAAATAGTCTTGAGAATTTAATGTTACAGTAACATGCCTAAGACAGCTTTCTCAGCAGTAATACAGTGAATAGGGTTCAGAAAGTTTCTGTTATGATAGAAGATTGATAATTAAATGTTTGCCAATTATGAAACTCTGGCAACGTACAACTGAATGCATGTATGAGACTTAATGCCAGTTGTGACATGGACTGAGTGCAAAACCAGCAAACACACCTGCAGTTACTTCAGTCTTTTTCTTTTCTTGTCTGACCAGGAAAAAACCTGCAGAAATGACAGATTTATTCTCATCACTTAGTGTCCTGCCATTATAGTGGAGGGTGCAGACATTGTGTAATCATGGTGCATTAGCTTTTAGAGTACCTTCCTGCATAGATTTACATATTGATGAGAAAAACTGTTGGGCATTAGGAACCTTGAGTACCTCTTGTTTATATTCTGTTGAGTTTAAATAAATCACACACATCACACACACACACACACACACACACACACACACACACACACACACACACACACACACACTACCTAGAATTAAGTGGTTTCATTAGTATTCGTGAGCCATGTGTTCCTTCAGCTGAAAAGTGATTAGTTTGAATGGGGTTTTGGTTAAAATGCCTAAAATAAGGTCCTCTTTTAAAGCTTCAGGCAGTTTAATGTTTTATTCTGTGGGATCAACCAGAATCAAAGTACAGACACAAAATCCTCCCATCATTGTGCTGTACTGCCGTAAAATGTCTTCAACTTTGGTTGTTTAGATTGTAGATTTGCAACATTGTGATGCAATTTTTCCGAAAGATGGCGAAACTTTGTTGGAAGAACATGACAACAGATTAGTCTCAACACCTGAATATGAATGCAGTGTTGCATAGATCCATTTAAAAGCAGTGCAGATTTGTAGAGATTATCTGAACAGAAAATATATGAATCTCTGAAACCTGTGTTAATCAAAGAGCTTCTTTTGGTACCAGTGCAAGACAACAATAAAAAAAAACAAAAAAAACTTTAACTTCATTTACTTCACTTTAAATCATTTATAACCATGTTTAGATTCACAAACAGCCATCACAGCTGAACTCATTGGAGTCCTGACAGACAGATTCAAATTCATCGGACAAAACAAAACTAAAGCAGTAAAACATCCACAGTGAATTAAATCCCTACAAATACACAACCTGTGCGAACACACTCTTAATGTTGTATTGTTTATAGTAAAGCCAGAGACATTAATACAGTGAAACCATGTGCGCCTCCATGACATCACAATAGCTCCTGACACCCTTATTAACAATGCATTGTCTGCAGGAATCCTGACAATGGCATTGTTGGTTTTACTCTTTCATAGGACAGGTGGACCCATGCAGACCCAGACTGTATATGAATATTATCTAAAGCTCGATCCACACAGTGAAGGACAGAGCCGAACGAAGCCTGTATAAGTAACTCAGCTGGAGTGAACAACATCACAATAATTGGCCAGAGTGGGAAGATATCATGGAAACCATTATCTCTGTTTACCACGTTTCTAATCACTGTCTTGTGTTTGCAATGAAAGGGCCGAGAGGACGAAGCTGCTGAAGCAATTAGATAGAATAACGTTTTTAATAGCTGACAAGCAAAGACTGTCTGCAAAACACAAAAATCAGAATGGTATTTTTTTTTTTTTACCGCATTTTCCTTTATTGGGTTTTTCCAGTCCAGGCTGATTTGTCAACAAGTTAGCTGTTTGTTTTGTTGATATATTTATATAATCCATTACTCTGAGCCCGGAGTTGATTAAGTTTGTGTTTTAGACTTTACAGATGAAGATGCAGCTCGGACTGTTTAATTAAAGCTTCCTTTTTAATTAAAGTGTCTTAGATAACACAATACAAGCAATAGCTTTACTATGAATTACAAAAGCTAATGTTAGGATGTCAAACCTGGCATAAACTATGGCTAAAGTATGGCGAGGTCACTTTGTCTCTGCTTCACTGACACACAGTAGATCAGAGGGTTGATTTTACCTTCTGTTTATCATTATTGTGTCATCTGCTCCTCCAGAATCTGCATTACCTTCATCACAATCACAAAATAGTGAGTACTAAATGTCGTGGTAAGATAAAAACAGATGTGATTTGTTTGAGTGGTGATGTGGTCTTACTCACTGATAGCATGTCAAAGCCTTTTACACAGTATGTGCGTTGGTCCTGTTAGAGGGTGACCTGTGACCTAAATAAACTCCATTCAGTGGAAAGATGTTTCAGCCAGAAACAATTCCATATAATTTGCGGCAATTTGATATAGATAATTATTTAAATATACAAATAATAAGAAGAGTATCTTTGTACTTTGTGCAAAATTCTGCATAAAATAATTAAGTTGCTTATCAATGTAATGAACTGAGTACCATAGTTGTGTATTACATGAGACTAAATTCTTCACAGATACAAAACAAACACCATAATAACTCTTTTTATTTGCTTAATTCGTTTTTAATTTGCTTGGAGTCATTAAGCCAGACAGTGTTTTTCAGGTCTTTGTCAGATCTCATACCACATTTATAACATGGTGTCTCAACTGTGCATGGAGGTGCCGGAGCTGCAGGTGCCCCTTAGTGTGTTCATCGATATGCTGAAGGTGTACAACATGTGCAGATCTCTGCATGATAACTATGCAGGCTTAGCTGACACCACCAGGCACCTCGTGTGATTGGTTTGTTAGGACCAAATCCTTCTCTTTGCTTTATTTTCTTCTTTCATAATTTTCTGACCTTCTTTTCAATCTTATCTAGAAAGCATGTTTATCCAAAGGTCTCTACGCTAACCTTTTCTTTTTCAACACACTGAATGAAAAAAATGAGGAGCACACAAAGAAATTGATTACCAACTTATTTATCACATACATATTTCTCCTGCACTACGCGAGTGTTTGTGCTCCTTCCGCCTGGACGGACGATTAGAACACAGCTTTTTATATAAAATATTACAAATGATTTTTAAGATATTCAATTTATTTTTTACACATTAAAGGACTGATTCAATATAAATATATATACATATCCAGTTTACACCAAAGATTCCAGACAAGATGATTTGAAATGTACAGCTACTCTCACTTCTCCAGTCTGAAACTGGTCTGAACTGGTAGTCATTGTGTCTTCAACCTGAAAGAAGTAGTTGTAGGCTTGTGGTAACATCACCATTTCACTTTCTGATAATGTGTAATAATCACAGTTGCCTTGTATTCAGCTGATATGTTTCGTTTGTGACAACAGATTATGGTAGGTTGTGATCTTTATTGGCACGTGCTTCTAGATTATTTTACATAGGTTCATAGGTTCACACATATCTGTTTTTAGGCACAAATGCGAGTGAAATACTTCCACCTTAGAGCCCTGATGTAGTGCATGTTTTCTCCTTAGTGCTCGGTATTATTAGTGCTGCTGCAGTGCTGTTGAAGTCAAGTGGTAGCCCTCCTATAAGACTAAAAATCAGCTTGTTCCTGCAGTGTAGAATGAGGATTCAGGCCTTACTGTATTGGCAATCTCTCCAAAAGAGTGGAGACCTTTTAGCATAACATGTTTAGCCTGTTATTGGAAACGTTGTGGCCTCAATTAGAGCCAAGATTAGAACTGCAATAAATAAAAGAAAAGAGTTGAAATGTAGAAAAATAACATGGTTTGTACATAATTCCCTAAATATCTTCATGGAATTGGTTTTGACAGGATTAGTGTGTTTTATGGAAGCCAGGCAATCTTGATAAGAAACAAGAGTGGAAATAGAAAATAATCAAAGAATAAAATAATTCAATGTGGGTCTGAAATTAATGGCCATATAAGAGGAATTTGTAAAGATGAAGGATCTGGAAAGTTGTGGAGGTTACAGATGTTACGAAAACAAAATTCAAAAATGTCTCTTTCTGCCGCTTTTTCCTAACTGGCCCATTTGTGCATAAAAAGTCCCAGTTGTTGTAGTGGAGAACACAAAGGAAGTTACTGTGAGTGATTGTCGATTACAGAGGTCTTGTACAGGGCACCGGGGGCTCGTCAGTATTCCCAAGACCAGTCCTCTCGCCATGTGACATCACATGCTTTCATGTGATACGCTGATCTGCTGCAAATCTGGAAAGCTTCCATTTGAAATTCCAATTTAATGGAATTTGTGCTGCTGAACAGAAAATTCAGTCAGTAGTCGTGTGAGGAGGTATGCAGATACCGCCAGCAGATCTGCAGTCAAGCTTGGAGCACACACAAGATGACTGGAGGGAAACGCTTAGGCCCAGTAACATTTGGTAAGATGAGACGGACGATACATGAGACCTGTCAGAAATTAGGTGTAGTGTTTTTTACTTAAAAATATTTGTTACAGGTTTTATTAACCTAGTCCTACTACTTAACGTGTGAGATTATTATTATTATTATGTTGTAAGTCAGTTTGGATCAGAGTACAACAGCAGAGATGTAAATGTGAACACTGAGTTATTTGTCAACCGTCTGATGGAATTAATTATGGCTGCGTCCTGAGACCATGTCTTTAACACGTCGAGGTGAGTGTGATAGGAATGTGAATGAGGTGGAAAGAGGTGTGTGTATGATGTTGAGACCTACAGAATATTTAAAGGCTTGGGGCTGATCTAAAAACCACCCGCTTTTTGTAGTATATTTTTAAGCAGAATTAATTCAGGTTGTTTTGTTTTTTGTGACGAACAAACAACCGTATTACCGAGACCTCACCATGTTGTCAGCTTGCACTTTTCAAGGTAGTCGGATTCGGCTATTTTTCTTTTCCCTCACTGCATTTGTGTTGCAGTCGGTATTCAGACATTTCAATTAGGTTTCCCCTAACAGATCAGCGAATGTGATTACCCTCTGTTTTGTCACATTAGTTCATTAAATATAAAATCCAAACAAGATTCAAGCATGATCATCATCAAACTGCAATTTTGGAAAACGTTTATTTTCTTTTGCTTTTACAGCAATACTTTGTATTAGACAGTTTCAGTATCATCTCAACATACTCTGGAAAAATATATTGTTTTTAAAAATTAAGTCGGCATTAAAATTGAATTGACAAAACAACTAATATGGTAAATCTGTATCTGCTGCATCCATTTTTATATGCATTTAAGTATGACTGATCTGTGATTGTTTTATTTTCACACCGAGATGAACTCTAAACTTACTAGTTTTCATTTAAGTTGCCGCCATAGCCTCACACTAGAAAGAAAGTATATTTTTCTTTTAAATCTTTTTTATTGATTTTACAAATACTTTAGACAGAAAAGGAGGACAGGACTACCTCCAAGAAGTTGGGATATCCAGGATATTACATTCAGTTGTGTGTCGCTTGGAGGTAGTGTAACTGTGACAAACTGCCACTGAATACAGAAATTACAAATACAACGAACAAACAAACAAAATCACTCTGAGGAGGTATGGTCGAAAGATTGATTCAAACGGAGACAAAAGATCCTCAAAACAACAACCACCATAACAACAACAACTAAAAAAAAATATATATATAATAATAATAGAAATCAAGAAAAAAAAAAATCAAAAACAAACTAATATATATGTATAAGTTTTATACCCAGTACGGTCCCAAGTGTATTGAATATATATATATATATATATATATATGTATGTATGTATATGTATGTATAAGTTTTATACCCAGTACTGTCCCAAGTGTATTGAATATTTGATCCCAAAAATCTTTTAAATTTGGGCATGACCAAAACATATGGGTATGGTTGGCAAGTGATTGTTTGCACCTATTGCAGCTGTCATTCATATTTGGGTAGGTTTTAGCCAGACGGGCATTTGTGTAGTGTACACGAAACAAAACCTTGCGTTGCAGCAGCCGGTGTCTCACACAAACAGAGGAGGAGTGGGATAAGTCCAGAATACGAACCCAACGGTTATCAGATATTGGTTTACCAATTTCTTTTTCCCAGGTCTGTTTCAGATGAGATGTCTGGTCCGGGTTAAGGAAGTCAAGAAAGTATATTTTTAAGGAAGTGATGTATTTAAAGATGGTTTCATAACTTTTCATTTTCATTTCATTTCATGATTAAATTCAAATTCATGCCCCTAAAGATACCTCATAATGCTACAAAGCGGTGTGGAGTGTGTGTAACACACGTGTGGATAATGTGATTGTGCCACAGCCTTCAGCTCTTTTATGTCCTCTGTTGTAGCTCAGACATGAGTGGGGCCAGTAACACACTGGCGAGGGAGTTCCTGACGGATGTACATCAACTATGCAGTGCGGTGGCTCAGAGAGCGGAGGCACGGGAGGAAGACGAGGAGGAGAGTCACATGGTGGCACTGGGCGAGTACCTGGTCAGGGGGCGGGGCTTCCTGTTGCTCAGCACCCTGGACTCCATCATAGACCAGGTAAGGAAAAGCTTGGCACATTTGTCCTTTCCTTTGAAGCCAAATCACACAACATGTACATTTGAGACTGTGGTAGCAGCAGTGGAGGTTTTTATTTCAGCAGTCAGAAAAGTACAGCAACAACTGTTATAACAAATTATCAAGGCTTTAACTACAGAGAAGGGAACGACATCTGTTGTGACGACTGCACAAGGAAGAGGTAACCGAATTTTCTGCCCTCATAGAGAAAGCGAATCCTCACAGTAAGCATTTGGCCACTAGATTCAGCCTCACATCTTAATTAATGTGTTGAACAGCTGCTTAAGCAAAGTTCAACATCGGCTTGGCAAATTCTAATTTCAAGACATAAAAACCTCTGCAGCAGCTAATCTCTGGTCATCAAAAGGAAATTGCAAACAAACTTTGCAATAGAAATACAGTGTAATGTAAACACACAAACATCTTGCAAACATCACACAGACATCAGCTGGTGAGATTGAAAGTATTTAATGAGCACAATGCCATAAAACCAACAGAGAAATTTAGGTTATGCACTGATAAGATGCTCTTGATTGATTTTGTGAACAAACAAGATGGCATTCAGCAGAACATACTGTATATTTTAAGTGTTTCTTTCCCACTGGACTTAAATGATTGTTATTAAACATTTTTCACATTTGGAGAACAGTTCAATTTCGATGTCAGTCTCCCTGAACATGAACGTTTTGATTTCCAGACACTGTACTAAATGATAACACTGCACACACACTTGTGCATTAGTTTTGAGACCACAATATTTTGGCTCTGCCTCTCCATCCATGTCTGGTGTTACCAAAACTGGCAAGGTGATTATATCTGGAGAGGAAGTTTGCTCTGCAGTGCCCACATGTTGTTTGATTGTCTGGTTGATTGCAGAAAGTTTATAATTTTGCTCCGCTGCTGCTGCTGCATGCAAGAGGTTGATGTAAATCTGTTAAGAACAGCTCGGTAGCACAGTTATACAACTTTCAGAATAGTATGTCAGATGTAAAGTATATTTTTGTGTATTTTTTTAACTATACATTACACAAAACATGTTAATTCTACTTCTCACAGATTTTACGGTTGTGATGTGGCACAATACTGGTAGAAATACAGCTGGACGAAGGGCAAAGTTTTCCACTCTCAAGTTACACACTGCCTGTGACAGTGCGTTCAGAGCACTCTATTTAGGTGCTTGAGTTAAATGGCAGGAATGGTCTCACAGAGGCAGGTATTGTTTGCTCTATTAATTGCCACCAGGCTCTGACAGAGCCCAGTGTTTC
This sequence comes from Embiotoca jacksoni, assembly GCF_022577435.1. Lineage (NCBI taxonomy): Eukaryota > Metazoa > Chordata > Actinopteri > Embiotocidae > Embiotoca > Embiotoca jacksoni. The sequence goes on along the minus strand of NW_027185252.1, from coordinate 15,212,711 downwards.
CTCTGCCTACACACTGCTGTGGTGTGTAGAGCGGCAGAGCCCACGCTACAGCGCACTCAGGGCTATATTGTAGCGATCTAAGCAGCACAGTGTACAGCGCCTGGCACAAGCGCATTTAAGGCGTGTCCATGTCCACTTTAGCTGGTTATAATCTGAGTACAAAGTACGGCACATAGTTCAAAGGGGTTGCACTTTATTTCTTAAATAAATAACAATAATTGAATCCAGCAGAGTGTGCATATCTTCATCTCCCATTCCCTTTAAAAGCCAGGCGCACTTGCAACTTGGCTGATCGCTGTAGTGATAGCGGATTTCCCAAGTAGAGGAAACCCCATCTGCTAGTACGCAGATTGATGTGCACAATAATAATCTTTCACTCTGTAATCTTTTTACTTTTGATCTTTTGCTGTTTTGTGGACTGCTGCACCTCCTGGAGTGTGTAACTAGCAGTGTATGCACATTATGCACCCACCTATGTAAGCACATTATTACATATCTTAAAACCCTCATGCGCATCATGGATAGAGCCCTCTGTGTTTTTATGTATTGATTTGATAGATGATAGATGATTTTTTTTTCAGACTGAATTATGACTGGTGTTTTTGTGTGAGACCAGCAGAGTTGGAAACGACATTTTGAGGATTTATGAGGTGTTCACTTCAAATTATGTGAAGTTTGCTGCATAGAAAGTTAATCAGTGAATAAAAGGCAAAATACCAACAACATTCAGGCTGCTACAGTGTGCCACAGTCAATGAGGTAGACTGATATAACATAAGAGCATTTTGACCAGAAATCCAACAGCCTTGGTTCTCATTTGGTGTAATGTCACCAAAATACCAGTTTGTCCCTGAGAGAGAGATGTGAACCTGAGCTCAGTCAGTTAAAAAAAAAAAAAGTCTTCTGAATGTCACCCTCTTTATCAGTTTCTCTGTGGCCTCATTTTATTCACATCTTTTAGCTAATTTCACACACATTCAATATTTTCTCTCTTTGAATTGGACCATTTAGTACAGTTTTTAATGCATTTATGGGGGAACATGTTATCACACAAACTCCAGCTGTGTGCTGGATGGAATCGAGCCTTTAATGACAATCAGAGACGCTTCATAAAAACTCATGCTTTTTTAATCACATTTGAATTTAGTAGAACATTTATTTTGAGTTGTGTTTGTTCCACTTGTTAGATTCTCCGGCTCTGTTGACTTAACTTTGTCTACTCTGTAAAACGTTCTTTATTTAACAGTAGTAACACTACTTATTTGTAACATAAGTAAAACCATTCCACTTTCATCATGATAAAACACACAATAAAATAGGATTTCTTTGAAAAATGGCAAGAATAATTTTTTTGATTTGTTTGTTTTTGTTAAATGTGTTGGATTTGAATGTTAATTTAAAAGTGTTAAATATCTGCTTACTGTCATCTCTTGGTGTGTCACCAACTGAATAATTGCAAATGCTCAGCGACAGCTTCATAAAAAAATCTGTATAAAGATCTGTAAATCTGTATGATGTACAGTTAGAAGTGGTTAGACTAAAAACTGTCAGTAAATTACCCATCACCTTTAAGAAAGAGCTCATGTCTGAATCCAAGACGACCATTCGATGATGAATGGAGCTGCACAAACTCAGAAGTATTACTTATGATGAGATTATGACAAAAACAAAGTAGCTGAACATAGTAATTTGAAATATTCAGAATAATCCTGAAGTGAAATTGATTACACAACATTTAAGGGTTTAATGCAGTATGTATCATACAGGGAAAACACTGTAGGTTTTTGACTGTCTTTCTAAACAAACAAGATAAGCTTTTTAATTAACACCTGAAGGAGGAATGCACTGGATTGACATGAGCTCTCCAAGGTCTCGGGAGTAAGTCTGACAGGTAGCTGCTACATTTCTGCGTGTCACACTTGCACTGAAGACTAAATAACTAACTAACTGATTAAGTGTGAAAATAAACAAATGTATTCATTTGCAGCTGAAATAATTTTGGAAATGAGTTTTATTCAGGTACAAAGCAAATCTTATGTGAAGGACTAAATTGTCCCTGTTGAGAGTAGTGAAACCCAAAGGGACCGTTGAATGAAGTGTATTTGAGAGTGTGTGCTGGTGGGAGTGTCTTGGGGTGACATGAGAGTGTGACCAACAGGAGAAGGGAAGGGAAGGGGAGGCTTTCTCGGTAAATTGTGTGTTCTGTTGTCCTCTCAGGAGCTGACCTGTCGGGAGGAGCTGCTCACTCTGCTGCTGTCTTTACTTCCACTGGTGTGGAAGATTCCTGTGCAGGAGGAAAAAGCCCCAGGTGAGTACCCACAAACGCTCCTGTAATACTTGTTTATTTGTAATATTGACATTGGCAGCATGTACATCAGTCTGCCCATGTGACTACTTTTTTATTCCTGTTGTGCAACTAATGGTATTAATTTAAATACTTAATTTTATGAGCATAAAATTTGCTACACATTACATACTTCTGTGACATGTGAGCAGAAACATCGTTTGCACAAATGAACAAAAATGCTGACTGGATTTTATGAGACAAACATTTTTTGTTTATTTATATATTTGTTTCATCTTTGATCTTTTACATACTTCTGTACAAATTTACAAGCAATGTTGCAGCACCAGGTTTGGTGGCTCTGTGTGAATGCATTTGAATGTGTGCACATTGGTTTGGGTTGTAAATCGTGTCTGCGATATGCTCATAGAATGACTTATTTTTATTTAGTACTTTACTTCCTTAACACTGCAAACTCTGTACTGTACTCATTTCGCAATGGATTAATCAATTTAACGATTAAGTATGATAGATCTCAGTGTGACACCGTGCCACAGAATAGGAGGGGGGTAGTGGTTGCAGAGGTCTGTGACCTCAGGATGACTCCAGCATTTAGTACAGGGCTGCTAATTCTCTCTGACATGGACCCTAGACATTTTTACCTTAATTAATTCTTGCTTACTGAGTGTTTTAACAAACACACTGTGGCATGCAGCTGAGCATTATGCTCCGCATTGTACACCAAACAAGACTAGGTCAAAACCTATTACATGGCTGGAACGTGTCATGAAACATTAGAGGGCTTTTAATTTGAAACAGAGACAGGACGTAGCGGCATTTGGCCGGCCAATGGTGTGACTTCATTGGCTAGTCACGGGACATTCAACCAACCCATAGTGTAACTTCATCACTCAATCAATCACTTATGGATGGTGCTTGAATGGATCAGCGGGAGGGATGCCCACCGCAAACTCTACTCTGCTGTTATTTTTTTTGTTAAGTGTACGCTGTGATTGGTTGTTTCACTGTCAATCAACTAATAGCTAATCCTATTCGTAACATTAACACATTCAACAATGTAATACCCCTTCACAGGCGTCCCTCCTACTGATCCAACCTAGCTCCAGCCCTCGCTCACTCAGTGATTTAATTTGTGTTTAAAGGTCTGTCCAGCTTGTGTGGTCCAGACAAAAGTAGTTTCTTGATATACAGAGTCCAGTGTTTTTTCAGGCATTCCTGTAATATTACTTCACGAAGCAATTTGGGTTTCTGTGTTTTTCTAGAAGTATACTTGGTAGAGTATGCTAAGGCTGACAGGTGTTTTTGTTGTTGACAGATTTCACCCTGCCGTCCTTACTGGAAGTTTTCTTTAGCCGGGAGGTGAAGGCCGTCCCTCTCAGAACAGGACAGAAGGCTGCGGCAGATGAGCAGAACACTGGGAAGAGGTCCCGGGTTGGCAGCGGCACCTGGAAGTCACGGAGGTCACGCAGGATTGCGCAGAAATACTCTGTAAAAGATGCTCGCAAGTCCCAGGTTTCTACCTCAGATTCAGAAGCCAACACTGAAGACAAAGCTGTATCAGGCCCAGGTGGTGCGAGGAGCCGAAGATCACATGGCTCTACCATCCAGGTAAGCTGCCAGCATCATCGTTCAGAGGCCTCACAGTTAACGTCCACCACAGAAGCCATGAGTGCACCATACCCCCATCCCAGACCCCGTGGGTCCCAGACAGCTGACAACGAAACTCTCACAGACCCAGCTGCAATATCAATATTCAACCGCATGGAAAACTCGCCCTTTGACCTCTGCCATGTGTTGCTTTCCCTGCTGGAGAAGGTGTGCAAGTTTGACATGAGCATCAACAACAACCCTGGCCTGGCTGTCAGTGTTGTCCCGACTCTCACAGAGATCCTGACTGAGTTTGGAGAGTGCTGTGGTCCAGGGGCAGGAGGTGGCGGTGGAACAGGGGCGGAGGAGCTCGCTGGAGGCTGGACGGAGGAGCCGATTGCACTGGTCCAGAGGATGCTACTGCGCACCATCCTGCACCTCATGTCAGTGGATGTGAGTCAGAACGACAGCCTTCCAGACAGCCTGAGACGTAGTCTGACAGACTTGCTGCGAGCCACCCTCAAAATCCGGAGCTGCTTGGACAGACAGAGTAACCCTTTTGCTCCGCGGCCCAAGAAGACTCTGCAAGAGGTTCAGGATGACTTCTCGTTCTCCCGTTACCGTCACAGAGCGCTACTGCTCCCAGAGCTTTTAGAGGGAGTGCTACAAGTGCTGCTGGGTTGCCTGCAGGCTTCTACGCCCAACCCCTTTTTCTTTAGCCAGGCTCTGGAGCTCATCCATGAATTCGTCCAGCACCGTGGCCTGGATCTCTTTGAGGCCACAGTGCTGCGACTGGAGGGACTTGGCAGGGCCATTGATTCTGAAGTAGGTGGTGAGGCTTCAGAGAGGCTACGAGGTCTCATTGCAGGAGTCTTCAAGATCATCAGCGCTGTTAAGAAGGCAAAGTCAGAGCAGCTGCATCAGTCTGTATGTGCCCGGCGCCGCCACCGTCGCTGCGAGTATTCCCACTTCCTGCATCACCACAGAGACCTGTCAGGTTTGCCCGTGTCTGCATTCAAGCAGGCTGCTAGAAGAAATCCCTTTGAAGAGGACGGAGAAGGCAAGGAAGGGGTGGAGGGAGATGCAGTGCGTTACCCTGAGCGCTGCTGCTGCTTGGCTGCCTGCGCCCACCAATGTCTACGGCTCTTGCAGCGGCTGTCCCCCAGTGGGCCAGCTGTGTTGCAGGTATTGGCTGGGGTGCAGGCTGTTGGGATCTGCTGTTGTATGGACCCTCGATCGGTGGTAGGACCCTTGCTACATGCCTTTCAGGCTCCGGGTCTGCGTAGTTACCAGTCTCATATACTCAGTGTCCTGGGTAGACTGATCTTAGACCAGCTCGGTGGGGGGCAGCCTTCAGAGAAAGCCAAGCTGGCCTCCTGTAACATCTGTACTCTGGATAGCAGCCAGCTGCCAGGCCTGGAGGAGACACTGCAGCACGGGGAGCCTTCAACTATTTCGACCAGTCTGTGTTACCGCTCCCAGGGTATCCTGCCAAGTGGAGGGGGGGCTGAGGACATGCTGTGGAAGTGGGATGCTCTGGAGGCCTACCAGGAGCTGGTGTTTGGTGAGGACTGGCACCTAAGTCAGCAGATAGCCGGTCATGTGTGCCACCTGACCCTCCGAGGCAATGCTGTAGTGCAGTGGCAGCTCTACACGCACATCTTCAATCCTGTGCTGCAGAGAGGGGTGGAGCTGGCACACCATGCCCAACAACTGGGGGTTTCCACTGTCTGTACTCAGGTCTGCAGCTATCACACGCGGTGCCTGCCTGTGGAGGTCCTTCTTGTTTACCTGCAAACTTTACCAGCGCTTCTCAAATCGAGGTGAGCTGTTTTACATTTTTGCTTGCTTGTCTATTTTTTTCAGTTATTGCTTTGATTTATTTCCCTTTAGTGTTGGACTGCATTTAGGATTTGTGCCAAATATGTGCTTTAGGTTTTACATTTTAGGTCAAGCAAATTGTATCTGCAAGTTGTCAAAAAATTATCAAAGTTTTTGGTTTTATTAAAGTCAAGTGATGCAGATACCTATTTTGAAAAATGTAGGGAGTTGACATGATCACATGATGTAAATATAATCAGCCAGTTCAAAGTCTGATACCTAATCTACTTGGACATTGTTTGCCATTGGATCTGTCTCTCCAGGTCATTGCTAATTGATGCTTATCAATAATTGATCATTGCTATGTGAGCTGAATGAGATGGAGGATTATTGACTGTTTATGTAACACTGTTACGAGTACAGTAGTCTGGAAAAAGCAGGTGCTGTTTTTCCACATACGTTTATCAAAATGCAGCAAAATCGAATTGGTATAATACTGTATTGATTGGGTTTAACTTTAGTTTGAATATTGTCAGTTGAATACAGACTTCCCTGCTTCAACAGACATGCAGGTTAAGTGAGCACTTAAAGGCTCATGTGTGAGGGAGAATGTGTTTTTCTGTCCGTTTGTTAACCCCGGTAACCCGTCTCGGTTGTGTCCCGGCTCTTGCCCACTGCATGCTGGGATTAGTTGTGTCCCCCTGCGACCTTAAAACAGGATCAACGGGTTTAGAAAATAGATGGCTGGATGCCTTGAGATGTTCTGTCAGCAGTGGGCTGATAGTTTTCGTTATTAAAATTCAGAGAGTTTATTCTGCTCTCTGCAGGTTTGACTGACATTCAAAGTCTTTACAGCTGTGATGTTGTTCATCTAACCCTTTTCAAAAGACACTTTCAGAGACAATTTTAGGTCCTAATGACTATGTAAAAGGTAACATTATACAAGTCTTCCATTCAGATAAGTGTCACTTTAGAGGATCATGCGCAGCATTTTACATAAATTTAACATTTGAACAGTTCATCTTGTCCTGCATTTATCTTCAACATGTTTTTCTTCAAACATCTTCAGTGGATGTTTGCCACTTAATGACATGTGGAAGCCCCATAATTGGAATTACAAGGGATGTACCTTTTAAATACTTTTTTGTCTGATGATCAAGTTGCTGATGACAACGGGCATGTAAATATGTTTTAATTGGCCGATGAGATAAAGGATAAAATTAGCAAACATAAACAACTTAATAACTCAACCTTACTGTTGTTGTTCTTCGATGTGCTAGTTATCCAAAACACTCAACAATTGCCACCCTTTATTTGAGACCCCTCCTAAACTACAAAACTCACGTGTCCGCCTCAGTAAAGCATACATGTCCTTCATAATTTTGAATACACTGAATTTAAATCAGTAAACAGTACAAATGGCAACCGCAATGTAATGTTTACTCCTCGTCAGGATCAAAGTGATCAGAGTTAGTTGCTTTCGTAGCATATGGTCAGCCTCAGTAGGTTAGACTGTACAGCTCCATCTACTGGGCCATTTACATATTTTTTTCTAAATATTGGTGATGCTGTAAATCTAGCTGACTGTAAAACTGTGTATTACTTTTATTGTTAAGGTTGATTAATATACAGTAGATATAAATGAGAAAAATGTTATCAACGGTTCCGTCAGTTGTATATGTCATTATTTGATATTATGCACATTCATGAAACATGCAAATGACATTTACACAAGTTAAAACTGCTGAGGCTGCCATTTGGACTGTGGTTCAGTTTTGCAAACTTCAGATGATGACAACTGAATTTTAAATGTTTGGCTGATCATCTTTGGCCTGATTGTTTGAAATCAGTCAATGCAACTGAAGCCTTTTTGTCAACACCTTCTTATACAGTGTAAATATTTTTTTTTAAGTTATGCCAAAAAAAGTTGAACCTAAAAATGGCAAGTAATTCTCTTATAGTTGTTCATCATCTGACATCTTGCCTACTTCTACGTCATCTGGCACTACTTCTATAGCTTTCTGCATAACAGAACTCATATTTTTTAGATGAGAGCATTAAATATGCAGACTAATGGTTAGTCATCCTGATGGACTTTCACACCACTAATGAAAAGAGGAAATGTTCTGAAAAAGCAGAATTCATCAACTCTACATTAATTTAAAGGATGGCTGAAGAAAGAGTTGGAGTTAGAGGGAAAAAAAATAAAAAATCAACAAGTTAATAATCCATCACATTTTGTCTATTTCATGCTCTGTGCTCAAGGCTTCAACTGAACATCTGTTTCACTTCATACTGGAGACAAAACCGTGTGCTCTGACTGAGTGAGAGAGCGAGAGAGCGAGAGGGCGAGAGAGAATACCAGTAGTCAACAAATTTAAAAGGGTGAAATGTGACCTCCGTTTTGCTGAGTAAATTATGTTCCTCACCTTCAGATAATACTGACACAATGTGAATGTCTTTCATGTTGCTCATTAAAATAAACAACAGAAAAACAAAGCAAATGCAGTGACTGAAGTGGGAATTTTAGAAAATGTAGCAGGTGTGTTCATGTCCAATGTAGAGACCTTGACAATTAATGCATTATATTATAGATGATGACTTAGTTATGTAAAGCCATGGTTGTGTCAAGGTGGTCATTATATTTGAAACCTGGTGGGAAGACATGAAATTAGTGATGGGAAAAGAGTCTGGCTGTTTGTTATTGCTTTAATTATTTCCTTGGCTAATGACATGTGCATTGCCATATTCTTCCTTGGATTACATTTTAAGTAAATGGTACTGTAAATTCAGATATAACAATTTTATTCAAAGTGATTGCAATTGTCTATATTTATGTTACGTGTGTGCACTATCCACCTTCTGTTTTACTTTGCTTAGTTTCTGATATTTTGTGTTGCAGGGTGATCAGGGACCTTTTCATCAGTTGTAATGGGCTCAACCAGGTGACAGAGCTCGTCTACCTGGACCATACACGCTCTTTGGCGTTGAAGGTGTTTGAGACTCTGATTATAGGCATTGGACACCAGCAGGCTGACGGGGTGCTCCAGGAGCTGCAGGGCGCTGATGCTGAAGAAAGGGAGGCCGTCTTAGGCCTGGCGGAGGAACTGGGGTCGCAAGGGGTCGGAGAGGGCCCACAGAGCCTCAGCAAGTTCTATGAGGGCCTGAAGGAGGTGTATCCGCGTCATAAGAGCCGTAGTGGGCAGGGCCGTGTACCGGGGCGCAGTCAAACAGAGACCCACCTCCATGTCATCAACCTCTTCTTGTGTGTGGCCTTCCTCTGCGTCAGCAAAGAGGCTGATTCTGACCGGGACTCAGTCAACGACTCCGAAGACACTTCAGGTTACGACAGCACAGCGAGTGAACCTCTGGGCGGGCGGCTACCTTATCTGTCCCCAGACAGTGTAGCTTTGCCCTCCAAAGAGCAGGTGCGACGCGCTGCAGATGTTTGGTCAGTGTGCCGGTGGATCTACCTGGCCAGCCCGTTGTTCCAGAGGCAGTTTTTCAGGCTAGGAGGACTGGATGTCTGCTTGCGCCTCATGGCCATGGTTATCCAGAAACTCTCTTGTAAGACTAAAGATGGAAAAGCAAAGAAGAAGAGAGATGGTAAAGCTAAAGGCAGCCCTGAGTCCACCATCCCGCCCACTTCACTGGGACTGGAAGACACATCTCGTGATTCAGCCGACACCCTCAGCACCGGTCCTGCTGAGGGAAAGACCAAAGATCCAGCGAAGAAGCTGGAGGAAGAATGGCAACTCCAAAGTATTCGTCTCCTTGAGGCTTTGCTGGCTATTTGTTTACACAGTGCCAACTCAGCCCTGCAGAGGATAGAGCCTGAGCTCTCTCATCAGGTATGTCAAACAATATCATACCATCCAATTAATCCCTGAACACACAAACCACAAAAAGAAATATGCTTACGTTGGCTCGGATCAAACGGTTACATCTCCCCTCGTCTATAGCTCCGGTCGGTGGAGGATACTCTGTTTGAGGTGAGAGACCAGCTGTCTCGCTCAGGGGTGGTGAACTCTGACCTCGCCGTGCCCCTGTTTGACTCTCTGCTGAGAGTGGCCTTGGCCGAGGTGTCATCCTGTCCTGATCCCCCTGAAGAGAAGCCAGACAGGGTGAGTCCTGCCGTGGGAGAACCTGTGAGTGAAGTTACTGCACCTTTTTTAATATTTCAGTTTTTTGAGACACTCGTATATTCAAGATACAAGTTCAGATTATAGCCAGTCAGGCAGACCGCTGCAGATAGGTGGTATCGATGTTCATCACGGTATAATGCTTTTGGGAAAATGCGTCTCTATTAATCTTAATTTGTTCTGCTGGGTTGCTTTTAGTCAATAAAATGGAACTTTTTTTTAAATCTCTAAATTGCTGCAGTTGAAGCAATTAATTCCTTTGTGTCCAATATTGATATAAAAAAAAAAAAAAAAAAAATGCTGAGGTTTTCTGATTTCCCTGCTGCCTGAGCAGTGCTAGCAGTGCCTACATGTACCAGGATGCATTGTGTGCTAGCTTCTGACACCCCAAATACTTCAGTTCCCTTTGCCAAGTCTCTCTCCTTGTGCAAACACTCAACAAAAAACAATGAGCAGCCAGAGGATGTAAAGACAGCAAAGGTGTTCATGAGGAGACTACTAGTATGGATCACATACTTTAATGTTATCAGCTATTGTAAACACAAACAACACAACATGTTGAGAAAACTGCTTGTCGCACTCGCTTACTTTTTTGGCCAAACCAGAGTGCGAGGTGACAAAAAGACTCCCTCACTGGTCGTCTGTCCTGCTGCTGTCAGTTGTATTTTCCAGTTTATTGTTGTCAATTCGCCTGATGTTCTTCCGGCCACGTCACTGTACTCATCGAAGGGCAGTGCAGACGCATGAAGAGGAGGAGCTTTTGTAGCTGCTTTCCAGAGATGCAAATAATTTAATGTTTCAGTTCCCTAAATATACCATCAACATTGAGACAGCCACAAGAAAAGAGGCGACATTTTTTTATGTTTTTGTTTGCATGAAATGTGCAAACTTTCACACAACTGCCAAAATCATCATCTCTTTTGGGTTTTGCCATATTCGCTTTATTTGATAGTGACAGTAGACAAAGCCAGGAAAGGCAGGTGGGAGAGAGGGGATGATTTGCACCACAGGGCCCAGGCTGCCGCTGTAAGCTGGTAAATAAGGGCCAGAGAGATACATTTGTCTTACTTTCCCGTTGCTCTTTTTCCTGCTCTTTTTTTATTTTTTTTAAACTTTTGAACAAATTCACATTCCTGCAAGTTGGCAAATGGACAAAAGCCTCTGAAGGTGTCATGCAGGGTTGAGAACGAGAGGGAGTCGAGAGATATCACACAATTTTTTTAACAAGCACGTGTGATCAGAAACAAACTGTACTTTGTTCTGTGTGATCCAACGTTATTAACTCATCTTCCATTGTGTCCACGGAGCCACTGTCATGGGAATAATTATAGTCAGGACTAGTGATTATCATACGGCAATCAGACGAGAGAATCTTTGCTCCATAAAGTTCAAGCTTCTAACTTTGCACTTCTTTGTCAAAGATGATGATATTCATTTCATCAAGAACAATACATATTACAGACAATCGGACCGTATTCCTCACAAAGGGGCTAATCATATAGTCCACTACTACTGAGAGTCCAAAGAAGAGTGATATATCACGGGGAAAGTGTCACAACTAGTATTCAAAGACACTGCAATAACTGCAAACGTGGGTACAACCAACAAACAGGTCTCAGCGGCAGTAGGGATAGTGGCTATTAATTGCTTGCAGCGGGTCAGTATAGGGAAGTGACTAAAACAAAAAACAAAACATTTACAAAAAAAACACCTAGTTAGTCCACCCTCACAGGACACACTCGCAGGTGCTTTTGTCCACAGTCCATGCAAGGCCAGGCAGACTAAAGCAAACAAATGTCAAACAGAACAAAAAAAAACAGTGAAATACAGACAGTTACCAAAATGACCAAACATTTACAAAACAAGGCAAACAAAAAATGTATGTATTGTATTATGTGTAGATACCTGCTACACAGACACATTTCCTCACGCACAGTAGAAACGCTTATCCAGGCAAACTCCTCTTAAAATGTTGTGGCAACGCTGCAATTTCCAGAACATACAAAAGTAAAAATAAAAAAGGAGGACTTCCATCAAATTCCATTGAAACAACCAACTATGAAAACATCAAACATTCAATTTGTTACCACAACTCAAACTGGCTGCATTTTCTCCAGCCTCATACATGGAAGAACTAAAACAACTCCACACACCTCACTTCCTTCATTAGCTCTTCTCCCAAATCCCTGAGCAGAAAACCGGAAACCACCTGCGCACACGGTTGCAACTAATTACACTTCTACTGGTAACTCTCTTGGCGGTTTCAGAGGCTTCAGTATTTCTCTGCAGTGTGCAGGCCATGTTGCAGAAGGTTTAATAGTGGAGTGAGTACACGCGATTACGGGTGAAAAATCTTAGTGGCCCTAAATCATGTGCCGCTGGGGCACCTTGATGTAAAAGTTTGGTCTCAAACTCTCTCGAGTCGCACACGCCGTCGTAACCGGATGCTCCACCGGGACGCACATGGGCACTCACACCGACCACGCAGGCGGGAGAGAGCAGCGGGAAAGCGCTGCCCTTCACCTGGCCAGCTTTAGTCATGTTATTATTACAGCCTACACTCGGTTTCCGCTATGATTATATCGTGCTCATGTGATCACTAATCGCTTCCCCGCCGGGAACCGCGCGAGTCACGCGTGAAAACTAGGCTTCCGGATTGCTCTCTGGATGACGCACGCACACGCAAGGCATGTCTAATACTTGTGGCCCCTGCTCTAATCTATTAACAAGGACGCCAAAATGAAAACACACCCGGCCTCCAGTGTGTCCCAGGCATCTGCGAGGCGTTTAGTGAACGTCGGTAAATTGTAGCGTCTATTGATTTTCTGCATGCGAGGCATGTAGGGGACATCTCTAAATTGTAGCTACAGAAAATAACCTGGGTTGCATTATGCCCCTCTAAACTTATCAGCCACAGGTCGCTACACCTGTCACCAAAACGTTATTTTAACCTGTTGGATGCCCTGTGTTCTGTCACTTTTCTCCGTTCTTGACACAAGAGTTTATTATTAAGGTAATTCATACTCACTGAAGTGTTATGATAATAACTTCTGGTCTTGTGTCATAAACAACCAAATCCAAAGGGAGCATCATTGTTGTACATATTGTGTATTATAAATGCCCAAAATTATACGGAAAGCATTGTTTTCATTTTTGGCTGCCGTGTAATTGAAACTCTGACCTACTGGCTAAGTGGGCAAAATGTTACATTGAATCTTACAATGAGAGGAAAACCATTCCCCAGCCGAGTGTTATCAAGCATCAGGACTGCAGTGTGTGTAAGGCCATTCACTCCTTGTTGCTAAGCAGCCGTTATCTGCCCATCATACAACAAAACCGCAAACGTAAATAATGATAGCCTTTGTGTAGTGCAAGCAAGGGGGTGCAAACATGAGCAAGCAGTGACCTCATTTTGAAACAAACAAGTCAGTGACATTTGTTTTAATGACTTGTACGTGTTGCTGTCAGCTGGTAGACTTTATAAACATATTAAAAAAAACAAATGTATTTAACCGGTAATCCTTCAGTCACAGCAGCTCTCACCTCCTCAGTAGTGACACTATCGCTACAGGCTTTGTTCAACATTATTGAAAGAACCATATATGGTGACGAGCAGACGTGCAATTGCTTTCATTTGTTTCAGGAAATGAGATGGGGTGGGGAGGTGATAATTTTTCTTCTGACCGTCCACACTATAATGACTTGCCGACTGGTGGTGGGTGTCCTCCTATCGCACAGCCTTAGTCGTGTTTTCCTCAAGTCTTAAAATGCCTGTCTGACTGAGCTCGTTCCAAAACAGGAGGATTTAGTTTTTATATAATAGATTTACCTATTTCCTGAGAGCTTAGTTCTTTTTCAGCGAGCCCAGCAGAGTGTGATGTTCAATTAGTCATTACAAGTGTGTGATATGAAGCTCTAAGATAAGCCCTACGCCACAAAGTTTGTCCTCCGAACTGGACTATTGGAGAGGGGGTGTGTGTTACAACAAGCCTCTTTGAACAAGTAAACAGTTTAGAGTGTGACTGTTTACTTGAATATAACAAAGTGAGTGTGTGTGTGTGTGTGTGTGTGTGTGTGTGTGTGTGTGTGTGTGTGTGTGTGTGTGTGTGTGTGTGTGTGTGTAAGGGGGGGGTTGCCTACGTGCACATATGATGACTGACTGTTCACGTCAAGGAACTGCACTGTGTGAGTGTCTTGCAAGTCAGCTGATATTTGTCTTATGACCAAAGTCTTGTACTTTTTTTCCCCTCTCATTTATATGGCAATTTATTCGCTGCATTAGTGGAAGGACCGCTGCTTTTCATGCTTGTTATATTTTAGCGTAAAACTATTCTTGGTCAAGGAGTTGTTGGTTTTTTTTGTGTTTTTTTTAAACCTTGCTTGGGTAAGCTCTTGCGAAATTGATCTTAACTGCTTGAACGTTTGCCAGGTCATCATTGTGGTTTTTGGTTCTATTTGAGCTGTAGAGGATTGGAAATTTATGACTTTGTCTTGCCTTCCCTCTCGTCTCTCTCTGTCTGCCTCCCGCTCTTCACGGTCTTATTAACCAGAAGCTCCAGGTGCTGGCGGAGGGGGCGGCCCCGGCAGGCGATCTGTCTGAGGAGGTGGACGAGGTGCAGAACTGTGGCGTTAAGCCCCCGGGAGAGGAGGAGGGCTACGACGCCGACAGCGAAAGCAACCCTGAGGACATGGCCAAGCAAGAAGAGGGTAGGTCCACACTTACTGCCACACACACACGCACACACACAAACACACACACGCACACGCACACGCGCGCGCTCCCATTTACTCCTCCTCAAGGATCCACAGCCACTGCACATACATCACTGCTTCAAATAAAAGTAGCTTAGGCTGGTTACTTGCACAGTTTGCTCTCAGTCTTGTTACTCTCCACTACAGATTCATTTTTCAGCCCCGGGGTCGTTTTTTAGAACGCTGTAAATCACTTTAACTTCACGTCCTCTGTCCTCTCTACCATTTGTTATTGTTGGTGATAAATGTCAGCGGACTAATCTTGATGGATTTGAGAGGTCACGGGTCAGTCTCAACCTCTAAACCTGCTCATTTTTAGCCTTGGGAAATCTTGCTTCTCCCACTGATTGTTGAATTATCATTTGTCATTGCATTTCCCTGCAGTCACTGGAAGATCCTCTGTGAAATGGCATCATGGTTTTTAGGTAGCCTACAGCGTAAATGCAGGTACGGGGCTGTTATTGTTGCATAAAAAACAACATCCTCCTTTTCTGGGCGGCGGAAGATATTTAGCAATAATTAGTGGCTAGTTTTTTTATTGCGTGTGCATGACACAGCAAAATAAAATGGACCTGTGCCTCTAATGTTAGGTCTGCCTCTCTTCCCTCTGGAGTTGCAGGTTGAGAACGTGGCCTGATTAAACTTTTTTTTCTTTTTCTTTTCCTCCTTCTATCCCCTCAGAATGGAGTTATTGTTTTACGTTTACAACTGCAGGCAGCTAGTTGGCCTCATGAGCTGAATCTTGTGACTTGAACTCACCATCAAACGGAGATTTTAACTTCCTGGAACAGTATTACGTCTTCTGAAAACAGGGAATCTTTAATTCTGAACTCATGTGGGACAAATAAACAAATCTCCAACCAGTGCCAGAAACAGTTGTTTGGCAGTAACACTCATCTGCTCTTTCTTTCTCAAATTTAAACATCCAGTCTTTCTTTTACACGGAGAATCCGGGCTGAGAAGGAAATACATCATCTTAAGGACTTGAGCACGGTCACTGAAGGCTAAATTATAATCTATTCAAATTACTTTCTTTACAAAAGCATAGGATTGTGAAAGATGAATTTAATAATGAAGAAAATATTCCTTATAAAGAATATTTTATGTTGGGCTTATTGCTTGATTGACAGGTGTCTTGGCTTGTCAACATCAGCTGCTTCATCTTCCATTTGCTCTCTGCACATTTTCTCTCCCCAGGCTTTTCTCTTTATGCCGGCTCCAGTGACCGCTGTCTTCTTACATTTCCTCGTCTCATAACTGCATTTACACTGCAACAGCTTCTTGTTTTTGTTTTTGCAAGGTTAATTGAAATGGTTTGTGAATTTTAGGATTATAATTCTTTTCCAAAAAGGCACTGAAAAGTGACGAGCTGCAAGCTGGGGCGTCGCTGCAATTAGATTTAACCACAGACCAAACACAAGTATCAGCACAGCACAGCATGGTATGAAGGGAGTCTGGGATGACTGTTAGTAATGTGCATTTTTAGTTCATATTTACTGAAAGCATTGTGTATCTGGATGCGTGAGTGTTGGTGGCAAACTGTGCAGCCATTCACAGGGAGACGTACACATCTTCATTAATAAAAGGAGGTCCCAGAAGCCATGTCAGAGCCTGCTGGGCTGCTTTCCTGTAAACCATGAGGGAACTCCATGCTGCTCTGAAGCTGAGCACAGAACCGAACCTAATTCATTTTTATGTGCTGCCTCCAAAATGGGAGGTTGGTACTGAAGGAGGGGATGCCTGTGGATCATGAAGCTGTTCAAGCAACACATGCTGTGTCTTAGCATGGCAGTCAGCGGAACATGTTTTAATATCTCAATGCATGTGTGCCAGTTTCTTGTTGTGTCTCTGATCTCCCCGTGGTTGTTCTCTTAGGAGTGAAGGTGGAGTCGGCCATGCTGCGGGAGTTTGCGGCGGTGGCGGAGGGGCCTGGGCGTGGCGTGCTGCTTTTCCCAGAGATCTGCACTATGGAGTTGCAGCTTCTTGCCTCCGGCTCCCCGGACCTGGAGGTTCTGAGCCACGTGTTTAACAGCCTGCTCGGTGCTGTACGCTCCAACCGCCGCAATGCTGGCTTGCTGTACGACCAGGTCAGACTGGCGACTTCTTTCTCTTTGTACTTCTCTGATCCGCCACCACCCACACTGTATTTGTCTCAGCTGTGCTCTGAGGAACATGACTGATCCGCTTGTTCTTGTTCTCACAGGGAGTAGTCAAAGCTCTCCTGTCTGGCTTTCACAGCATCCTCAGTCAAACAGACCCCTCCTTTACAGGTTTGTTATTTATTCTGACATTTAAAAAAAAAATAAAAAAAATAAAAAATCTCAAATTACAAGATATTTTTCATGTGTGGCCACACGCTGTTATTTTTTTCCTGCTCCTGACATTTGTACTGGGTCCCCAGGGCTCAAATGTCATATTTAGTATAGATGCTTTTGGTTCTTCCTGGAAAAATCTGTACCCCATGGATTTTTTTTTATAGAATTCATCTTTTTTAGCACTGTAATATTGTGATGTCCAAGATCCTGGGGAGAAGTGCTGGTAAGTTTTCAACCTCCTGCTTGTGACATTTTCTCTGCCAGTTTCTCATGGTTAAAACATCAACTATAATATGGATGATATTCATAAATTCCTATAAAAATCTTCCTTCTTATTCAGTGCTTCCAATATAAATGCACTGTCTGTTATTCACTTGTATTTTATTTGCTTGTTTGTGGCATTTTTGTTTTCTTTACCAGAGATGAGAGTAAAGCAGGCAGGGAATCCGTTTTCCCTCTCTGCCTGCGGTGCTCTGGTGCATGACCAAGTGAGTGAAAACTGTTCACGTAATTTGCTCTTCATTGGTCTACATTCAGATTGCCAGACTGTGCTAGTGGAGCTGCTGGTTGCCATGGTGAGCCAGCGAATCACAGCGGAGGAACTGGCTCTATTGATTCGCCTCTTCCTGGAGAAGACCCCACCTACTGTAAATAGCAAACCCTATCAGTCACTCAGCAGTTCTGTGTGCTTATGTTCATGGTGTTAACACTGATGGCTCGAGCTCACGTTGTCGGCACGCTTTTTTTTGGTTTTTAACAGGAACAATGTCTTATTTGTAAGACATCCTTCCTGTCAAACTGTCTTCTCACTTCTTGGTTCTTTCAAACTCATCAACACGTAATGCTCCATTGGGCCCACTTTATTCTATATACAATTAGCAACAGTGTGCACAACAGATGTGATTCTACAACCTACTACCACACGTCTGTGTTTAATTGGAATCAGGCTGCAAACATGGTTAATAACCCGTCTCTGAGAAATCAGCTTCCAAATCGGAAAAGAGTTTATTTTTAACCAACATAAGGACTTGTGACCCGTGTTTTCTGTCTCCAAAACACATCAGTGGCTGTGATTGTGTTATTGTTTCTACTTCTGCCCAAGTTTTCCCTGTTTAAGAAACAGTGTGCTTTTGCTATATCTGTTTTATTTATCACTTGTTTATATCTTCTTTAACAAGGTTTACAGGATTACTACAGATTTCATGCTAAGTTATTTTTAATAGATCACAGTTAAAGCAATTAAACTGTTCAGTAATGTGTGAGATTTTTCTTTGTTTTACTTACTTTAAGGATACAAAAAAGCCTGCAAAATTGTAAACAGGCCGAGTCAGTGCAGCGTATTCTTTATTAAATCTAAACTGACTCTTCCCCTATCTTCCTTTTTTTCATTGGTACCTTCCAGGAGGTTTTACTGAAGGGCATCTTACAAATCATCGAAGCCAACATGAATATGGAACCTCTTCACCTCCTGACCTTTCCAATAATCCTCGGGGCGTCTACGCCGGGAGGGTCGTCTCCTGGATCCAGACAGAGCACCGCTGCCGGTGGGAAAAGCGCCGGTTCGCTGTGGAAGGGGAAGCTGTCTTCTGGTCGCAGGGAGGGGGACACAGAGTCCCGACCAAGCCACCTCCGTTCCTCGCCTTGGCACATCGCTCCTCTCCACTTGCCCCTTGTTGGGCAGAACTGCTGGCCTCATATGGCCAGCGGCTTCAGTGCCTCTATGTGGCTGAGGGTGGCAGAGCAGGAGGAGGACGGGGACAAAGAGGGTGAGACCCGGATCCTTCACCTGTAATCTTTTGTGCTTGATGCCCAGAAACTGGTTTGAGATTCTCTACTCGTTGTTTTCCAGAAGAAAGTAACCCTCCTGCTGCCGAGGCGCTCAATGGCTCATCTCATGGTGGGACAATATCAGCAGAGGAAGGCCTCATTCATATTCTGTCCATGGGCTCCAAGGCACTGATGCTTCAAGTGTGGGCAGACTTCTCTACAGGCTCTCTGACATTCAGGTGAGCTCCAGCTTCGACTGCAGTCTCAACGATGTGTGTGAAGCGAAGGTTACTGTTTCTTAAGTGTTCATAGTTTATGGGCCTTGAAGTTTTGTAATGCGATGTCCCCACAGGATTTGCATAGACCCAAATGATGAGATAAAAGCAGGGCTGTTGGCGCAGGCAGACTCTGGTGAGGGACTCCTCAGAGGGGACCAGTGGCAGCAGCTCAGCCTCACGTACAGCCAGCAGCCAGAGGGCAAGAAGAACATCCACGGCCGTGTGGTCGTCTGGGTGTGCGGCATCTGGTGAGGAAACAAGAATCTGACTGAAATGTGATTGTTTAATTTGGTTGGTAAATTAGTGAAATTAAATCAACTAAAAACGTATCTTTCCTTTAGGAAATGTGAGGTTTCTTTGGACTACACCCTGCCCAGGAAGTCCAGTTTATCATCTGACAGCAACAAAACCTTCTGCATGTTGGGCCACTGCTCGCCTTCCTGTGAGGAGTTGCTGAAGCAGAATGGACGCTGGAACATGGGCACTGTGCTTCTCTTCAACGGTAGGACTAGAATCACGTGTCCATAGGACATTTAATCCCAGACAGAGGGTGATGGTCTTACTCTACATGCAGTCTGTTTTAATCCTTTATATGATTTTATCCTTCCTCAGTTCTGCTACTTGGTGACACATTGATTACCAGCTCACTCTTACAAGCGGTGTATAGTGCACATAAATGCACATTAATGTTTTATGACACATTTATATTTTAAAAGCGTATCCAGTTTCCAGCAGTACAAGGCTGTTCTGGTGTGATGTGTGTTAAGCTGTGGATTCTCAGCATTCCCTCGGGAGGCTCACTGAATACTTCTCTTGTTGCCTCTAATTGGCCGTGAACGGCCAGGCGATCCCAACCTGTGAACCCAAATGATGGATTTAGATGAGCTTGCCCTCTCCGCTGTCGTTGGAATTCATCGTGGGGAGTGATTTCTTCTTGGAAAAAAAAGTGCTGTGAGAGTTTGAAGAAGTTTCTAAACAACAAGAAATAAAACATCAAGGCACCTCGAGGGTCTCGCGTTGCGTCACCTCATGTTATTACTTTGTGGGTTATTGATGGAATATTCCATCCATCCATTATCTATACCCGCTTTATCCTGAACAGGGTCACGGGGGGGGGGGGGGGTGCTGGAGCCTATCCCAGCTCAGGCAGGGTGCACCCTGGACAGGTCGCCAGCCTTTCACAGGGCCATTTTTGATGGAATATTGTGGATCATTAACTCATGAGGTGGATTCAGAGTCCGATTGGGATTCCTCACTTTTATAGCTTCCTAATAAAAGAAACATCCAAATGGCCAAGATTTTCTTTAGAGATGTCATATTTCACTCTCTTCCAGTTTTTTATTTGGATATATTTGTGGTTTTAAAAACCAAAATCCATCTCAATATAGTTTTACTTCTCGTCTCTTCAGCTACTCTCTGGAACTCTACCAAGAACAGGCTGTTTTGTGTCTGTCTTTTGGGTACATTGATATCAGTGGCCCTCTCCTCTGATTGGCTGACTTTTTCCTGAGTGACTAAATACAGGTTATCGTTGGTCTCCGAGCTTGCTACCTTGCGACAGAATGACCGCTCAGGGTGTTTTTCAATCTCAAAGATGTTTCCTTGGTAGGCTGCATTTTTAGGATGCTATGTCATGATCCTTCAAAAGTCTACCCAGGACACAGGACTTTGTTCAGAGGATTTCAGGAGTGTCGCGTGTGAAGGACCCAACTTGGACGAACCGGTCCTACAAAGGACACGCATTGATAATGAGAAATATCGAAGAGGGAGCCTGTTGCTTTAGCGCCACCTTCCCTCTGTGGCTGGGAAAGCTGTGTGCCCACCACCCAGCTTGTTAAACTGTGTATGCATGGACTCCTACCAGTGGGCCACAGGCTCAGTCACCATTGTGTTGCGTCATTCAGTGATAGATAGGGAATTGAGCGTTATTTAATTGAAAATCTTTGAAATGATTACTTCAACAGACAGAAGGACCTCTGCTGGAAAAAATATCATTCAAACAATTTTTTCAGGCCCTTATGTTTGTTATTCTAACCATTTTTTTTGCCTGTGTCGTAGTTAAGATTTACTGCCTTAAGTTGGGAAGAAGGCTCTGGGTTGCTCGCCAAACACTTCGTCAAAACACTCCTCGAAAAACTCTAGACAACTCGGAAACAAGGCAACGAAGTCTTCCAAAGTCAGATACGAAACATTTTATTGAGCAAAAGACATCAATAAAATGACGGGGGCCCCGGGACAGACAAAAACAAAAACGAACTCTCAAACTCTCAAATTCATAGGCTTGTTATACTTTTCTGGGCACCTCCGTTGCCCTTAATCTGCATCTTCTTTGGCACGAAAACACGAACCCTTTCGTTCATCCTGCGCAGGTGGCGTGCCCATATTTGGCCGTTTCCTGCTGAGCCAGCAGACATACAATCCGTTACGACCCCCTTGGGGTTTTTCCACTGACTCAAGACTGCTGACTCAAGACTGCTGACTCAGCTTTTGTCCTGTCCCGGGTTCACAGCCAGTGCACGCCACCTGGCCTACATAGCCACTGCACAGGCGCAGACTCTGTGAGTCGCCCCATCCCAAGAGTTCTGAGTCCTACAAGTTACACATGGCAAACTTGTAACACACAGGCTCTACGGACAACAGGTTGACACTTTTTTCCCCTTTGGATTTGCTAGCACAGTTAACATAAATGCTTTTTTCCTTAATTTTCCCTCCAACACCTGCCTATGCCAGGGTCTAGGATCAGCTCTGAGGAGGCCTTCTACCTGTACACCAGTGGACCAGACCTCACCTCCATCATGCCCTGCAAGTACGGCAAGCCAAATGCAACATTCTCCAAGTTTGTCACTCAGGAAGGTCTGAAGTGTGAAAATGTCCAAGAGATTCTGATGAAGAACAAGGATGTAGACACAACAACTCTGGTTGTAAGTCATTGTTTACGCAACACATCACAACATGGTGTTATAATGAAATATGAAGTCAGCAAATAAATGTTGCATTGTCGCACTTTAATTTAAAATTTCTTATCCAATTTCTGCTTGTCAGATGTTATTCCTGCACTTGTACTTTTGATTTAAGTGCTCTGTAGACATCGCAATTCCTCCTATGTCTCATTTATTGTTTCATTTCAGTGTATGAGTAAAAGATTGTTCCAATTAGCTGTCATTAATGATTCTGCACGGGAGGAAGTAATGTTTCCCAAATGGAAAAAGCTATTATAGTTAAGCTGCAGCTATTTCAGTGAGACTGAAAATAGGTTTTCTCCCATTAAAAGCTAATAGCTTTGTTGATAATAGCTGTGCTGATTGAAAAAATTGGAAGAAGAATGAAAGATTTCCCCTCTACTTCGTAACTTCTTTCAAACTCCAATCAGGCCTGGTCTAGAGCTAAATATGTACCTAAGGCTAGTAGGTTATTGAACATTTACTGCAAACCTTAGATTATCAATTATTTAAAAGAACAAAAAGACAGTGTTGCCTGAAAAGGTGATCGTGTACCTTGTTTCTGCACAGGAGAGCCTGGCAGTCGTGTATGCCCCCAGCATGCCAAGAGTCTACACTATCTACGAGCCTGTAATCAGACTGAAAGGTCAGGCCAAGACGGTGGTCACCCAGCGGCCCTTCAGCTCCAAGGAGGTGCAGAGCGTTTCGCTGGAGCCCAACGCTCTCAGAGCTCTGCTCCCCACTGAAACCCACGGCCTGCAGAGCGTCCTGCACAAGATCGGAGGAACGGGGAATTTTGTCTTCCTCTTCGCACAGGTAGGACGATGATCCATATATTTAATGAAGCTCGGAGGCCACGGTGCCCTCTTGTCATAAAATTTCAAAAATATTAGATATGTTTCCGTCAGAGAATATACAAATAAATCCCTGTGCAGAAAACTTGGAAGAAATTGTCTTGTTTCACCCTTGTTTCACAAATTGATTACAAAAAGCTTTTGCTTGTAGAACAAACAATACTATTTTTCCTTTTTGCGCATAACGGTGCTACAAATGGTCAGCACTGACATCAAATTAATTTCTAAGCCAAACGGACAAATGAATTGCCTTTTGTTTGTGTTTGAACTCTGTAATCAGCAAAGTTATTCATCTGATTCTGAAAACCTGATTAACTGTGTTCCAGGCCAACAACTTGAGAAAGTTAGAGAACAAAGTTTAATCTCACTTTTAAAGTAAACATTCCATGTTGACTCATTTTGAGCTTTGTGAGAACACGGTTACGAAAACGGGTACAAAGTGAAATAATGTTTTTTTATTTTTTAAAAGGAAGCAGCAGAAAACTGCATTGTTCTCATGCTGAGGTGGGTTTTTTTTTCCTGTCCTTCTTTGTGCCACTGTGTCTCTCATCTGGGGCTCTGCGGTGTCCAGACGGTGGAGCTGAGTGACTGTGAGAAGACCCAGGCTCTGGCCCTGCGAGTGCTGCTGTCTCTGTCCAAGTTTAACCAACACCGCATGCACGAAATGGACTGTTACCATGGTTACTCTATGATCCATCAGGTCCTCATCAAGCCCAAATGCGTCGTAGGATATCATATGCTCAAAGTGAGTCACGTCTTGAACTCTTTGCTGTCTTCTGTTCCCACAGCTCCTGCTCCAAGCTGCTTTATAACATGTTCACCCGCACTTAGTTTTTACCATTATTCCGATCCAGCCCGGCACAGCGGTGCCTCTCTGAGCCGGTGTTGGTCACCCTGCTGTTACTTGACCCTCAGGCTGTGTCTGTAATTGAGCTGTGTGATGGCTCTGTGCTGAAATGGATTCTGTCTGACTTGATGAAATACTGAGCTCCTGCAGAGTCACACAGCTCCTCTGATTGCATTCGTCACTTTAAGCTTCCACATCCTGTATTGTATAGCACAGACCTGCACTGATTAGTGATAGTGATATTAAACACTCATAATCATTCCTATATAGAAAGGAACATGCTATTACAGTTGTTGGAAGTTTTATTCCCACTGACACTTTTCAATTCTTACTGTTAAAGAAATCTTTCTTTTGTGTCTTTTCTAAAACTCATTTAATTTCACCTTTAACTTGGTCATACAAATTTAAAAGTGTGTGTGTGTGTGTGTGTGTGTGTTTGTGTGTGTGTGTGTGTGTGTGTGTGTGTAAGACTCGGCAAGCTTCTATCTTGTAGTACCTCAGTCTAGCAGAGACATAAAGGACTGCAAGATTTATGACCACTGCAGTGAGGCTGGTCACAAATGATACTCTGTGATCAATACAGACAGGGCTGCTCAGGGAGTAAATGGCATTAGTTTTGACGGAGTGATAAGCACTCCAAAAATGTATTGGAGAATGTATTGATTTTCCTCCTGTCTGAGGTTCTGCACGAGTGACTATCAATATGTTGGGGTATGTGTAATACTAGAGTGAACAGCACTCTGTAAGGTATTTTAGAAACACTACAGAAGAGTCTGTGTTTCTGATGGCCACGTTCTGCCTTTCTAGACGTTAATTGATGGGTGCCTAAGCGAACCCATCCTCATCCTCGGGGATGACGGTCAGTTCCGCTTGGACACCGAGTCGGCCGCCGTGGTGCAGGACATCAGGCTTCTCTCAGAGATTCTGTTGAACTGGAAGATCTGGGCCAAAGCTGAGGTAAACACATGCATCACAAAAATGTAATTATATTTGATTTGTGACAGAAGACATCACGCATTGTTTGACAAAAGTGGACAAAACATTACAGAATAAGCAAAGACCATCAATCATATTTACAACCAAGTGATTGTCATACATTTAAATTTAGACGGCAAACAAGATGTTAAAAGGCAGTTTCATGTTTTTCAGTCACGATAAACAGATACTGTAGATAAGCTAAATTTCCAAAGTTTTTTGTCCAAGATCTGCCTATTTTTTTTTTTATCATCAGACTTGAAGGTACAGTAGTAGAGAAAAGTTGGAAAAGAAAAAAAGAAATACTCTTGAATGACTTGAATGAATCTTAGTGTGTCCGTTTTCTCCCAAAGTCTGTTCATTTATTAACATCCATTCCCGATGAGAGGCCGAAAGCGCGAAACATCATCATCTAATGATGAGCTGATAATATTTTTATGCACTTGAAGAGCAACTTTGTGGTCTTAGGTTCATTGATTTCAATTTTTTTCCAAAAAATACCCAGAACTTTAAAAGAATTAACCTGATTTTCTCCAACATTTTCTGTCCTGACAAACCCAAACGTTTGTGGAGGGAGTTGAAATGAACTGTTATTCATGCAGTCTGGCTGTGCAAACAAAGAGTGGTGAGACTGTGTTGGCACTGACGATGGTACTTTGAAAGTTAGTCTCGGAGTCTTTTATATTTTGCCTTCTGCCTTCTTTGCTGAGTAGGGATGGTTCTCCAAACACCACCATGGGCTGAAGATCAGTTAATGTGTCTTCCTCTCATTTACTGTTTGTGTTGTCAGGGTGGAGTTTGGGAAACACTGCTTACCGCTTTAGAGATCCTCATCCGAATGAACCACCCTCATCAGGTCTTCAACATCCGTCAGTTCCTCAAGGCTGAAGTCGTGCATCGCTTCCTGCTCACCTGCCAGGTGTTACAGGTAGGTCGCTGCCGTAAAGCTGCCGTCATGGCGCCCTTTGTTCCTCTGAGAGACGATTACTAAAAACATTGTGTTTGTCTCAAGGAGCATCGGGACGAGTATCTGACTGCTATCCCACAGGAGGTGTGTTTGTCATTCATCAAAATCATCCAGGAGGTTCTCGGGTCTCCTCCAGACATGGACCTGCTAAAACTGATCTATAACTTCCTGCTGGCTGTTCACCCAGCCACCAACACCTACGTCTGCCACACACCGTCCAGCTTCTACTTCGCGCTGCATATAGGTGAGGAAGCAGTGCAGCTGAAAGCAGCATCTCTTTGCCAAAGTGCTCTTCATTTACAGAGTTTATTTTGATGTGTGTGTTTGTCAGACGGGAAGCTGTATCAGGAGAAGGTGCAGTCCATTATGTACCTGAGACACTCTAACAGTGGAGGAAAGTCTGCCAGCAGCTCTGTGGTGTCTCTGTCCCCGATTGTTTTCCCTGACGCTCCTCATGAAGGTACAGCTGCTTCTACTGTGCAACACTAAAGCACTCCCAGATAATCAAGTACAAACCTGCAGTTTGTTGCTAAGAATGACGTCATTAATTGAAAGACCAGCAGTGGTTTTGAGTGTTTGTGCCTCTAACATGGGGAATGCATTTAACATGCATAATAATAGAAATAAAATAATGATAATTAAAAATTAAGTAAAATTAATCATAATTAAAAAATAATTTACTTTATTTAGACAGCAAAACACGGTTCCAAAGTGCTTTAAATTGTATTTCCAATAAAACATTATAGGGCTGAAGCATGTAAAACCAGGCAGAAATGATACCGATCAATTCCCCAACAAAAAATATAGAACAACAGGAACAATAAAACAAGTGATATATGTTAGAGGCAAGAGAGGATTATGCTCTTATGGTAACAACAACTCTGAAATGAGCTGAACCATGAAGTGCTCTAAAAGTGATCAGTAAAATCTTAAAATCAATTCTAAAACTTACTGGTCAGGGCTGTATCTGTTTTCCCTCTATGACAATTTATGGTCACAAGTTTTATTTTTGTTACCTGATGTAAACATAACTTCTGAGGGGAAAAATTGATGCATGATCATTAGGTCATTTTAAGGGTTTGTGAAACGCTCTCCCATCTTCCAGCTTTAAAAAAAACAACAACTATTAACTGCAACTCTAGTTCTAACAGAGCGTTTCTGTATTCTGTATATTTCCATATCTTTCTAACTGCCATTTTAACCTCTTTTGTGTGAGCTTTTAATGTCCTCAGTTTTACACCTTTTGTCATCACAACATTGCTTTTTTTTAATTCCAACTTTAATTACTTAATTACTTTAATAGCTTCAGGAAAGGGCCTCATAAATGAAACGGATTTGACTGAGATACTTGCAACAAAACAATGTGATGAATTAAATTCAACAGTACAAAAACACGTAATTTCCTGAACTGACTGTTTAAACAAGATTTGTTTCTTGTCTCGGCACAATTAACTGCGGTTTTGTCGATGAACCATCATGATCCTGCTCTGTCAGTAATTCTATATGCACTTCTGTTGTTCAATGTGCATGCATGCATACAAATGAGGTCCTTTGCAGCATTCAGATTTGAAGTCTCACAATGTGTAAATGCTCAATTATTTTGTTATGTTTTCCAGGCCATCTCCTCGCTACGTCCCCTGACCATGGAGGTGATGATCGGTCATTACGCCTCCCTAGTCTGGCTCCATCTCCGTTCACCTCGCCTCTATTGACACCTCGACTCGGACACTGCAGCTCAAATGAGGCAGGTGAAGGTGACGGGGTCTCTCTCACCACGCAGCAGGCTCTTGGCAGTACGGAGACTCTCAAGAAGGGCGGAGGTGACGAGCAGCTCCTGAGCAGCTGTGAATCAGCCAAGACCATCTGCAACTCCAAGGACACCGGAGAGGCAGCGGCCCCGCGCACGCCGTCCATTAGTGTGGAGGAGGACCGGGACGAGGCGGCTGAGGTGGACAGCCTGGCAGAGGGGAGCGTGGGGGTGGCGGAGTCAGAGGACAGGTTCGACTGGGTAGGTGACGAGGCGCCACGCCGCCCCGACAGCCTGAAAGGCATCCAGTCCTTCCAGAGGAGCCACAGCAACCTGGCCAGTCTGGGCCTGGCCTTCCCAGCTACAAATGGCTCACTGACATCCGGCCGCTGTTCCAGCAGTGCTGAACGGGGCTCCATGCCTGAAGACTGGGAGGTCTACACTTACTCTCCTGGCTACGACAGAATCCAAGGCAGGACTGAATCCAATGGCAGGTACGTAATCATAGTAACCTTTAGCAGAGCTGGTTTGAATGTCAGATATACACTGCTCAAAAAAATAAAGGGAACATGTCCAGGCGATGTAGGGAGTGCATACAGGCACGTGGAGGCCACACACACTACTGAGACTCATTTTGACTTGTCTTGAGGAATTTCCACAGAAGACCTGTAGACCAAGCTGTTACGGTGGTCAACTTTTAACTAAATCCATGTCAGTGTGGGTTTTATTCTGAATGCAAAACCTCAACAGTTTAATAACAACCAGTGTTGGGAGTTAGATAATCTTAAACCAGCATTTGGTTACATTAATAACCTTCTTTGACAGTGATTTGTAATTTAGTGATAGTTTCAGTTTTTTTCTACCCGTCACTGATCGGTCATTATTAGACACGATGTGGCTCATCTGACGCTAAGACAGCTGCTTTCATTTGTTGATGAATTTCAAGCTTTACAAAAAACTTTCAAGAAAAAATGGCTTTACTCCAAATATGTGGCAGGTGTTTGTTTCATATTCTGATTTTATGCTTTCACTGCTCACACTTTGTTTATGAAAATATGCAGTTTCAACTGTCTTCTGTTTCTGATGTGCACAACAAATTGTTGTTCATTCATTAATCAATTGCTTCTCTACTGACCGTTGCAAGTTTTATACCCCAGAGAAAATATTCACTTCCACTGATCAAAACAAATTTCTATAGCACTTTGACCAATTCTTTTTTATGTATGAACATATGCTGGATGTAATTTGTGTATTCTGTATAACCTAAAGTTTCATTACACTGTACTTCATTTCGAAACATTGTTTTCGAGAGCGTTGTTTCAGGGATTCATTGTAGTTGTTCATTCAGCAGTAAAGTTCAAGTTGTGCGTCTCAGGTCCAGTACGGAGGACTGCCTGGTGCTGATCTGCTGCGGACTCTATGATCTCCTGAGGGGTGTCTTGCTGCTGCTGCCTGACCTCATGCTGGAGGAGGTGATGGACAAACTCATCCAACCAGAGACCCTCATCGTCCTGGTCAATCACTCGTCACCTCTCATCCAGCAAGGAGTCATGAAGGTCGGTCTCGTCATTGACAAGTCTCATGTACCATAAAGCAGGTGGATCTGATTTAACGCCAGGAGTCCGTTTTTATTGCACAATAATGTTGGACGTTTTTGCTCAATGCCATTCCCACAAGTCACATTTACATGTTTGTTTTTACGTCTTTTTCTTTTTGCTTTAACAACTAGCAGTGAGTGAAACTGTTGTGTATTTTTAAAGTGGCAGACAGCTGAGATTAAGCTGTGTATCGAGTATAAACTAGTTGGGCTCTGTAGTTTTCAACAAAATATTACTGAAGCAGGAGAAAATAGCAAAGTAGGGACCATTTTCAGTGCAATTGGGGTTCTTCTGCTGTTTACAACACCCGTGGCTTCATTTCTAAAAGTTTGTGTGTGATCCAAAACAAAGTGAGCTTTACAGTCCGATCACTAGATTCCAAAATGTCAAAAAATGATGAGTACAAATCCCTCATGAATATAGACCAACCAGGAACCAACTGTGATGTCACCCATTGGTATGGGAACTCTGTTTTAAAGCTTTGAGGTTTGCAGAGATAGTGTGAAGATAGAAGTGACCACATTGGACGAGCTGGAGAGGAGCGAGCAGCGAATCTGATTCGATCTGATTGGGAACCTGAGGACACTACGCCCGCCCGCCCGTAGTGGAAACCTGACTCCACCACAGGCCTGTGAATCAGACACGCCCCCAAACATCCCCGCTTTTTTAAGGCCTAGTATCGAATTAATGACGGGATAATTGTGAGATGGAAGCCATGTCCACTTTTATCTACAGTCTGATATTGACAGAGAATAGAGGCAGTGTTACAAAGAGACGCTGACAGCTGCAGTGACTGTTAATGCAACAAACAGGACACCAAGCCTCACATTTGTTAAGCATCTGCAGCCTACATACGGCACATAAAATAATGCACTTGGGGCCTGATTTACTAAGATCTCAAATGTTTATTTGTATTCATTGATTTAATCCTGGGAGTATATAGCAGAGAGCCTGCGTGAGTCTTCCCGGCCTGGATTATTTTCCTGATTTGAACTCGCTAACATATTCATTGTTACCATTTTGAGCGCTGCACAGAAAAACCAATCCCCTCAGAGGAAAGACAGGGAATGAAAGACTCGTCACTCTTATCAGATGAATGGCAGATTTAATCTTGTATGTGTGGCTGTGTCTTTTAAGGAATCCCTTAATTTTTTTTTATTATTATGAATTCTGCATGCTTACTTGTTGCAGAGGCCTGATGAACTATCACATCTCATTGGTGTCTTCATCCTCAAAATCAGGAAATATGAAAACCCACGCATCCAAAATGTAGCAGCATGTCTATAGTACAGAAAAAGATAGGAAACTGAACGTTTGCAACTGCACTTTTTTAAAATTAGTATAAAATGGTGAAAATGAAACGTTTTGTTCTCAAAAACTTTGCGTTTATTGCAGGACCAATAAATATAGATGCTAATGTCTGCAGCGTAACATAATTGTGATTGGCCGCGGTGCAAATATCTTTCTTAGGCCACTTCCCTCTCCCCAAATGCTACACACAAAGTGCACACGCACACATTTTGCTAATTTCTTGTCCATTTGCTGAAGAACTTGGTAATAGTTGAGCCGTTGTCTTCATGATGTCAATGCAAGTTATCACAAATGACGGGGTGAGGTCAGTGGACAAATTAGCATTTTCCATCATGCCTTCTTCCCTGGTAACTTCTGAGAATAAAGCAACCAAATTAAATTGTCCTCAGTGATGGGTATAAACATTAGCCTATTTATTTTTAATAAAAGATGGAGTTTGTACATCTGATTAATACACTCCTTCAGTCGTACTAAAATACACAACAATCACTTCTCCTATTTCTACTTTCAGGTTTAGTAAATATCATTGCAGGTGCTAAATTGTTCTATTTGCATGTTCCCTCCCAGTATTTTGCACCTTCAGGTAGAAACGGACAATATTACATATGCATGCAGACAAACACGCAAAATGGACAACGTGTGTTAAATTGCACATTTGAAAGACGCAATCCTCACTGCACGTCTTTAGTAGATCTGCTTGGGCATTTTTTTGCGGGTGGTGTGGAGTTTGCACGTGATTTTACACACGCAAACCTTTAGTAAATCAGGCCCTTATTATCTTTAACACAACAAACTGTATTTACCTCACATGGGTCATACAGGTCTGTGCATTCTCTCGTCAGGTTTGTCTTTATAAATCCCTGCTTCTTCGTGGGAATTGGCATACACACGTTTCAAGCCCCATTTTGTGCGGACGTACTGGTTGTAAATGAGGTCCCAGGACTGTACTCGTAGACCTCATTTGTTCTGCTCCTCTCCCCCAGCTGCTGGATGCCTACTTCAGCAGAGCTCACAAGGAGCAGAAGGAGAAGTTTCTGAAAAACCACGGCTTCTCACTGCTCGCCAACCAATTGTACGTCCACCAAGGCACCCAAGGGCTCCTCGAACGCTTCCTGGAGATGCTGTTTGGACGGCCGGTGGGCCTAGAGGAAGAGTGAGTCAAGGGATAAAACTCCTAGTGCACCATAGGCACATTATTATTATTCACTGAATTGTCTACAGTATGAGTAATCTTTCATGGAGACCTCCTGTATTTTTCATTCTTGTGTTTCTTTCTAGTCTGGACCTGGAGGAATTGGAAAATATCTCCCCCTTCAGAAAGCGCTGCATCATCCCAGTGTTGGGTCTTATTGAGAACTCTTTGTATGAGAACTCCTTGGTGCACAACACCATGTGTCTGCTGCTGCAGCTCATCAACGCCTGCCCCAAGCTGGCAGACATCCTGCTCGACCACGGGCTGCTCTACGTGCTCTTCAACACCCTCTCCACCCTCAACGGCATGGAAAATGGGTACGACTGCCAGGAGCAGAGGATGACTCATTCAAACACCTCCATTGGGTTCATGGCTTTTGTGTTGAACTATTGAGCCAAGAATTAAATCATTAATCCTCTTACTGTTGGTTGATCTGGCAAAGAGTGGCAGACTGACTTCCTGTGCTTCATGTTTTCTTGTTTTTTTCGTCCTCTCTGCAGTATTCCCCTGAATGACTACAAGCTCCTGGTGTGTGACATCCAGCAGATGTTGGTAGCTGTGACTATTCACTCCTGCAGCTCTTCAGGGTCCCAGTACTTCCGCATCATCGAAGACCTCATTACCTTGCTGGGTTTCATGCAGACCAGCAAGATGCGTCGCACACAGGGTGAGGGCGGCACTTCCCAAATTCAATACAAATGCAAAATACATCAGTCTTGTCATCTGCTATGCCCTGTGGATGATATCAAGCTGTCTGGCTCTGCTGCAGGAAGAAAACTGGGCCGTCACTTCATTATCTACAACCGTAGAATGGAAAGTCATTTGAGAAAAAATATAAATTGAGAAATATCTCCCATTTTCATCTTCCTGCTAAATGGTTTCTCTCATATTTCCCTGAATTCGCTCTCTGAAAAATATCTCTCCCATCTCGTCCCCATTAGCACTTACTTCCTCACTATATTTGTGATCTGATATCATCATTCTGTGATCACAGAAACATTTGAATGGCATTACAAAGTTTATTTCTTGGTGTTTGTCATATTAGGAATTATATTGAGCTGTATTATAATCCTCCTGGGGCCTAATGCAGAAATTATTGTTTTCTTAGCTCAACCTCTCTTACTTAAGTTGGATTTACAAAATTGTCTCATCTTGATGAATGCCACCTGTTCATGAGGTGTGTTGAGCATTACCATATAAGGCAACATTTTCTTTAATGAATAAAAAATAAAACTCAGAGTAAAAGGATGAATTTCAGAAACAGGAGCTGGAAGAGCTGTTGCCAACAATCAGCAGAGAAAAACATAATTTATTTAGCCGTCTCAGTCTTCCTTCAGCTCTCAACACATGATATTAGTAAGGAAGAGAGGCCTTAAGCACTTCTCTTTCTTCATTGAAATCTTTATTTGTTAAAGATCTGTCATTGTAACAGTGTCAGGAGCAAAAAACAAACCATACTTGCAGAATACATTTGCTTTCATCATTCATACAGCCCGGTTCTTTATTCTCCGCTGCCAACTTGAGCCTTGAATTCTGTCCTATTTTCTCCACTTTTCATCCACTTGTGCTTTTTGTAGTCTCAGTTAAATGTGTCGATTTTTCCACTGAGTAAATTTCTTCCATAATTGTCATCCATTGATCCTTTGGTGGTGCTTCTGTCCTCCCCCAGTCTAAAGCATTTCTAGATTGTATTAAGTATTTGACAGTGACCAAAGAACCCACCAATTTATTATTATCAGATTTTGAGTCTAATGTATGTGACATCACGTTTTTCTGATGAGCGCCGCACACTCGAAACCACTGAGAAGAGCACGATTGATGCTTTCTGCATTTTATTTTACTAGGTTTTGGTAACAACATCTTTTTTATAATTATTTAATGCAGTTTCAGCTGCTCTGAAAAATGTGTGCGTTTGAGAAATTGGAAGATGTGAATCTGTTTGTAGGACTCTTCAGTCCTTCATCAAGAGCTTCAGGTTAACTTCTAACTGTTCACTGTGTCTGTCTCCCAGAGATGGCTGTGGCTTTGCAGTTCCGCGTCCTTCATTCAGCAATTGAGTTCATAAAGACGACGGCCAATCAAGTGCCTCGCAGTTTGAGCACCTCTGTGACCTCATCGAGCTCTGCGCATTACGGCATCCATCGGAAGCGCAAGAGCATCGCAGGTGAGCGTTACAAAGCGCTGCGACCGTAGAGATGTGGTCTGCGTCGAGGCAGAACTGTGTCTGTGTACTGACTGTCTCCTCATCCCGATCTGAAGGTTCCATTGCCATGAAAGACTCCATTATCCCCCGCATCCCCCGACAGCACTACTGCTCCTATGGCCAGATCCCCTTGTTCGCTCCCTTCAGCTTCCTGTCCCAGGACTCCCCCCTCCCTTCCCCCTCCGGAGCTCCATCCTACATGCTGCACTTTAATGCAGGTAGCTGGGACTGCGGTCCGCAGCGGAGAACATCTCCCCCGTCACGGGGCATGTCTCCCATTTTTCCAATGACCTTTCCCCGGCTCTCACCTCGGGGGTTAACATGCCCGGTACCCCTTGTGTGCTACCGGAGCCTTTACGTGTGCATGTTTGAATGCTTAACTAAATCAGTGTTAAGCATTTCAGCAGTGGCTTTTTTCATAATCTTCTCTTTGGGAGATATTTGCATAAACTCACTCTGAACTGTAAAGGACAAAAACATGTGTGTGCTTGTACTTAAAGGTGGTGGACTATCACTATACCAATCACTTTCACTATCAATATACCAATTTTCATTCCCACAACTGAGCGCACACTGATATTGTGCTTGTAGGTCGGCGCCAGTCCTCTCCGGTCCAGACTGACTGTTTCCTGTCGCGGATGCGCTCTCTAGCCTGCGACGAGCTCTACCAGATGATGCAGAGGAGGATGAGCTGCGAAAACCCCATTCGTGCCAGTGAGACTGAGTTTGTCCAACGGCTGCAGAGGCTCGTGGTTCTTGCTGTCAACAGACTCATTTACCATGGTAAACAATCCGCTGTTCTCCCGGTTGTCCATTTAAAACTTCTATTTGTTGCTAATCCTGGTTCTGTTTGAATGTGTCTCTCATTTCAGATGTTAGTGAGGACTTGTTCGACCTGCTGAATATTCCGGAGTCTCCGGACCTGCAGCTTCTCTCTCCAGATCCAAGTAATCAACTCCACGATGAGAGTCTCTCCACCTCTTTCCCACAACCTCCGAGTCCCTTCATTCTGCCGCCTGCCAGCAAGAAGAGCTTACAGAAAGACATCCTCAAGCTCATGATGGATGGGATCAAAATCACCCTGGTATGACAGCAGTCCGTGAGAAGCATCTTTACTTTGTAAAAGCGCCAGTTTGAGTGCTGTACTAACATCGTACTGGTGGTGTGTGTCCACAGGGCAGCACAGGCCGAGGTGGAGCCCCTCAGCAACAGTGGCATAGGATTCTCTGGTCCTGTCGGGACACTTTCAAGGTCCAAATAGGCCGCCTGCTGGTGCACACACTCAGCCCTACGCTTCCCATTGCAGACAGGAAGGAGACGCTTGGGTTTGTGTTTGATCCCAGACATTTGGATATCCTCAAGGAGAGCCTCAGCCCAGGTCTGGAGGTGAATGTGAAGTCTTTTTGTCACCTTACATGTCAATTTATCAAGTATTAGACCCCAAAAAAATTAATATTTGAACCTAAGCAGTGCACACAACCTTTCTTCTTTGGGTCTCTTTCATGGGAATGTGTGAGTAATTGTGCAATATGTGTTTGTCATTTTCAGTGCTACAGACGAGTTTTCCAGGCCCTGACTCTAAAAATACTCTGATAGATGCTTTCATGGTCTTCATGAGCCCCCTTTTCTTTGCCATGGGAGTGTGCTTTCACTCTTTGTCCTCCTCTCAGGCGTTCACTGAAGGTCATTTAGCCCGATGTGGCTTGTTTCCTGTCCGTCGCTGCGTGCGACTTGCTTCAAACACAAATAAAACTTTCATGTGCGCTCTCTTCCACTCCCTCCCTCTATCACTCAGCACGGACCAAAGTTGTCTCTGTACCTGTACGAGATGCTGAACGATCACAAGGACAGCCTCAACAGAGAGGAGCAGAGCGCCGTGGGTGTATTCATGACCTCGCTCAAGCTTTGTGGTCATCGCTGCATCCCACCCAACGCTCTGCACAAACCAGACTTGCTCAACGCCATAAAAGAGGTAAAGTCCTCTAAAAACAGTCATTGTTAAAGAGAAGGGGAGCAGCTTCAGAGCCTTTTTGAAGTCAAACCCAGTTTCCCTGTAGAGTTCAGTAGCATGAGTTATCCACTTTTGTGCATAATGATAATCTTGGTCTTCTATAAATGCTGAGTGCACCCTATCACGGGATCTTATTAGTCAAATAAACAACTTTATTCACAGGAAAAATTCAAGTATGAAGCCGAAGCAAAAACAAGTAAAGTGGCGTGGCAAAAGAAAATGGCCAGCACTCAGAAGAAGTGAGTAGGGTTTCTTTTTTACTGATGTATGATTGATGTTCAGTACCATCAAATATTGTTAAGAATCAAGTAATTTTTTTCTCTTCTCTCTTATTACTCTGCAGTCTTATCCAGAGGCTGGATGGAAAGTCAAAGGATATATCCAAGATTGCAGCTGATATCACTCAGAATGTGTCTCTGCGGCAAGGCATGGAGAGAAAGAAAGTCATCCAGCACATCAGGGGACTCTACAAAACCGACCTCAGCGCCAGCCGCCACTGGCAGGAGCTGGTGCAGCAGCTCACACATGACCGGTGGGTGTCAGAGTTTATCTGTTACACAATACTGGAACAAAGTAGAGTACTGAAATGGAGACTACTATGATTATTTTTTTCTTCTCCTTACTTCCTGGTATTATTCATATTAAAAATGACTTCATGACATGAAACAGGGTGCAATTTCATGAGACTAAATTTATATTATCTCAGACCTGTAGAATACCCTTAGATTGAAAGTACAATTTGTAAATCAGTGAAATTAAGCAAACTTTTATTTATCTATACTTTGGTACATCTGTACCCAGAGTGCAGGGCTGTGCAAGTGTGCAAGGCAGTTACAGTGGTGTGAAAAAGTGTTTGCCCCCTTCCTGATTTCTTATTTTTTTTTGCATGTTTGTCACACTTAAATGTTTCAGATCATCAAACAAATTGAAATATTAGTCAAAGATAACACAAGTAAACACAAAATGCAGTTTTTAAATGAAGGTTTTTATTATTAAGGGAGAAAAAAAAATCCAAACCCACATGGCCCTGTGTGAAAAAGTGTTTGCCCCCTAAACCTAATAACTGGTTGGGCCACCCTTAGCAGCAACAACTGCAATCAAGCGTTTGCGATAACTTGCAATGAGTCTTTTACAGCTGTGGAGGAATTTTGTCCCACTCATCTTTACAGAGTTGTTGTAATTCAGCCACATTGGAGGGTTTTCCAGCACCAACTGCCTTTTTAAGGTCATGACACAGCATCTCAATAGGATTCAGGTCAGGACTTTGACTCGGCCACTCCAAAGTCTTCATTTGTTTTTTCTTCAGCCATTCAGAGGTGGACTTGCTGGTGTGTTTTGGATCATTGTCCTGCTGCAGATCCCAAGTTGGCTTCAGCTTGAGATCACGAACAGATGGCCGGACATTCTCCTTCAGGACTTTTTGGTAGACAGTAGAATTCATGGTTCCATTTATCACAGCAAGTCTTCCAGGTCCTGAAGCAGCAAAACAGCCCCAGACCATCACACTACCACCACCATATTTTACTGTTGGTATGATGTTCTTTTTCTGAAATGCGGTGTTACTTTTACGCCAGATGTAACGGGACACACACCTTCCGAAAAGTTCAACTTTTGTCTCGTCAGTCCACAGAGTATTTTCCCAAAAGTCTTGGGGATCATCAAGATGTTTTCTGGCAAAAATGAGACGAGCCTTAATGTTCTTTTTGCTCAGCGGTGGTTTTGGTCTTGGAACTCTGCCATGCGGGCCATTTATCCTGAGTCTCTTTCTTATGGTGGAGTCATGAACACTGACCTTAACTGAGGCAAGTGAGGCCTGCAGTTCTTTGGATGTTGTTGTGGGGTCTTTTGTGACCCCTCGGATGAGTCGTCGCTGCTCTCTTGGGGTAATTTTGGTCGGCTGGCCACTCCTGGGAAGGTTCACCGCTGTTCCATGTTTTCTCCATTTTTGGATAATGGCTCTCACTGTGGTTCTCTGGAGTCCCAAAGCTTTAGAAATGGCTTTATAACCTTTTCCAGACTGATGGATCTCAATTACTTTCTTTCTCATTTGTTCCTGAATTTCTTTGGATCTCGGCATGATGTCTAGCTTTTGAGGATCTTTTGTTCGACTTCACTTTGTCAGGCAGGTCCTATTTAAGTGATTTCTTGATTGAGAACAGGTGTGGCAGTAATCAGGCCTGGGTGTGGCTGGAGAAATTGAACTCAGGTGTGATAAACCACAGTTATGTTTTAACAGGAGGGGGCAAACACTTTTCACACAGGGCCATGTGGGTTTGGATTTTTTTTCTCCCTTAATAATAAAAACCTTCATTTAAAAACTGCATTTTATGTTTACTAGTGTTATCTTTGACTAATATTTAAATTCGTTTGATGATCTGAAACATTGAAGTGTGACAGACATGCAAAAAAATTGGAAATCAGGAAGAGGGCAAACACTTTTTCACACCACTGTAAGTGCTTCATAGAGAAGTACAAGA
Organism: Embiotoca jacksoni; assembly: GCF_022577435.1. Classification (NCBI taxonomy): domain Eukaryota; kingdom Metazoa; phylum Chordata; class Actinopteri; family Embiotocidae; genus Embiotoca; species Embiotoca jacksoni. The sequence goes on along the minus strand of NW_027185252.1, from coordinate 15,174,624 downwards.
CATAATCTTTCATAAAGTTGCATATTTAACTGACCGGAAAGCCTCTGCTAAAACTAATGTTTTTAAGTCCTGGTCAAATGTTTTAGCAGATCTCAGGTATTCAGGGAATTTGTTCCACAGATGGTGAGCACGGAAACTAAAAGCTTCACCTTACCAAGTTTTTGATTCTGGGAGTAAACTGGTTCGAGATGAGTTGAATGCATGAGTGTAACCTGACAGACCCACTTGAATGGCACAGCTTAGAGCTAAATGCTAACATCAGCATGCTAAAATGTTCACATTTGACAATACTAACATGCTGATGTGTATAAAGTATTATATTTAGCGTGTCAAATATCTTAGAGACAGTATTTGGTGTCCTCAGTCGTAGCTGCGGCCCTGCGCTGATATTTCCTCTGTACGGATACAAGCCGACAAAGTGTGTGACTGTGCTGTTGTGATCTGTTCCAGCGCGGTTTGGTATGACCAGATATCCTACCCAACGTCCTGGCAGCTGGACCCCACCGAGGGGCCGAACAGGGAGCGCCGGCGGCTGCAGAGGTGCTACCTGACCATCCCCAACAAATACCTGCTCACGGACAGACGCAAGTCTGAAGGTGGTTAAACCCTCTTTGGTGAAACTCAGTTTAGTCCAAGTGGTTTTGTGTCCTTTTAATCTAATCTCTGCGTCTTGTTTAGACACAGTGAAGGCACCTCTATCCTTCCTGTTTGAGGATAAGACTCACTCATTCTTCTCCTCCACCGTCAAAGACAAAGCCACCAGCGAGTCCATCAGGTACAACTCTGTCTCTCTGTAAGCCTTAAATAAACAAATCCTTCTTAGAAAGCCAGGAGCACTCCAGGCAGACCTACAGGGAGAAGACACAAATGTCTAAATGACTTGTGCTACGCTGAGAAGTGGCTGTGTTTTATTCAGATGGCGTATCTCTTGCATGAGAAATATCTTTTTGTGCTCAGGTTCACCAGACGGTGCATCAGCGTCGCCCCTTCCAGAGAGACAGCAGGGGAGCTACTTCTGGGTAAGTCACTGACCACTGCTCACAGCTGCTCCATGCATAATACACTCCACCTGTCAGCAGGCACAAAGAATAATCTACTCTCTCTGAGGCACTGAGGAGCAGTGCTCTGCCTTCACACACAGGTTTTTGTTGTTTATTCACTCGGGGAATCTTTTGTTTGTCTTGCGCTTCGTGCACTGAACCTGCCTCACCCCGCGCCGTCTCACAGGAAAGGCGGGGATGTACTTTGTGGAGGACAACGCTGCAGATGCTCATGACAACCAGGTAAAAGCAGAGGACTGTTCGGGCTTATTCTCTGCCAGACGAATGGCACCACGTTACGTGCGCCCAACTCCAAATGTGTTTGAACAGAGCCTTCACGGGGAGACTGAGGCTCCTTCCTTCTCCTGGACCTACGAGGAGATCAAGGAGGTGCACAAGCGATGGTGGCAGCTAAGAGACAATGCTGTGGAGATATTCCTCACCAACGGCAGGACCCTGCTGTTGGCGTTTGACACCACAAAGGTGAGGCGCAAACACGGGTCACATGGAATAAAATGAAAGAGTTGGGGAGAGAGTGAAAGGTTAGATGCTCACAGTACTCACAAATGATACTGTAGATGTTGTAGCTTTTTTCTTTTCTTTTTTTCTGTTTCACATCATTACTAGAGAGCTGCGTGGATTTATCCTCCATAAATAGACGATCCTGCAGATCACAAGAGGGAAATGTAGTCCGTTTTATTTGAATGTAAAAATGTAGCCACACAGGATGGACTGTGATAAAACTGATGAGATGAAAGAGCTCAAAGATGCTCCAAGAATGAAAAGACAAAATCATGCAGCTTGACAAGGAAAACGTTTCAGAGAGGGGTTTTTTCTTTGTGTGTTGTGTTCCTGATAACTGGAGCTCTGTAGTTGTGCTGTGTTGGGAATCAGTCGTGATAGTGATGATAATAAGATGCAGTGCTATCAAACTCTTGCAGGAAATACTGGAACAAAGTTGCAATATGTTTGGACACACGATGGATGGCTGATGTTTCCAGTTCAGAAAAAACAAATTACAGATTGTCTGCCGGCTTGTAAAAACCTTTTAATGATAAAGCTGCAAAAACATTTTCCCCGTGTGCTTATTTCAAGTTTAGAGTGCTCTGTGTTGTTTTTAGTGAAATGTTTCAATAACTGTTGGATGGATTGAACTGGAGGATTTTTTGTTTGGGACTAAAACAGTGAATCTGAATCTCACTCTGCGTAACCGATGTTGTTTTTTTTACAAACGTAAGAACTGAGAGTTCATTTTTGTTTGGTTTTTACTTAATAATTGAAGGCAAACTGTTACTTTTATGTTGATATAATTTCAACAAAATAAGTGTAATAGTTTTATATATGTTATTTGAATTAATAATCAAATATTCTTCAATATTTAGTTACATCCTGAAGAATACTGTAATCACAGAAATACCCTAACATTGCAGGATATTATTTCATGGCCATATCACTCACTCCTACGTTCAGCTATCACCAAGGCGACCCACTGATTATTAAAGGCTGATACCAGCATTTGTTCGGATTTTTTTGGGTTATTAATAGTGGAACGTTTTAAACTGTGTCTTTATAATCATGATGAGGATTCTCCCTGAATTTCAGGCTTGGTTTGCTGGAAAACGTTTTTGCTCTTCAGTAAATGAAACCGAAACTGAGGAGTAATTGGGATTATTTCAGGTGATCTAGTAATTCCCTTGTTTGAGCTGCAGACTCATGTTTTCAGCAACACTGATCTCCAGGTCTCTTGTGCTCTGGCCTCAGTTCAGAGACGACGTCTACCACAACATCTTGACCTCCGACCTCCCGAACCTGCTGGAGCACGGAAACATCACGGCGCTCACGCAGCTGTGGGCCTCGGGTCAGATAACCAACTTCGAGTACCTCACGCATCTCAACAAGCACGCCGGCCGCTCCTTCAACGACCTCATGCAGTACCCGGTGTTCCCCTTCATCCTGCGCGACTACACCAGCGAGCTGCTCGACCTGCAGGACCCGAACATTTACAGGTCAGCGCCGGATGACAGCTCTGTGACAGAGTCTGGAAATTCATTTCAAGTTGTGATAGTCCATGCTTTATGAGCGAAAAGTAGATTTAATTCAAATTGGATCATATAATGCATTAATTTATTAGGTTTTTATAAATGCACAAGTTTATACTGGAGCTGTTCTATTGTTTTACAAAGTGAATCATATGATATTAAAAGGAAATTATTTGGTAAACTGGAAGACAAATGAAGCCTCAAGTTGAATTTCTTGACATGGGAATCATTTATTATCATTTAATAGGACAATTGCTGCCATTTGTCACATCAGTGACCCCTTTGTTCACGTTTGTTTATGAAGGAACTTAAGCAAACCAATCGCAGTGCAGTCCAAAGAGAAAGAGGATCGCTATGTGGATAATTACAAGGTACGGCCCGGTGGACATGTTTAGCATCACTTTACTTGAATGTGTCGGGGGAGAAAAACTCCTAAACGTGCGCGTGTTTCTTGTGCAGTACCTGGAGGAGGAGTACAAGAAGGGCATCCGGGAGGACGACCCCATGCCTCCCGTGCAGCCTTACCACTACGGCTCGCACTACTCCAACAGCGGCACTGTGCTGCACTTCCTGGTTCGAATGCCCCCTTTCACCAAGATGTTCCTCGCCTACCAGGGTGAGTCATTGAGCAGATAAAGCCGCAGGGGTCCAGCTGCATTATCTTATCTACGCTGTAAAGATGATCAAAGTGTTTTGGGGTGTAATCTGCGCCCTTTAAAATGATATCTCTCTGATACAGAATGTGATTCTCGACTGGTTAAGCTCGTATGTGACACACTGAAACAACATCTGAGATCTAAGTCGGCGCCACACCGCCGTGCGGCATTACATGTATTAGCCATGAAAGGTTACTTCATCTTTAGACTCTTCTCTCATCAGCTCCTCGCCCCGTCTCTTCTTTTTTTTTTTTTTTTTTTTTTTTTTTTTTTTCTTCCCCGTTAATTTAGTTTTCCTTCATCTGTGTCTCTCATCTGATCCTCCGAGGCATCGTTTTATGTGATTGTAAATGTATTCAGCGAGCGTGGTGTTTAAGGTCATGAAAGGGGATGTTTTCAATCAGCGAGTCTAGTTTGTAATTAGATTGTCTTTGGCCTTAATCAGACCAGAGCTTTGATATACCGGACCGCACGTTTCACTCCATGAACACCACGTGGCGTCTGTCCTCCTACGAGTCCATGACGGATGTGAAGGAGCTCATCCCGGAGTTTTTCTACCTCCCAGAGTTCCTGGTCAACCGAGAGGGTAATTATGGTTTTCCTTCCTCTTTTATATCTGCATGCGTCTTCCATATTCTCATAAACTGACACTGTGTTTCTTTTTGCTGGAGCAGGTTTTGATTTCGGGGTGCGTCAGAACGGCGAGAGGGTGAATCACGTGAATCTACCGCCGTGGGCTCGCAACGACCCGCGTCTCTTCATCCTGATCCACCGACAGGCGCTGGAGTCCGACCAGGTCTCCCAGACACTGTGTCAGTGGATCGACCTGGTGTTCGGGTACAAGCAGAAAGGCAAAGCAGCTGTCCAGGCCATCAACGTCTTCCACCCAGCTGTAAGTCGCTGCTCATGATCACAGTCGTGTGGAAATGTTTGTCGTTGTTGCTCACACCAGCGCGACCTCCCTTCTCACAGACCTACTTTGGCATGGACGTGTCGGCTGTAGAAGACCCGGTGCAGCGACGGGCCCTGGAGACGATGATCAAGACGTACGGACAGACGCCCAGGCAGCTCTTCAACACCTCTCATATCAGCAGGACGGGGCCCAAACTCATGATGGAGGGCGAGCTCCCGGCAGCCATGGGCCTCCTGGTGCAGCTGGCCTTCAGAGAAACCAGAGACCAGGCCAAGGAAATCGTCTACCCGGTAATCTTCCCTCTGCTGGCGGTGACTCCGGCAGCCTGCTGCGCGCTAAGGGAGACATGACTTGATGCGCCATCCGTGAAATGATCCACTGCTCACCGGGCAATTTCCTCTTCCTCCCCCACAGAGCCCGCTGCCGTGGATCAGAGGTCTGAAGTGGGGTGAGTACGTGGGCTCTCCCTCTGCTCCGGACCCGGTGGTGTGTTTCAGTCAGCCGCACGGGGAGAGGTTCGGATCCCTGCTGGCTCTGCCGACGCGAGCCATCTGCGGCCTTTCCCGCAAGTTCTGCCTCATGATGATTTACAGCAAGGAGCAGGGTGAGGAAGGCCGCCGCTCACGCACACGTCCGCCTGGACACGCGGCCGGGACGCACCGCACGGCGTCCCGCTGACTCCATTAATTTTATGGGCTCTGCTCCGCAGGTGTGCGGAGCATGCACAGCACGGACATCCGGTGGTCGGCCATATTGAGCTGGGGCTACGCGGACAACATACTGAGGCTGAAGAGCAAGCAGAGCGAGCCACCGATCAACTTCATTCAGTGCTCACAACTCCACCAGGTAAAACATGAATTCGCTCCACTCGGGGAAAAAAACAAACCCACAGCACCTGGAAGGGAAAGGACCGATTTGCCTCTTCTCCTTGTTACACAACGCTACACGGAGGAATCAGCCAATCAGCTCTCTGGTTCCTCGTTTCCTGCGTCCAACTGTCTGTCTCGCTCTCCTCCAGGTGACCAGCTGCGCCTGGGTGCCCGATGGCTGCCAGCTATTTACGGGTAGCAATTGTGGAGTCATCACCGCCTACAGCAACCGCTTCACCAGCACCACGGTGGGTTTCCATGGCGACGTCCCCCTCTAACCTTCCGCCTCCACATGAGCACCCAATCCACCCACCCGCCACCCATCACCCCCCCCCCCCCCCCACCTCTTTAGACAGCCTCACGGTGCTCAAACGCTCGGCTTCATTAGTCACATCACAGTTGCCCTTGAAACACATTTCCACCGAGCCGTAAGTGGGATTAGGGGTCCGGGAGTTCAGTCATCAGAGAGGCTTTCAGACTTTCATCGGTCCCCACCACTAGCATGTAGATTTCCTGTTTCTCTGTCTCTGATGGGTTTTTCAGCAATCGATTTGCAAAGCCCAGTCAGAGATTGATTAATGGAATTGTTTTTAGGAAAAGGTACAACTGAGATCCTCGCTGACGTGCGTCCTCTGTGTGCACGGTCTCTGGTGCGTGTCTTTCCACAGCCGTCGGAGATGGAGGTGGAATCTCAAGTTCACCTGTACGGACACACGGGGGAAGTCACGGGCCTGTTTGTCTGCAAACCGTACAGCATCCTCATCAGTGTGAGCACCGACGGCACCTGCATCCTCTGGGACCTCAACAGGTCGGTGTGACTGAAAAAGTCCAAATGGATGAAAGCGCTCGCTGCGTGCCGAGTTTTCTGAGCTTCTGTGTGTTTCTGCAGACTCTGCTATGTACAAAGCCTCACGGGCCACAAAAGCCCGGTGACCGCTGTGTCGGCCAGCGAGACGACGGGGGACATCGCGACAGTCTGTGACTCAGGTGAGGGACGTCTCGTTCTGTCTCGTGCGGCACGTCTCCGGCTCATTAAGGCATCTGATTTGAGTGCCGACTCCTGTTTTTCGTACCCAGAGGGCGGAGGCAGCGACCTTCGCCTGTGGACGGTGAACGGCGACCTGATCGGTCACGTGCACTGCAGAGAGATCATCTGCTCTGTGGCTTTCTCCAACCAGCCTGAGGGCGTGTCTGTCAACGTCATCGCAGGTGGTCTGGAGAACGGTGTCGTGAGGTGAGCGGGAACGTCGTCTTTTTGTTGTTTGCGTTCACGCGCGTCTCTTTTTCTTGTAAAGACACGGAATCCTTCCCACCGGTGTTTTCAGGTTGTGGAGCACCTGGGACCTGAAGCCGATGAGAGAGATCACCTTTCCCAAGTCGAGCAAACCCATCATCAGGTATTTTAACGGCACCACCATCATGCTATTGTCTCTGTGCTTTTACACGATGCCACTTACTGCCACATGCGCACTTCTTCCTCATCCTGAGTCTGATCATGTCCCCTCAGCCTGACGTACTCGTGTGACGGCCACCATCTCTACACGGCCAACAGTGAGGGCACGGTGATGGCGTGGTGTCGACGGGACCAGCAGCGCATGAAGCTGCCCATGTTCTACTCCTTCTTAAGCAGCTACGCTGCAGGCTGACTGCGTGTCTGACGTTTACTCATGTCCAATTCTCAGCAAGAGGACCTCCCTTCCTCCTCCTCCTCCTCCTCCTCCTCTCGTCCGCACTGACAGGGAGGAGGAAATGTCAGCATGGCCTCAACCTCTCTGAACCCCCTCCGACTTTTAAATAACGCCTTCCTCAGCTGAGCAGAACTCTCCCACCGCCGCTCCCAGCATTACAACATGATTCTGAACACAGTATTATATGTATATAAATCTATATTTATAAACGATCAAGAGGAATGGATGCATATTTGGCCGAGGCTGCAACAGACACTTTATACAAATCCTATTTCTGAGTCTTTTATTTGATTCCTGCTGTGGTGTTTTTTTGTTGTGCAGGAAAGAAAAAAAACCTGCCTGATGTTGATTTAGCTGTTTTCCTGGTAAGCTGCTATCGTCTGGCCGAAGCCAGACCCAAAAGTGTGAAGGACCCTCTCCCCACGTCCCCCGTCTCTCACCTCGGCGGCGCTCCGGTCTCCTGCAGCGCGTCGTCTGACAGATCGTCGCCTGAGCTTGGCGAGCGCGTCCTGCTGACGCTGCGGTTAGCGGGGGAGCGGGGAGCCCTCCTCCTGGCGTCTGTCGCCGGGAGACGTCCCGCTCTGCGGGAGTGAGACGCCCCTCTGCTGGGCTGTCTGCTCCACTCAAGTCTGAACACTGGTGTCACGGCCCCGCTTCACTCTGTACCAGAGCTGGGAGGGTGGGACTGGAGGGGGGAGGCGGCGGGATGAATTGTACCTGGTGTTGCCTGTTGTTCTGTCGTACTTCTGCATGCTAGGATGATGCTGACCTTGACTGTGGGAATGTGGATATGACACTCGCTGTCAGGACGCTCCTCGTTTAACGCCCGTCTTTTTGCATTGGGAGATGTTGATATTCATTTATTTATTAGAAACACCACGGAGGCTCATCTTTGCCTTCCTTCTTTCCCTCATGTTTTTACTGACTGAGATGGCTTTCAGAGAAAGTAGTTAACAAACAGCATTTAGATGCCTGCCGCTAAAGAAGAAGCAGAGAGGACCTTCATGAATGCCCCCCCCACTCCTCGCTGATCGGAGACACCTGCTTCGTACCCGTGCAGCATCGGCAAACGTTTTTAGTCGGAGTGAGTGTTTGATGAAGCGCATCACATCCGGCACACTTCAGTTTGAGCTTTTCCTGCACTGATGAGGTTTATTTTATAATCATACACACTACTACGCTCATCAGGAAGCAGACAACCAACCGTTTCTTTCCTCAACCCAGCCGAGTGTCCATGCAGCTTTTCTTTACATTCCCTCTCAGCCTCCTGCACTTACATTTCCTCTGTTATTTTGTGTCGAACGGGAGGCAGAAGCACTTTTTATCAGCTGCCATTTAATTCAAGAAGATCTGTAGTCTTAACATGAACTTTGCTTTGCTAATAAGTCAAATCCAGAGAGCAATATCAGACCTAAACATGCAGTAGGTTCACACCGTTTTAACACAGAGTGTGTTGCCTTCATGGTGACTGCAGCGCGTCCTCTGATGAAAAACGACGTCTTACACTTCACACTTTGACTTGTCTACGAGAAAGGGAACATTTCTTATTGTCTGATCATTCCTGTTTGTTTTTTCTTCCTCTTCATCCTACCTGGACTCTAGTTGTTATTGTGTTTGTTTACCGTTTGTCACGGTTGCTTGTGTACTTGCATTTCCTCTTTGAAATTTATGAAAGTGTGTGTATGTGTTTACTTGAATGCAAACCTTCTTCTTCTCTTCTACATCCAAATCTTGGTTTGTGTGAATGTTTTTATGAAAAAAATGACAAAAGGCAAATAAAAAAGGATTTTCTGACAGAAGGAAGTTTTATTTTTCTGTTGATAAATTAAGCTATGCATAATTTAAGATCCTTGTCTTAGATTGCTTATATCGTTGTTTTGTTTTTTTTACCTCTCTGGTTATTTTAATTTTTATTTTTTTTTTGCAGGTTCTCAATGTCTTATGGTTCTTTTAGTTTGTATATTTGTGTGTGTGTGTGTGTGTGTGTGTGCGTGTGTGCGTGCGAATGCGCGCGTGTGTGTGCGCGCGCAAACCCAAGTGGAGCATAATAAAAGTATATAATACTACATCTGGTCGTTTGTGTCCATTTCTTTGTGTGGAAAAAGGTGCGTTTAGGGACATGTAAACCTGCTGCACACATGACTGCATGAGATCAGAAGCATAAATATGAAAAAAAGAAAAAAAAAGAAATAATGGTTAAAATACATGGGTTTAAAATCTGAACGTAATTTCCCCCAAACACCGCTGTCGTTAAGGATGAAGTCCATCAGTTGCCGTGGGGGTAAAGGGGGGGGGGGGGACCCGGTGATGTCAAAGCTGATATACAAATGAAATGGGGAAGCCTGCAAATCTCTCTGGTGCTTCCTGTTGCAATAAAGCAAAATAGAAAACCAGCAGCTCGTTAATTTGACTGATAGGCAGTGCAGGTGCGTTTAGGGTCAGTTCGTACAGTGGAAACACATCCCCGGCTTGTTGCTGCTGCAGCTCCTGGTCCACTGATCGAGTGCTCCCTACCCCACAGCCTCTCTATCTGATCGTCATACAGAGGTTTCCCCCCCTGCTGCATGCGTAACATCTCTCCAAGTCCAGCCGTGGTTGCTCACCGAGAAGACCTCACCGCTTGGATCTCATCTTCCCACACGGAATACGCACGACTCGCGCTGAGCGAACCGCCGGGGCGAAATTAAAAACCGCCAGGATCGAGCTCGTCGGGTTCAGTCCAGACCGAAGCGAGGCTGGGATTTCCTCCTATCATCTGATATTTGACAGATCCTCATTTTGTGTGCGTGTATGTGTGTGTGTGTGTTGGGTGGAGTCAACCCGGAATTCTCCAAATTGGAAAAGCATTGGCACGTTTCAGGTAGGTCGGCGGCTGTAGCCTACATTAATGTGCTCCTAGCCGAGGCATGCAGCGGAGCATTAAGACATTTTGACTTTAACATCATGCATCCTCTATGCAGGATCATTTGTCTCTTTCCATGATGTGTGCTGTGCTGTTTTCTGCTCCAACCAGGGCCGCAGCTCGCTCTGTGTTGTGAGCCCACATTTTTTTTTTTTTTTTTTTTTTTTTTTTTTGTATCTCCTTTAGAAATAAGAGTCGCCCGTGTTTGACAGATCTGCATCAACAATTAGCGTCGTTGCATTTGGATTAAACCACACAGAGGCGAACACAAGCCCCCAGATGTGGACGAATCGAGGTGTGGGGTGGGGGGGGGAGCCTACATGGAAAAGGCCTGGTAGCTTCCCTGCGAGGGTGTGATTAGGAGCTATAAATTGGCTTTACAGAACCACGAAGGGTGGATTCATCGATCAGACAAAACGTCTGCTTTATAAAAAAAACCAATCATTTTTAAACACGTTTTAATTCGACTTGATGGAAAGTAAATCAAGAAATCGGTGGGGGGAAAAAAATGCACAGTGAGTGAATGGATTCAGCAGGACCCCACCTCTGTGAAATGCTTCATTATTATAAAATACAGCTGTGGTCAGGTGTTGTTGGAGGGGGGAGGGGCTTGAGGAGAGAGAGGGGGGCCCTTAAATTAGTCCCTGCATGGACTGATTTGCAGGAAAGGCTGGTGGCAGCAGAGCAGGTGAAGTCCACTGCAGCTGCACTGATGCATACTGAGGGGAAAAGTTGAGGAGATGAAGGAGTGGACAGACCTGCTCCAGTCTGGAGGTGCAGACCAAGGAAAAAGTTTCAGGTTTGGAAAGGATCATTCAAAAAAAAAAAAAAAAAAAAAAAAATGCCCCTCCTATATGTCTTCTGAAGTGCACTTGAGTCCTGTTTGTGTGTGTGTGTTTAATCACCCACCCACACAAGCATAAACCCCTTTACTCCTCCCAGCCACAAGCTTTAAAGAATAGCTAAGAAAAACAATCATGCAGTGGCTGAACATTGACAAACTGCAGTCCAGCTGCTCCCTTCAAAGCTCTTTCTTCAGATAAAATGGAGCATGGCTGCCGGAAAACAGATTCCCCCACACAAAATGGGTCCTTTTAATGAAATAAAAAAAAAGAAGAAAGGGTCGTGGTGGAGAATGGCGGCTCTGAGGGGGGGGGGCAGAGATATCACCAGGGGGCTGTTGCTGCTTTCTGGCTTTAATGTGATGTTCACTGACTCTATGTGCTGACACCCCCCCCCCCCCTCCCTCTCCCTTTGGCGCCACAGGATCACCATGAAGGACGGCATCGTCAACAACAGCACGGCCAGCATCTCCCAAGCCAGGAAATCTGTGGAGCAGCTGAAGATGGAGGCCTGCATGGACAGGATAAAGGTACGGGGCCGCTTCTTTCACCTGTGTGTGTCTGAGTGGGTGAATTAATGCTGCACGTTCATTTCTGTCACCAAACCTGCAACATGTGAATTTATAAATCACCTGCAGTTTAGTTTGGTTTAGTCTAAAAGATCACAAAGAAAATTCGTGAGTCCAAATTTTGTTTTGCTCTACTGAAAGGTTCAAACTCACCTGATGATGTAGCTATAAAATTGTGTATCTAACCTCTGCTGATAGTTTTCAGAGCAGCAACAACCCTTTTTTTTGTCAGAAACATTTTGTCCGATAAAACCATAAAAATGTTTTTGCTTGCTTTGAATAGGCAACAGTATCATAGTCATATCATATTTAATATTTTTTATTTTTATTTCTTTACCTGTGACTATAATGCTGCTGTAGCGAAAACATTTCCCCTTGTGGGATTAATAAAGTATCTATCTATCTATCTATCTATCTATCTATCTATCTAGTTTGCTGTAATGACTTTAAATTTGCATGCAAGTAAATACAAAAATAATAATTTATTAAACTCAATAGCTCGGCTGATGATCACAAGCCACATTGGATGACATGTTCCTTAATTATTTTTAACATGGACTGTCCTCCTGTTGTAAATGACCAGATGTGTATTAATCCGCAGCAAAAATTAGTCCCCTATTAATGCATTAATGAGTCCTGTTTGAACGACGTTTGATAATCACTACAGTGCCGAGCTGTTGTTGGGATTTATTGAGCTCTTGTGTGAGGTTTGTGTTTTTTAAAAGGTTGCTTCCTCAGTAGGTTCAAATGGGTTTGAAGGTGAGAGTCAGTGGTGTGGCAAGGTAGATCTGAAAGTATTTTTGTTTGAAGCATTGTTGGGTCGTTGGATTGGTCGACAAGCACAGAAACATGCACGTTGCCAGTCGGACCATTTAAACCTTCATCCGGGCCACATGAAAAAAGAGCAGGTCAGGTTTTTTTTGCTTCAGCCGTTCTTTTGATTTCGATGCAGACAGTGCATCAACATTACACTTCAAAACCATTCTTGTGTCGAATGCTGCGTCTGCTATTCACTATTACGATAAACTATTTATCGTCAATCAGACCATTGTGGGTGCATTCAACCATTTATTGGATGGACTGATGCAGTAAGAGTGAATCATCGCCATCGGTCTTTCTGATAAATTAAAGGAGCACTCCACCAGTTTTAGCATTGCACCCATACAACATTATCAGAGGTAGCTTCTGGTTGTCAAAACCGGATGTCTACATTACCCACAACGCAGCTCTACAGTTTAGTTTAATAGTACGTTCATGAGCAACTGGGAAGTGGGAAAATTCCTCCTGTGGAACTGGGAATATCCCACCGGGTAAGTGGGAGGTTTTTAAGAACTCAGAGAAGCAGGTTTGATGTCACTTGACATTCAGCGTTTGAAGTGAAAGGAAGAAATGAACCTGGTCTGAAAACAAATAATGTTGACCTCGAGCTCCGGTTTGTCCCCGTGTTGGTTTATATGGATGATGATGAGGTTGTTTGTCACTTTTCATTCGATGTGTTCCAAATGCGTGCTAATGTACGAACACTCGTACGTTCATTCACACTGACAAGCATTGAAATGCTGTGCACTGACTACCCGGAGGATGTACTCAAAACGGTCCACAAATTGAGAGTGAAACGTTGCACACTTTCCACACTCAACGGTCGCCATCCGGTCAGTACAGTACGGCAGTGTGCATTTGTGACATCACTATCCTGTACCACACAACTAAGAGTACTGACATGTAAGTTTACTGTACGCGAGTGTACTACGGGAAGTACGTCATCTGGAGCACGGCTGTTATTCTGACGGGGCTGCCATGTTTCCTGTTTGTGAACACTCTCAGGTAGAAAGTGGGAACTTTCCTCATCTCCACCTGCCTGAAGGATAAGAGTTGGTTGTGCTAATGTAGCCTCTTGTCTCGAGCAGAAATGAGGAGCAGGCTAGAAAAGTTTGGGAAACTCACTTCTTTCTGACTCCACAACCCGATCGTCAGCCTCAAGCCAACGCTAACCCGCGTGACGTGACTTGAGAGGATTTGCCAGATTTTGAGCAGCTTCCATCAGAGAAAATACATATAAACACTCATAAACTACCACAATCAGATTACCCACCGTTGATTCCAACTGTTTTTCAGCTTCGTTTAGAGGAACCTATTTTGACAGGCGTCACATGAAGCCTCAGCTCTGCTTTGAAGGAGTCACCACCTCTATGTCAGAGTGGATCTACTGTGCACAGCTGGGACTCCCGAGCAGCACCGCTGTGGTAGCCGTGAGGGATGAACCCAGGGGAATTGTGGGCCGCGGTGATTTCTGACCACTTCTGACATCAGCTTTCTACCAATGTGGGTCAGTTTGGGTGCAGAGCTCCTCCTCGTCGACCTGTGAGATGAAGATCTCTGGTTTAAACTCGTTGTTCGCTTCTTCTATAAAACACTCTTGCTGCTCCACCACACTTTTATTATGAAGCAGTACATCATAAAGGCCTCATAAAGAGCGTGTGTCCTCATCAAACAGCACCTGGCTAAATATTGACTTTTGATAACTTCACACTGTTTATATTCGAGGTCAGTCGCAGTGTATTAAAACATCATAATACTGCTACTGTAAACAGAGACTTCTACATTGGCCAGAACTCATCGTTGTTTTTTACTGCACGATCTGTTCGCCCCATCAAAAGGCCTTTTCTTCCATTCATATGTTTGCGGTATTTGAAGGGGAAGCTTCTTCAACGCTCGTGCAACCTAAAGGGCCGTGTCATCATCTCATTCGGCAGGCTCCTCGTGTGCTCCGGGAATGATTGCCCTGCAGCCCCGAGGCTGTTCGTTCAGCATTATAGCCGCGCTTGGAAGCCGGCCATACACCATCATCCCTACTCAGCACAACAAAGGCTGCTTACAAGGAAAAAAAATCCTCTTCTTTAAAAAAAAAACACAAAAAAAAAACAACAAAGTGATTATCCCCGACTTGTAATCAGGCTTTGGAAGATGTGTTTCACCTACAAGTTGTCTTTTGTAGCCCGATGTCGCATTGAAATGTTTCAGTTATTGATGAGTCGCGTTGTTCATCAAAATAAACACTAATGCAACTTATGGATACATGTTCAGAACAATGTAAGTGTTTATTTCAAAATAAAAGTAGCTGCACAATTTTTTTTTAAGACAAAATACAAAACATACAACCAACGTTTTATGATATACCTAAAAAACAAAAAAAGTAAATTAATCCAAACCAGTCAATGACCGAAATGGTTAAGTTAATAGTTTTCAATACAGACCACCAAACTAAGTTCAAACTATGTCAAAATTGCTAAGAGAGCGCAAAGAGCAAATCTAAAAATGAATTTTGAAGCTTTGGTGTATTTTCAGTCCAGCATCACGTTAAAGAGTATAATTCATCTGTCAGTCTACTGGACGATACCGTGTCAGTGTCGTGTTTTGCCTAGCCTAGGCGTAGAAAGTCATGTGATAGAGGTCATTTTACAAAGTACAAAAGTCCAGGTATGTAGGTTTTTTTATGGGGATGGATCAAACCTGTGACTTTTAACCCTGGAAACCAGGATTTGAGTCTGTGAAGAAGCCACATGAATATCGTTTAAGGAGTGTTTTCCTAAACCTAACCACGTGTTGTTTTTTTTTCACGCTAAGGCAAAGCACAATGTGACACTGACACAGTATGCTGTAGTGGGTACCAAAGTGTGACCCTGGGTTACAGTTTTCATAATAATAATATAATTTCTATATGTGAAGGTTTAACCACTAAAGTACTTTTGGGCGATTAGAAACAACAGCAACGTCTGGCGGCCATACTGGAGGCCTTTGAAGAGTAGCTTCCAGCTCTTTGAGTTTTCACCTCGGCTGTGTCCCTATAATGGAAGTGATGTCGTTTATCTGTGTGCTGTTGGTGATTCTTGGTTGGTGACTGAAACATAGTTTGTGCTTTAACCCTCAAGTCACATCACACTGTGAAGAAAGTTGAGGCAAAATAGAATCGGCTTCCATTTTGCCTCAACTTTCTTCTTGATCATATCTGGCATGAACAGTTCTTTCCTCTCAGCTGTGACTGTGATGTGATGTTTTATCACTGAAAATTACACACAATTCAAATCCAATATTAACACTTATATGTTTAATTCCATGAGTTGATTTTTAATAATTAGATTTTTGGCTTGTAAATACAAGTACTTTTATGTGCTGCGACTATAATCTGGGAAACTATCTTGGCATATTAAAGCATTAATGCTCCAAAGTCAAAATAACACCAGGTTTTCTTGCTGATATGCAGCCTGCATCAAAAGTGTCAGAAACTCTGGATGTCAGTCTGAACAGACTTTCCATTTTAAATACTGAATAGACATTTGTTTCAACCTCTCCTTTTTTTCCTGTGTTTTATGTGCTGTGTCCTTGTTCTGTTTGTTGTGGTTGCACATTATGTTCGGGCCCACAGCCAGCGCTCGAGTGGAGTCTCACATGATGGTGCGAAAATGACAGCAACACAACCAAAATACTAGTTTCTGTGAACCAGAAAACGATGTGTTTTGTGGTTGTCCTGCTTGGCGATCCGTGTCACTGCACGGATCGCCAAGCAGGGAACACGGCACCGGCATCGAGCACAGGTTGAACCGCACGTTACGCTGTGAACTGTCTGTTGCTCGAATGTAAAAAGAGAGTCTGAATAACATCTATCTGACATGCTCAAAGTATAATAGTGTGGGACATAAACAAATTTATAGTGCCTGCTGAAGGCGAAAGGTAAATATTAAGAGAAGTAAAACTATATGAAATTGTTTTCTTGAATGAAGTGAGAAGAGTTTAGATCACATCGTGTCTGAATAGATGTGACTTGTCAGTTTTACTGTCACTTCATCATTTTATGGAAAACAGCGTGTCAGACCCGAATGGAAATGGATCTTAAATGTCACAGCGGATCCATATCGGAGGGGCTTTCACTCAGCTCCACAGCGGCTCTGACAAAAGTCTACGCTTTTGTGAGTAACTGATGTCTGTGGTGTCACTTGGGGGAAACGTTTCTCCTCAGTGAAAACCTTTAAGCACCAAACCCATCGAGCTGTTTTTGACCAGGATGTTTTTTTTATGTTGCTGTGAGTAAAGTTTGGTTTTCATAGATCTATGTTAAGTATTTGTTAAAAGAGGCACTGGGTTCACCTGTAAAAAAAATACTCTTTATATCAGTGCTCAACTTCTCATTATTAGCTCAAATAATGTTCAGAGAATTACTAAATTAATGCTTCAAAGAGGGAAATGTTTTCAGTTATATTATGAATTCGGCATATAAATATAAATATCTGTACATTTTTGCAAATTCAAAAGTGAAAAAACAATAGGTTCTAAAAACAACATTGGCAGCAGCTTTATTATTTTCTCTGGATGGTCAATAGTTTTTAATAAACACTTGGCACATCAGATGTGACGATCCAAATAAGTTTTCATTAAAATCCCCCCTACAAAAAAAAAAAAAAAAGCACTGAAGAAGAACGTGGCTGGAAATAAAGGCAGAGAGGCAACAGACAGTTGGCCTCGTCAGGCGATCCCTTAAATTTAATTAAGGGATCTGACGAGGGAGAGTGTGTCCGTGACAAGAGCGGTCTCTGCGCTCTGATTGAGGGATCACCACGTTCTCATTAATTGCTCAATCAGCCAAAGGAATGTGATCTGCGCTAATTAGAAGGACTCTCCTTCCATCTTGGGGCTGCAGTGTAATTACAATCAGTCTGGGACTAATGACACACACTGTGCAGTACCACTCTTCGTCCTGTGGGGCTCCAGTTCTCTGCACACACCCCGGCTGCAGTCGCATGATAATATAATTACTGCATTTACTTTGATTATGAAAGTAATTAAGCTGTTTATTTGTAATGCAAGAGAAGGTTTTGTTCATGTTCCCACTTTGTGCCGGTTTGGATGCTGTGATTAGTGCCCGAGTTTTTTCGAAAGTGCTTAAATAGGCTTACTTATTATTTTCTGCAAATATTGTGTCTTTTTGGGGGGTAATTTATAGTGCCATTAATATAAAAGTGCTCTTTGTATGACCTTAATCAGCATCCAGATATACAGATCAATGGTTTGCCTGTAAACAGTCATTCATAATTTGACATTTCATTGCTACGCTGAGTTTCCTCTCAGCTGTGTCTCAGGAAATGCAAAACCATCCTTCCAGACGGTGTTACAATGCTGCGAACCATCGATGTGTTATTGAAAGTCAGGTCTTGTCAGTTTTAGTACAAGCGACAACAACATAATAACACTTGTGTTCTCTGAAATATCATTGTGAGGTGTATTGTGAATAATCAGTGACTTATCAGCGACAGATCAATTGCAAAACAGATCCACGGTTCCAGTGATGTGCAGCAGACATACGTAATGGAGACGCATTAGCTGGGAGAAGGTGGCGACGGTACAGCAGCTCGAGCCGAAATCATGCAGAGAAGAAGCCATGCGGGATAACACCGCTTTTTTGTCTTTCTTTAGTTTGGGAACTTAATGCGCTGCACTGCTGGATGTTCACTTATAACCGAACTAAACTTCTGGTTTCCACTTTTGTTTTGTGTAAAGGAGGTAATCAGACTGAAGCAGGAGAGGACAGTGGGATGTATTCCTGGTTTAAACTGTATATTGTGTTTGGACAGGATCATTCTAAAGTATTTTAAAAGCAGTGCGTATCAGAGACAGAGAGGCAGATTGACTTGACTGGCTGTGTATGATTGGTAAAAAGACTGTGAGCTGGTTTTGGTCTGACAAGCAGTTGTGACTCTGAATGTCGATGTCGGTCTGTGAATCGATCGGCCCGCATCTCTGGTGCATATTGAAATATCTCAACAACTATTATTTGTCAAATTTGTACAAAACAATCAAAAAGTGAATCATAATGATTTTGACTTTTCCTGCATGAGGTTGACATTTGTGGTTTCGAGTCAAATGTCTCATTAAATATTGGATTATTATTCGGATCGCCAAGACACATAATGAAGACATCAATGTCCCCCTCAGGATGAATTTTGACGACCTCGTGTTATCCCTGACTTTTTATCATTTCACAGTTTTAATTTGGCCAAAAATATTTTTTATGACCAACTAGGGCTTTTCCATCAGCCTCAGCTGTAAATTTGTTTTGGTGAATGTTGACATGTTATTACGATAAACTAAGGTGGTTAATAATGAGGCGGATGTGGAGCAGATGAAATAGAAATAATAATAATAATAATTTCATTTTAATAGTGTGTGTGTGTGTGTGTGTGTGTGTGTGTGTGAGAATGGGAGGCACGTTGTAAAGTGTTTTGAGTCTGTTAAAGATGCTGTAAGTAGAAATGAAAATAAGTTTTGAGTTCATCACACCACAGAAGTATGGGTTGTTAACTACCCATCCAAATTTGAATGAAAAAAATACACAGACAAGTATGTTAAATTAGGGTTTGAAATCGTGAGAAAATCAGCAGTCTCTTCTGCTCTGAGACTGGGGGGGCGTGTCCTGAAGGAGCTGAAGCTCCGCCCACTCGCTGGAAGGTGTTCAGTGTTCAGTATGACAGTCTTGTGGCTGCAGTTCTTTTCCCCACTAAGCGGTCTGTCTGACATCCAACCTCTCTGTGACTTTATGCATGATGTCCCACTGGTCCTCTGTCTCTCTGCTGGATGGAGCAGCCTGCTTTGGGAAAACACAATAGAATTAGAATTTATTTGTCCAATGAGTGAAACATACAGATGCATATAAATCCAGCTTGTCCCCCTGAGCTGTAACACAGGAGTCAAACTGGACACCAGAGACAGCAGACAGTGAGTCTCCAACTACTTCTAACCACCTGCATTACAATAGTGGAGACAATAAGAGCGGAGGAGTTGATTTAGTTCTGTAACGACTGCAACATGCACAACGCTGCAGTATATCACATGTCAACTCATTATGTCACATTGAACCTGCTCAGGTCGAGCTAAAAGTCTTTCTCTTCCACTGATGTCCCTCCACCTCCTCCTCCTCCACCTCCACCTGCTCTCTGCAGCCTCCTGCACATGTAGTTGGGCTCGTTTATCCGGACTGGTACTGGTACATGTAACCGAGAGTGTTCTTGGAGGATCTTGCTTCCAGGAAAGATGAACTTGCGGGTGGAGGGAGACGTCCTGCAGCAGCTAGCTGATGTAAAATAACAATCTGACTACGGCAGGAATAGAACTGAAGTCGAGTGGGATGACTTCTTATGCAAATGAGCTCCAGGCTTTTATAGCGTTTCACCACGTGAGAGGAGGAGCCATGCAGAAGGTTATATAAACCGTCTGTGCGGTAGCTCGGTGACATACTGAAGCTAGATTTTAGCCCCGCCTAAAAAAAACCTGAGCTGAAGACAGATGAGAAACTGTTTAACGGTCTAACTCCACATTTCAGTGCGACAACGTTTTCAAACTTTGCACATGCTTTCAGCAACTCATTTCACACGTATATAATGTTTTGAGAAGCAAATTTTGGAATTTGCTTTACAGGGTCTTTAAGGTGAAAAAGTGATTCATAAGAGCAGACCATTTAATATGGTAAACATACCCTCTTAACATTAGCTCAGAGTTGTGGGAACGGCTGTAGACTTTTAGGGCTCCATCTTATAACCAGCGTATGTGTCTTTGCTGCTTTGTGGTCAGGTGCACTGGTGGTGGTGTCTTGAGGCATCAGGAAGTGATTGTCCAAGAAAAATCCAGCCTGAAATCAGTGCTGCAGGATTTTATTAAAGGTATATTATTAACATGTGCCTACATAGGTGGGTGTTCAGTGTTTGAACACTCTCTTCACAGAGATGTGCAGCAACACACAAACATGCAAAAAGTTACTCTGTGAAGGATTATTATTGTGTTCGTCAATCTTCTCATGAGCAGATCTGTTTCCTCTGCAGAGAAGTGTTCTTTTCTACTACTTGGAAAATCCGCCTTTATAACAGAAATCCCCTGAGGTGCAAGCTCACCTGACTGTAAAGAGGATGAAAGATGACTTTCTGATTGATTTATTTCATGTTACACCCAAAACACACCGACAATTAATTAATACCACCCCACTTTGCGGTCAGATTATCTGTTGATAGATTAGCAAAAGTGGATTTGAGGTGCTTAGGTTGTTAAAATAAAGTCCTTGGACTTGTTTCATACTAACTGGAACAGAGGGAAGTATTTGTGTTCCTGGGGTCCTATCTTCCCCAATTAATTGTAACAACAAGTCCTAACTCAAACCCAAACCCTTCCCCAGTTTGACACTGAAACCCATCTTATTTTAAGTGAATACAGAGTTGGGTTCAGGTTCTCATTATGTGCCATATAAGTCTGGGGAACATAGAAGTGACTCCTGGTGAAGAATGAGTTCCCAAACTTTGTGCCCTGCACTCGGTGAGTGTTCTGTCAAATTATTGCATATTTTGTATGAAAAGTGTCCGAATGTGAAACTAAGTAAAGCTGCTGATATTCTATATGTCTGTTCTTGTCAGGAAATCCCATTAAAAGATCAAAACCAACTGGATAGTTAAAACCTGATGTAGTTTATTCCTCCATGTTACCAAATGTGGAATAATCCACGACAGAAAATAGTTCCCAACAAATGCACCACATGCTCCTTTTTGAGTGGCATTTGTTCAAATATACTGTCTCCGTTTGTTTGGGGAAATTTCTGACTCTTTTTTTAAAAGGTGGAAATATATAATTGTGAGCTGTTTTCAATAGTTTTACATATTTAGAAGGAATGAATGAAGTTGTGGCCTTAATGTCTTTTCACGGTATTTGGTGATGTTAAGAGAAATATTGAATAGCACCAGCCTTATTGTTCCTTTTAAAGTACACAAATCTCAGCAACTGATATTGATCCACAATCCTTTCTGCATATTTTCATTTTACGCTATGAGATGGTTGAAATAATAATGTAATGGTCCCACGTTTAAGACCAAAGCTGACGGGCAGCATGGCGGATTCTTTGCGCTGTATTTTCCCGTGAGAGCGTCAGTGAGTGAGGTGAAGTGGCAGGCAGGAGGTCAGATGGTTCTGTCCTCCACGTAGATCCCCGAGTCCTCGCCGTCCCTCTGATGCAGCTGCTGCTCTGGTCTTCATCTCCTGCCTCCCATACTGTAACCTCCCACTCAGCTCCCGAGTGGAAACCTGCATTCACATGCAGTCCGGCTCTACTGTAAAATGCACTGTTTGACTTTGAAGAATACAATGTGCAGCTTTTTACCTTGACGGGAAGACGTGTGTTGTAAGTCCCACACATTTATTTGAGTTGGTTAAGTTCTCGCCTTAACGCCGCTCAGTCACCGCAACGAGCTGTGTCGTCCTCCTGCCTGAGGCTGAGGTAACATCAGTGCAGCAGCCACAGGCCAACACGACGAGTTGTAGACAAGCGTGATGCTTCAGTGCAGAGCTTACAAAATGAACATGTGTCTCACGACTCCTCTCCATGTGTTTGTTTTCAGCTGCCTTCACTGTTATCATCATAATAATATCATCAAATAAACAAATCATTACCATCATTTTTTTCAAGTTTTTCCAAAATTATTATTTACTCTTGACAAATAGACAAATGTACAAGAGAAATATAAATGACCATAAATGTAATACAACTATACAAACAACTTTTTATCTTTAACATAAGCGACTGTAATTCTGGGTGCTTAAGTGTAATGAGGTTGAAGTCAAATGTTTTTTTTCTAATTGTAGTTGCAGTGGTCGTAGAGTTTTGGCACATGTGGTTGGCCACCACGTGTGCCAAAACTCTACGATGCTGATTGGTTAAAGGCTACTCCAATAGTTTCAAAATTCACCTGAGGTACACCGAGTAGGATGCAACAACTGGAAATGATTCTGTATGGAGGGTGGCAGACCAACATATTCAACCAGTGATGGGTCTGGTACCACCAGGCTCGTAGTCTCTGGCCCCGTTCACGCCTGGCATTAACATTGACGTGACGCTGGGATCGGATTTCCCTTCCCCACTCTACAAGCAAATGAATACGTACTGTACATTTTTGTTTGCAATGAGCAAATGCATTGTTGTTTTTATTAATCGAAAGAAAATCAAAAGAAGTGGAAGAAATCAAAACGAGTGGCTTCTTGTTGTTGCATCGCACTTTAAAATTGCACCGTTGGTGCACGGATGAGTACGCACTTCAACTTACACAGAGGATGTCAATTGAAGAGACTGTCCTTCAATTTGGGATGCACTCACATACTCACATGTTTAGAGTATGAGGCCATATGCGTCCCACACCTCCAGATGTGGTCTGAGCAGATCGGATCGGATGCGTCCCCAATTGGTCTTGAGTGCTTTCACACCTGTTCTTAGAGCTGTCAACATGTGATCGGATCCCCTCAAACACATTTTAATGACAGGTGTGAACAGGGCATGCCAACCTGTTCAATACAAAACAGAATATACACAGTATATTTAAATCTACTTCATCAAACATAACTAGAAATCAGTTAAAATGATATTTAACCCACGACTTTAACACTTTACACAAGATACTTTGTTTAAGGAAGCAACCATATGATTTATGCCATAAAATGAATCCTCTGGTTTACATTTTATGGAATTATTATTATTATTTCTATTCTGATTATTAAAGTAGAGGGATTAGAAAATAATAAAGAGAAATGTAACAGTGGCTTCAGGCTGAAGTTGAACCTATAGGTCACATGACTGATGAAGTACGTATAAGAGAACTGGAAACCAGCTCAGACAGCACTGCAATGAAGGCAAGATTACATTATAAAGAAAGCATGGAGTAGTGGAGAAGCTTTAGTAGCTTCAAAAACATCCTGCACATCATTTAAAAAGATAAACAGTCTGTGATTTGATGTTCAATCATACATCCTGAATTGCTGGGATTTTATTGATAAACATCTAATCACATGTACCCGTCTTTTTTCCTTTGTCTCAACCTTCCAGGTCTCCAAAGCAGCTGCAGACCTGATGGCGTACTGCGACGCCCACATACGCGAGGACCCCCTCATCGTGCCCGTCCCCGCCTCCGAGAACCCTTTCCGGGAGAAGAAGTTCTTCTGCACCATCCTCTGATGACCTGCTGGTAGAGCTGTACAGGCGCAGGCATGGCGTCGCCTGCCTTCTCTGTCTTCACCACACCTGAAGCTACCGGCCGTAGGCATTGAGTTGAGTTTTGCCAGGTGGACACTCTGTTGTTGGTCAGCTCTGTCCTGGTGGCTGAAGGTTTTGGGGGAGTCAGCTTCCAAACTGGCAACCCAGTGAGAGTATCATGTCTTGTTAAATAGGTTTGTTATTGCTTTGTTATTAGAGAACAACCTTGCTAAGTGCTTAATGAGATGAGAGATGTTTTTCTTTCTTTTATTGTGCTAGATCTTAACTTGCCTCAGGAAACAGAAGTTTGCCCAGTGTCTGTGACTTTTTAAAGCATTTATTCCCATCCAGTTTATCCGAATAAAGAAAGCCAAAATGGTTGTATTATCTCCAACATAATTTGAGTTAGTTTCTCTTTGCTGTCACTGCGCCCGTTTGACTATTTGTGGCAACACTCACTGAAAGCACCGCTGAAATTGGACACTTCCCTCAGTAGTGGTTTCTGTTTCAATTTGCTTCCACAGTCGCCAACAATTAACCTGCTCATTTTAGTGCTGCAGTATAGCCGGATGCAGATGAGAGCGCAGAAACGGAAACCTTTTCTCACAGTAAATAATTTCAGTCACAATCTGCTCCCGTAATAAGAAGGAGGCGACTGCACTTCAGTTCTGCTACAAATAAATAAATAGACTGTGTTTATTGAAAGATGCAGAGCTAATGTTTCAGCAGTGAGATGACTTCTTCAGGGTTGTCACCGTGCAAACAACCCTTAAGTCTAAAATTATTTATGAATCTGCCACATCCCATCCAGACCCGCTCTAATGCATTCTACCTTTGCTGCTCTGTTTGATTTACTCTTCATGTACTTCATCCTCTTTGAATCAGACAGACTATCAGTTCATCCTGCAGCCCCCCCCCCCTTAACTGGAATATTTTTTGCAGTACTTCTTCTCCTCTTCCTTCCTTAACCGTCTCATTCATTTTTTGGGCATGTTTCCTGAGCCTGATTCTTTTTGCCTGTCCTGGAGTGAATGGCAAGGCCTTTGACATTAATGCCAAACCAAAAGGCCTGCATGTTTCTCTGCTCCTTTTCGACTGTCTCCTCTGTTTCCGAGGGACTGTCAGTCTTTTTGAGTGTACAGTATGTTACAGTGCCAACTTCTGTGAGAGCAGTGTGATCTTCACACTGTGATACCACAGACTTTTCTTTTTTTTCCGTTTTGTTTTGTTTGGGAAAGAAAAAGCACACTGTCAAAAACATTTCCTTTAAATGGTAGTTGAACAGCATTTGCTAATTTTTACGATGAATTGTTATGATCATTATTAATATTGTTATTATCAGTAGTATTATTGAATATTTGTTGCACAGCACTGACAGCTACATGACGTGTAGTGCTACTAAGCTTGTATGATACTTAGAAAAAAAACATTTATAAATCATGCAATTATTGGTACTATCTAAGTATTTTTTAAAAACAATGGTAAGGGTCGTTTACATATTATGATCCTTTTGGTGGTTCAGGCTTTTTGCGTCATCGTTTCTGTAGAAATTGAGAGAAATTTCCTCTTGGTACTTGAATAGCCATCGCATTAGGAATCAAACTCTGATAGTGGACTGTCACAAACTACTCAAATTGTTTTCAGGATAATTCTTGTCTTTATTTCCTATCTGAAAACCTGAGGCTGACCTCAGGGCGCTTTCACTGACCTCATCTGAAGGATGGTGCCAAATCTGAAACAAGAAATACACCGGCCAGAGATGAATATTGCATGGATTTATTTCTATCTATAACAGAGAGAACTATTATGATATGAAATATTGCCTCTTCATTGACTTTCTGGGTGCTACTCTGCACATAATGATCTCATTGGAGGCCGGATATGTCAATAATGTGCAGCTGTATTCATGAATGGTATTATCGTTTTAGGAAAAAAAAAAAATAGCATTTAAATAGCAGGCTTTGTAAATCCTTTGACGGATCAAATGAATTAAAGGAAAACGGTAACCCAAATGTGCCGTGTCTTTAATGTTTCTGCTCCATGCCTCTCATGCTGATAACACAAAAGGCCACTGCAAATCATCCTGGGTCTCACAGAGGAACGTGATATTCTGGTGTGTTGTGGAGACCTCCTGTGGCTGAGCTGAACCACAGGCCATCTGGATGCACTGTTCATGTGTTGGGACTTAAAAAAAAACAAAAAACTGATTATAATTCAATTCAGCGTTGTTTGCCTTCTACAGTGCAGATAGAATAAGAGCAATGCACGTGCCGACACTGCACTTTGCAAGAAGAATGGCCCCAATAATAATTCCAGGTATCATCCACTGACATCAGCATTCATATTGTCTGTTGTGGCTCTTTCATGTGTCCATCCAATTACAGCCTCAACTGGGAAAAGACTGAAATTACCACTTTCCGCCAAATTTGGCTGATAGCGGTCATTTATTTTTAACCACTTTTCAGCCGTTATTTCACTGCACTTAAAGGTCTGATGATCATGTCAGAGGCACAATTGCTTTTTTCTTCGGCCAAACAAGTCAGAAAAACAGGGAAATTAACTTTGTGGGTTCCTATCACAGGTCACAGTGAGCTGTAATGAATGTACAAAGTGAAAGGCAGTTTTGATGAATGACATTGATAAAGTTAATCCAGGTATCTCGCTTTGATTTTTCTAAACCGATTCCAAAGGGGAAGGATGTAATTAAAAACAAGCAAAGTTATAAAGGAGGATTTCCTAAACCTCAGGAGCAGCTGTGCAGTGAATTATTATCTACATTTATCTGAAATTAAAGGCCTAGTAAGAAACAGATTTTCTCAATTAACTTCTTACAATGAATGATGAGGTCCTACGTGAATAAACTAATGTCTTCAAAAGTTAGAACAGTTTTGTTTTTTCACAGATTTCTGTTTTTCTGTTGAATGTTCACTGGTTTAAAGTGGGCAAGAAATTGTGATGTCACAAATGTCCAATCAGGATTTGTTTGGTCACTGTCAATAAAATCTGATCAATCCACATCCACACATTTTTATGAAGCAGATTACGTACATTTTTGATGGTTATTTTTGTATTAATAATGCAATTCTCCTAACTTAAAATTTTGTTGATTTGGGTTATAGAGAAATACTTTTTACAATATAATGTAATTTATATAACCCAAAATTAAAACTGTATCCCACCGTGCATTGCAGTCTGCAGCACTCTTTCCCCAGACCTTCAGTTTGGATAAGAATAAACCTTTTGTGGAAGGAAACTTTAAGTACTACAGAGAAAAAATATGTTTTATGAACTAAAATCTAAAATTAGGAATACAAGAAATAGGTCTTGGTATTATGTTGCAGGAGCATGGTTCTCAGCTGGGACCTCACTGGATAAAAAGAAATCTATATAGATCTAGAGAAAAGTGCAGTGAGTCCTGAGTGTTTTGGATGCTACAAAGCAAAAGAAGAAAAAAAATACACGTTGGAATATAAATAGTAGGCTGCAACATATAAATAAAAAGTGGAATCAGAGGCATTAACAACAAACTCAGATAGACGAGGTTTGGACAACCACAGTAGAGCAGCATGTTCGGATGTGTTTCAAGAAACCCTGAACATGGTGTGAACAGCCTTTTCCTTTCAAATGAATGTGGTGTTGCAGGGAGAGAACTACATCATTGTGTTAAGTATATCTATGAATATGAGTCCAAAAAGACTTATATAATGCAGAGGAAAGAAATTATCCTTGGGGTAGTAGGTTATCTAATACCAAGAATCTGTGCTGCAGGAGCAAATTTGCAAATTGAGCAGTGACACCCCATATAGTATGAAAAATGCACACAAGAATAGCAATAATTTCTGAGAAGATTATTTATCTGGAAGCACAGCAGGGTGTTCTGTAGCAGTTTCTCAATGATTTCTACTCATAACACTGTCACACAGTATGTTGCATGCCACTGTTTTCCATTACAATATTATTTTCCACTAAAAGGGGTGGTAAAGTCTCTAAAATGACATTTATGCAACACTGGAATCCCATAAAAATCAATACAAATGAAATGTTTACAAGCATGGCAGTAGGTGTTCTTGGAGGCACAGCCCGCTTCCTCCTTTCTAGGAGAGACACGGGTGCTCTCAGAGTCAAAGCATCCGTCTCAAGCATCCGTCTCCATGCACAATAGATTCCATTTCAATGATTCGTGTGCAGCACTGCGTCATGGGTTAATAAAGTTATGTTCTAATCTTAAAGCAAAAACCTGTCACCTGGGTTTTAAAGAGATAAAGTGATTCAGATGTTAATTTTCTATTCTGCTGAGAATGTTTTCCTCGCTTCATTAGAAATTCACATTGTGGAGTACAAAAAAACCCCAAAACCTGGTACTTCCTAACGTGATAAATACAGGAAGGTCCACCTCAGTGTTTTAGTGTTTCAATTTTCCTCTATGGACATCTGATAAACTATTTATTGTGCTTACCATTCTGTTTACTTTAATGTGGTGGAATCTGAAACTGCACTGGGTTGCGTTATTTTTAATGGAGACATGTTCAACCCTAAAATATGTGGTCTGAACCCGCTGTGGTGCTTACGTTTATTTGTGTTATAAGCCTATATAAATCTACAAAGAATATCGAGTAAAGTTAGAGTACATAGAGAGACAGATATACTTTTATTAGGCTAACTGTATTTTATTTAGATGTGTACAATCAATTTTACTTTTATTTGATTTTATCAAACCCCTTTGAGTGTACATTATGCATCTATCTCGATTACAACCTAATCATCGTAATAACAATTGTATAAGTATGTTTCTTTTTCATCCCGACCATACTACAAGCACAATCATATCTAGTTTTCAGGTTTATGCGACTGTACTCAATTGGCTACCAGGTCGAACTCCACCTCCCAGAGTGCATCGCGGCAGGGCTCCTCGTCTCCCATTGGTCCGGCTCTCCGAGCGGCGGAGGCAGACGCGAGGCAGCAGCAGTGAGAGCCCGGCGGAGAGCTGCGGAGCTGAAATGAAGCGCACACACGGAGCGGCTCACACCGTGCAGCGCCGTGCGGCTCAGGAAGAGGCTCCGCGCCGCTAAAGCTGAAGGCTGCTCCGGCTGAATGAAGGGCTCCGTCCATGCGGAGGCTAGCGCTCATTCTGCTGCCCTGTGCTGTCGCCGTCCTGGTGCACTTGTGGTTGGCACAACGACCCTCCTCCACCCCGCTGGACAACAACACTCACTCGGGTACTTTTTTTTTTAGCCACAACCACCCCCCCCCCCCCCTACCGGGCTTCACCTCCAACAAAGCCTCGCTAACTTTTTTTTCTTTTTCCATCCGAGCGGCTCGCTAACTTTGCTTTGACCGCCCCGTTGTGGTCCTCGGCTGCGGGTGGTTAGTTTGTGTGAACAGGTAGTTAACGATTTGAAGTGTGCGTCGGGCGCTGCAGAGTGTTTGTTCTTCACGGGGGAACAACGTGAGTGTGACAGCTCAGTAGTGTTGGGCGTTGCTGGGATAGTCTGGCGTCTGAAAACGGACTGAAGTCAGCCGTGCATCTCTGCCGTGTTACAGCGCAACTACTGTGCCGCCTTCAGACGGATTATCACTGACTATCAGGGCTGTGCTGCAGAGTGAACCCGCTTTATTTGATCAGTTTAACCACCTTTTCGTGCACGAAGACGTACATTACCATGAGGTGATTTACAGGATGCATCACAGTAAGTCACTGCAAACTAAATGTTGGAGGAAACTGGATTTAGGATCACAGGAATGGGAAGCATTAAATCAAGTGAGCCTCAAAGTGTGGGTTTTATTTTTATTTTTTGATCTGCTTGTTGGCTTATCACTGTCCCCAACTGTGGGTCATATTTGATCTCTATCCTGACATGCACTGCCTCATCTGTGGGTGTTATTGTTGGAAAGGACTGTCTGTTGTCACCTGTTGTTGTTGTTGTGAGAGCTTGTCTGTCTCATGCCTCTGCCCTGCTTTCTGTTTCCCATACAGATGAACCGTTACCTTTCTATGAAGTTTTGGTGGGAGTGCTGTCAGCGAGACACCATTACGAACTGCGACAAGCAATAAGAGACACCTGGTTGGGCTACCTCCGAGATCACCCCCACTTCCAGCACAGGTCTGTAGGCTGGAGCTGCAACTTCACCGCTTGTTTTTCAGCCCAAATTTATATAGTGGCAATAAAGCCTGCAGCCGGCAGCCAATCACGGACTGACCCACCAAGCCTTTTATCTTTATCCCACCAGCGGCCAATATTGTTCTCTCTTTCACGCTTCCTTTTTGTCCATTTCCTTCTCATTCAGCGATCTCGACACAGATAAGGTGTGATGGCCTTTAAGCAACCCTCTGTAACCATGGCAACGGAGGGTGCCGAGATGGACAAGCTTTAGAAATTTTGCAGCCGAATATTGCACAAAAGGGAAAAAGAAAGATGGATGCAATTGTTTGTGCTTCTTTTTTTTTTTTCAGAGTGGGGGTGAAGTTTATTGTAGGTGAACATGGGTGTCCCCTTCCAGAGGAGGACAGAGAGGATCCTTACTCCTGCTCCCTCCTGAACTTCACCAAGCCAGGTAATTTAAAAAAAAAAAAAAAGAAGAAGAAAGAATTTGTGGTATCTATCTGCAGCATTAATACTGAGAAATGCTCTCTACAATCTGTTGCTTGCATGTGTAATTGTCAGTGGCAAAGCCGAGGTAGAATAACAGCAGAGGCGTTGGAAGAATGAAAAGAATGCATGTTCAGGAGAAAAGTAAAACGCCTTTATTCATGTTCACCCACAGCTCAAGGACAACTTTCTTTCCCTTTCTATAGCCACGGCCACAGCAGAAATGTCTCTCAGTCAACGTAGCTGCTGCTTGGGTAACAACAAGTGCTTCCTGACACTTGAAAAGGAGAGCCATACGAAGCACAGACGCATCGTATATGAAATAATTGAACACGCTCACCGACAGATAGAACGTCTGCAGTAATTGTTATGTCTCTCACCTTCACAAAGCCATTCCAATTCAGCCGTTTCACTACTTTTTCCCGGCCGTTTCGGTGCGAGCTGCCTTCATGGAAACATAATTACTGCTCATCAGAACAGCCTTTTTCAGACGGCGGCCTTCAGGGTCACGGCAATGTTTTATTTTTCCAGCCCATTCTCTGCTCTCCACCGTGTTAATTGCCGTAAGTGTTGACGTGATTTGCTTCAGAATCGGAGGCAGGCGGCCGCCGATGCGAGATGCTCAGCGTGATTGGAAGAGAGAGACACACTGGCTGCTTTCAAACACAGTTGGGTACCTGACTCAGGATTCAGGTCAAAGCACATGTTAAGCGAATGATTAATTGTGGCTGAAATATGTTTGTTTGTGCTGCATTCATCACAGGGATTTTTCTTTGGGGAAACAATAACGTGAATGCTAATTAGCTTCTCACTTTGTTGAAGTAATCCTGCTCCCAATTCAAAGTGCTTGTGCTGGAAAAGTCCGATTCTGACTGATACGCAGAGACATGAGAGCCCATATAAACAACGTATTACACTGTTTGATTAATCGGTTTGTTGACATGTAACTAGAGTCAAAACAATTAACTAAGGACATGATTTTGGTAAATCGATATTTGTTCTTTTGTTCATTTAGCAAACAATGACACAAAATTCACTATTTACAGCTTCTCCTGTGTGAATATTTGCTGTTTCTCTTTCCAAATTGAACATCTTTTTGACTGATATTGGAAAAAACAAACTATTTGAAAAGGATATTTTGAGCCGTGGGAAAATGTGATGCCTTTTCATTAGTATTTTATGACATTTTATAGATCAAATCTTCTCCCTCTGATCAAGAAAATCACGTTTAAATCAACCAGTAAAGATTTTATTTTTGCCCCATTTCATTTTCTATTGAACCGTAAACAATATTGAACATTATTTGTTGCATAGTATTTAAAATAATCCTCACTAAAAACTAAAGAACAGAAAACCGGATGTTAATAATTTTTTATTCATGCCAAGGTTTATTCATGTTTCCACTGAATAAACTAGCAGTGTTGAGATGGCCAGTGCAGAGAGAAGCACTGCTGTTATCTGTTTAGACAAGTGTGCACAGGCTAAGCTTTTATATTTAGTCAGCATAGGAATATAAAATATATCCTGCAGCTCAATGCTGTTCTGTCAATGTAAAAAACATTTTAGTTTGATGAACTGCTGCTCTCTTTGTTTTTGATTCTTCGCCGCTGATTGTCTTTATTTTGGGGGAAGCAGCAGAACTCGTGTAGAACATATATAAAGTCAAAACCCTGCTTCTTTTTAACAGCCTTGATCTTTTCATTGATCCCCGGGGTAATAAACTGCTCTTTTGTAATTAAGAGAGCAGCTCACGAGCAGAAGCTCGCTTTGAAGACCGCAGTCCCAAGAAGCAGCTCCTCAAAGTGCTGATGGTATAGCTTTACTTGAGTCTGCCTCCTTCTCTGAGTGCGCTCCCTCTCTCCGTCTTCCCTTTTCTCTGAAAGAGAGACGGTCAGCATGTTGGGGCTCCAATAAATTTCTCGTGCAGTAACTCCCGACTCTCCCTGTGTCCCAGTGACAGGGCAGGATGCAGAGATCGAGATTGTGACAGTGTCCGACCCCTCCGTGCTCGCCCCGTCCGACGTGTCCACCGTCGCCCTGGACTTCAAGGTCCTCCACCCGGTGGTGATAACCAGGCTGGGGGTGTTTCCCAGCGGGACCCGGGCCGAGCTTCAGACCAATGTGACAGTGAAGCTTCTCCAGCTGGACCAGGAGGTAACAGAGCCTGGACCCGCGAGTATAATGTACCCCGTATGCTGTTTTTCTGTGGAGCAGGTAGATACACTGGAGGACTCCGTGCTGCTGCTGTTTACTGCCTCAGTTACAAACACAAACTCATTTTGGACCCCTGCCAGAGAGATAACAGTGTAGTGTAGGATTCAGCGTCGATGATGGTTACTAGAGTTTGTTTGTGAATTCTTTATGGGTGAAAACTTGTGATGTTTTTGTTGCAGGAGGCTGTAGTTACTGCTCGCTTCAGTTCCATCAGCACAGGGACCATGGTGAACTGGGTGTGGTACAAACCGGTGGAGCAGTTCATCTTGCCTAAGGTCAGTGTCTTAACTATACTAAGAGTTGTCGCCATGCTAGTACAAATGCTGAGGTCCTGACTCAGTAGAAGTCTCCCAGTCTCGAATGTGTTTCAATTATTTTGATACTGTAGCTGTGTTATTATATTTTCTGCAAGTTTTATCTGAGTTGAGCGATTCTTTCAAAGCAATTTCCTGTGAAGGATAAAAATGAAACAAAACTAACGAAGGTATAATCAAAATATTTTTTATAGAAGTTGTTCTGATAATTAGTACCAGACTATAGCACACAGTTCATTCTAGGCATTTCAGGAAAATGTGTAATTAATTAATACCCAAACAGAAAATTAAATGCTAAATGTGATTTCAAGTGTGCCTTTAAAGAATCACGTAAAACCAGTTTAAAAAGCAGTGCTTTGCGTCTCTCTCTGGTTGAAAGGTTATTTTACCATCACACTGTTTGTAAAAGTGGACGTAGAGTCCAGGTCTGAAAGGTGAGGCAAATGTGAAAGTGCCTTGTACTGCAATACCACCAAAGGCCACTAGGGGTTGACTCCAAAAAGGCTCTGGCTCCATATAGATAGATAGATAGATAGTTACTTTATTAATCCCCAAGGGGACATGTTTTTATACTCCCATTCAAGTTCTCTCATGAATTACAAAGTCAATACATTTTTTTCCACAAGTCATAATGATGTTATTTGCTACAATGACTCTGTGTAAAATGTCTGTGCATCCTGCAAAGTTAAAGTCTTTTCTGACGTCTAATTGTTTCATTTGTCGAAATTGTGGTGGAGAAATACCAGAATCAGATGAAATAAAACGTGTGTTTTTAACTGTAAAATGTAAACCTGCTAAACGCAAACCATTCTGAGAAGCAGTATTGAGGACATGATGTCGGTGTCCTCAGTGGGTGCAAATACTGCGGTTCAGTTTAAACAGTTGGACAGAACAACACCACAGGTGACCTGTCTGTCTTTTATCCAGGGTTTTGAGGGGACGCTGGTTTGGGAGAGTCTGGACTCCGCTGCTTTGACCACAGTCAACTCCTCCTCCGTGGAGCTCAACGATGGAGGAGGTGTTCTCAAGATCTCCTCTGTACGTGTTCCCAGATGGTGTTAAAAATAAATGTATGAGGAAAATCCTCTCATGTTTTAAAGTGAAGGAAAAGTTTGGGAAGTTAAAAACTTTTTTTTCTTGGAATTGCAGATTGCAGAGGGCATATTGCCTCATAGAAGTGCACTTGGATTCCCTGGTTTGGCTGGAGGCTTCACTTTTTCTATCTACGGTCGGTCCAGCAACAGAATTAACTTTGAGCTTGTTGTGAAAACTCTGAAAACATTGGTCACTCTGGCAGGTTTTGAGATAAACTCCTTTTCACCTCAGGGTTCTTGCCTTTGTGCCAAATGGAAATGTTTGTCGCTCTCCATCCTGCTGTTTGACATCATTGATTTATCTGCATGTGTTTGGATTTGAGTCTGTGAGAATGGATTTGGAGCCATTATGTAGAAAACAAAATTAAATTCATCATTTTACATCTCTGAAAACGGAACCAATGACCCATTCTGTGAAATGTTATCATTTTCTCATTGTTTTGCCAGCCAGTGATTACATTTATAATCCCTGAAAATTGCTTTAATTTAATCGAAATTTGGATGAATAAAAAGTGAAAGTGGCTTTTTTTTGTTGTTATTTTTTTTAAACCTCATTCTCTCCCACTATTTTCCCGAATTTATCGTGTCTCCTGCCTTTGTCCCTCTCTGTTACTCCTCCCTCACCCCTCCTGTGTGTCAGATGGAGACGGTCTATCGGGGCTCCTGCGAGGCCGCCCGGCCAGGATGGAGCACCATGCCTCCCGGCTGAGGCGGGAGGACGCCACCTTGCAGGAGGAGAGCCTTAGGCATGGCGACATGGTGTTCGTCGACGTGGTAGACACCTACAGGAATGTGCCTTCCAAACTGCTTCAGTTCTATAAATGGTATGCCAAGTGCTAATGACTCGATTCTGTGTGTCTCCAAATTGCCTGGGCCCTCTGAGGAAATCAGCAACCTGAAATGAAAGTGTGTCGCCGCCTCAAAACGTCTTGCTGTTAGAATCACAATTGCAATCACCCAGTCAGGGAAAAGGAAAGCACTATCATGAGTCATCAGATACCAAAATATAGAGTGGTCGTAAGCTTTGACTTGAAGTATTTTACTTATTTGCACCTCTTGCCCTGCACTCTCTGTGGTATTTGAAAGTAAATCCTCCGGGATATTGCAAAAAAAGAAAGAAAGAAAAAAATCAGAGGGTGGGCTTTAATTAAGGTTGCGTATTCCCTCTCTGGCAGGTCTGTGGGAAACGCTGACTTTAATCTACTGCTGAAGACGGATGATGATTGTTACATCGACGTGGACTCAGTATTAATGAAGATTGACCACAAGGGTCTCAAGCGCAGCAATTTCTGGTGGGGGAAGTAAGTACAGTTCAGTGTCCGATCCTGTTGACAATGAATATTTCGAGTCCACTCGTGTTTGGAGATAAACTTCAGTGCACCGTCAGCTGAACTTTAGATGAAAGGAACGGGACCGCTCTGCAGAGTAGTCATGGTGAAAGGCAGACAGGATGTTGTGATAATCTTCCTGCCGTCTCTCACTAGTTTCAGGCAGAGTTGGGCAGTGGATCGCATTGGGAAGTGGCAGGAGCTGGAGTACGCGAGTCCGGCCTACCCGGCGTTCGCCTGCGGCTCGGGCTACGTGGTCTCCCGTGACCTGGTCCAGTGGCTCGCCAGCAACGCAGAGAAACTGAAGGCCTACCAGGTAGAGTACCAAGCACTCAGCTCCTGTGACAGTTAATGGTGATGATAATGTGAGCAGTCTCTCTTGGATGTCTCGTTAACAGGGAGAGGATGTGAGCATGGGGATATGGATGGCAGCTGTTGGACCACAGAAATATCAGGTAGGAAATTGCTTGAACGACTTGAACTGCCAAATTCAATGAGGCAAATAATTTGGTTTGGTTTGTTGCTATCATTCTAATACTGCTATAAAATACAACTTATCACACTGCAGTCAGGAATGATTTAGTCCTCCATGTCCCATCATTGTCCCCAGTGTTGTCACAGTAGAAAATCAGATGGGTAATCAGTGTCTGATGTGAAGAAGTATTGGAAAGAGGATCCAGAAAGTAGAGAAATGAATCATGTTTACAATTTATAATTTGTCCAAGTGACAAAACATCCATCTCGGCTTGATAACCTGCTGATGTTGTGAGTGATGAAGATGAAGTCTCAGGCTCAGTTTTGCTCACAAGCTTTATTTATAAAGCACCATTTGTACAACTTAATGCAGATAAACAAAGCAAAACTTTGGGAGACTAACATAGCGTGAAAAAAAATCTGTCTGGCACTCATTTGTGCAGCCTTATGCACAAACGATTGCACAGCACGAACACATTTTCACTGCACATATTTTATGAGCATGTGGCAAAGATAAGCTCTAAAAAATGTACTAGTGGAGTCTGTGAAAGCAGTTTGACCGGCTGGGTTTCATTTTTGCAACTCTGAGTTCATTTACAGTGCATCAAAGGTGGATATTAACAATTTAACCTGAGCAATACCTGCACCAGTGTGTGGCTAATAATCCAACCAGTCTATACACATCAACACAGCTACTGTCCTGCTCCTTTTCTGTTGCCAGGACCCCGGCTGGCTCTGTGAAAAAGAGTGCTACCTGGACATGTTGTCGTCTCCCCAGCACACGGCCGAGGAGCTGCATGTCCTCTGGGACAGAAAGAGGGTCTGCGGAGACCCCTGCGGCTGTCCCTGGGACCCCTAAATGTGGTTCTCGCCACACGGCGCTGTGGGTAAAATGCACTCAACACCGGCTGTCCATTCAGTTTCTGTGATTTCCTTAAAAACACCTAACTGAGCCATTATCAGTTCTTATTATATGATACAATTGTTAAGATTTTTTTTAAATGTGGGACTTTCTGTTGGAAAATAATCTTCAAAACTTTGCAGGTACAAACATAATAAACCATTTGCAGCTTCAGAATACGTTCAAACTCGCAGTTTTGCTGTAGCATCCTGTCAGTATTTGTATCATGAACTCAGTTATTCGATTTGAAAAAGTGGAACAGAGAAAATGTGGTAAAGACTGTGGATTAAAAGATGCTTTATTGATGTAACTGTCGGGGATGGACGAGACCCATGTGCAATACCAGTATGTGATGTCATCAGTCATCGCTGTAAGACTTACTCCACTCATGGTATTGGTACAGATGTAAACTTTTTGGTTTAAAACCAATATATTTGATGGCATTTTAAAGATGATTACTCCACATT
Source organism: Embiotoca jacksoni (assembly GCF_022577435.1). Classification (NCBI taxonomy): domain Eukaryota; kingdom Metazoa; phylum Chordata; class Actinopteri; family Embiotocidae; genus Embiotoca; species Embiotoca jacksoni. The sequence continues at coordinate 15,137,684 of NW_027185252.1, read as the reverse complement.
GCTATATTTTGTAAATTATTGTCTAAAGCTTTTCATCCCCTTCAATATTTGTAGATTTACGACGAGCTTTCTCACAAACACACACACAGTTTGTACTGTAACCGTTCTTGTGCAAATAGTGATGTGGCCTCACTGTATTTGTTAGGCGTCATACTGTACGTATGTTAACACTTGTGATATCAACACAGACTTTTGGAACCCGACGCAGCAGTCGGATTGACTGTGAAATAGACTCACTCGTTTAACACGGTTTTATGAAACCCTCAAAGGTAATAAAGAACACTTAAGAGAGATTAATGGCTTGTTTGTTTGTTTGTTTGTTTGTTTTGGGGACGATGCACACAGTAAACGTCCCGGTGCTGCTGATTCTTGTGTTGAGTGTGAAGCTGTGTTTTAGTTGTTAGTGCTGCTCAGTCAGCCCCAGACACACGCAGTCGGCAAACAGACTTTGTTCAGGCTGTTACAGAAGCCCATTTTTTTTTTTTTACTTAAAAGGGAATGCGAGATCACGTTGGTCTCTGTCAGTGATTGTTTTCCTGAGACGGTGAGCTGGACACCGCTGGAATTTTGATCAGAAAAACCTGTGTTTTTGAGCCCAGACTGATCAGTGTTTTCATGTTAATCAATAGGACCGAACGCATCCAGCCAAATGTTGTACGTTTTTTAAAAAAAAATGTATGCTTCTTTGAACACATGCTCTTAGGTGCTGCAGTGATTTGTTTGTTTATTGAAGTATAGCCATGTGATTGATGCTGAGTCACCTAAATTAGATTGCCTCGCATTATTTTTTTGTAAATAATGAAAGATGATGCTGAATATTTTACTAATGGAGGATGATGCAAGTCGTTTGTTTTATTTAGGCCCGCCCCACTTGCCAAGAAATCTGTTCCTGCAATTAACCTGACATGGGAGCAGACATGCCTCTCCTTCTGGCCCCCCTCCCTCTCCCGCTCCTTCCTCTCCTTTTCACCTCCTCTGTTTCAGTGAGCTGCATGATAACAAAGTCATATCCGCATCTGTTCCACTCTCCTACATAGATAAGCACGCCGTTTTTCTCCCCATCAGCCTTTCCCACCGATTTGTCTCGAAGCCCTTCATTGTAAACCGAGGGAAGCGTGAAAATGACACACAGATACAAACAAAGAAAAAGAAACCCTCACTTGTACTTTCTGTGCTAGTGCTTCTTTAGAAGATTAGAGTTATTGAATTTGCCAAAATTTTGATGAGGGCTGAAGGGATATTGCCACTCACTGATGTAAAATGTTTAAATTATAATTTGTATTTCCTGAGATACGCTCCAAATCCTCTGAATCCTTTATTCCAGTCCCGCTCCCTCATACATACCCACCCAACTAGGAGATCAAATCAGGCGCATCTACCTCTGCCATGATAACTAGAACAAAATTGCACCATGTTAACCTACAAAGTGCTGTTATGTTTTCTCAATCTCTTCAGGTTTCTCTCTTATAAGAATTTCTTGCCTCATTCCTGCCACCATTAAGTATTTATTCATTAAATAACGTATCATTCAATGTGCTTATATAATGGGAACTCCATAGAGCAGAGAAGGCGCAGGTATTGGCAAAAGCAAGAGTTAGATGGGGTGAAATAATGTTGTGGGGAGGATGAACAGTACTCAAGAATTCCTTTGTTCTCTGAGAGATCAATACTTGTGAACATAAAGTAGTTTCCAAAGCTCGATGCATGAAGACTAAAGAAGCAGAACTGGAAAAGCATTACAACAATGAAGCAGGACGTAATTACAGATCTCAGCTCATCTTACTGACCCGGAATATCCGATTCATCCACATGTTTGATATTAATAGACCCCACACGTCTTGAATAGTCTATGCTTTTAGGCGTGTGTGGTCTTTTCTAAGTGACGACAAGAGTACAATTCCCTGAACCACTGACTTATTTTCACTCTATTAATATTTTGCCATGAAAGTGCAGTCACCCGTTTAGTCGTGACAAGCACTGCTGTGAGAAAATGGAGAGAACTTGGGCGCTGGAGTTAATTGTATTTATAAAATCCTTTTCGTGTTAAGTCTCACCTCGTCCCAAAACTCATCTTCTCGGGATTGAACACAAGAAAGTGTTGACATTATAATGTGACTCCTATTGTTTTGAGAAGTTTGGCAGACACTTCATTTTACTTCAGTATTTATTTTAGAATTTTTCATACGTGCTCGTTGTTCATTTTGGTGCTTTTGGCATTTTTGCATTCACACTACCACTGAAGGGGCATAAAGGTGGGTGGTTCACTGCTTAGCTCGTGTCTTTTAACTAACTATTCACGCTTATTTGGTCGTTTTGGCGAGAAGAACCTTTGTAGTTCTAATAAGTTCAATATTTCAACTGTTTACTTTTTACTTTTAAAGTATTTAAAGTGTATATTGAATATGTTAAGCTACTTGTTACTTCTTTTTTTTTTTTTATCTTTAGGTGACTAGCTATTTTAACATTTAAAAAAATATATATTTTTTTTAGCTATAGCTTAACTATGTCAGCTATTTATACATTACTTTTAGCTAACTATTTATGTTAAGCTAACTAGCTATTTCAACTTTTTGTCTGGTACTTTTATCTAACTATTTCAGCAATTTTTTTAAAATAATTTTTTTGTCATTATTAATTAATTTTAGAATTTGAATTAGCTATTCCAACAGTTTATTTGCTACTTTTAGCGAAGTTGACTGTAAACTGTAAATCCATTACGTGTAGATAAATGTGTTTTTAAACTGTCGAACAGTATATTAATTTCCTTTGCCATCGGTTAACTGTTTCAGCAGTTCATCGTGCACTATTTTAACTGTTTCTTAAATGTTTAGCCATACGTAAACTCTTTCTTACTTTTATCTGTTGATGCCTAACAATTTAGGCAACAACCAGCTCAGTTGTTTATATGTTCATTTTAAGTTGTCTAACTATTTTCAACTTTCCAGTTTGCTTGTACTTGCAATTGAAACTCGGTGAAAACGGACTCGGGCCGGCGGCGGTTATTGTGAAGCGGTATTCAATTCAGTTCATTTGATCTACTTCGTGCCTAATCAAGGGAGTCGGCGTTCATCTGCCTTGACCGGTTGGGGTGAGAGGAGAGGAGAGCAGAGAGAGAAAAGAAAAGCAAAGAGAGACGACGAACATTAGACATCGGGTTGGTTGGCGGGGCCAGGAACCACCGATCAGAATTATGCAACTACGAAGCCAGAGATACCTGCAGATACGTAAAGATCAGCGTTACACTGGTTTGTGATCCTGTTTGGCTATTCATCTTGATTTTAAATATATGTAGAATTTCTTTTGTCAAATTAGTTTCTATCAGTGAAGTGCCGCGTTGTAACTGCGGAGATATTGAGGTTGGTAGTATCCCCTGGAGTGTGCCTGCTCCTGGTAGACATTCAGTCTTACTCCATTCAGAATGATCATTTCAATACAATGACACTTTGCAGATTTTATGCATCAGTGAACGCCTGTGTTTTATTTTTACCGCGCTGTGCAAACACACAGTACATTATGGATGAAATGAAAACTTACCTGTGGTGTGAGAGTGAAGGACATGATTGAGATCAGGCACAGGTGTCCCGGATCTTAGGAAGAGGAGCTTTCAGTCTGCTGAGTGCTGTACATCTGCATACCCATTCAAACAACTCCAGAATCTTAGACTCTCCTCGCTGAACATTACACATCGCTGTCAATCAGCCTCCTCTTCCCCAGCAGCCCCCTCTTCTGCCTCCTCTGTGTGCCCTAAAACGAGGAGGAAATCATTTATTCATGACACCTGGCATCCAAAACTAGCATTTCTGACTGATTCTGATTCACAGGAATGAGGAGATATTATTAGACACACACAACTATACTCTAATGGGGCAACATTTTCATCCCTGATTTGAGATTGCACCCACAACTCGCTCTCCCTCATTTCCATGGCAGCCAGTGTCTCAGCATGGTGAGGTTACGGCTGTCACTTTTTGCAAACATTTGCAGAACACAGCTGTGAAATGTGCGACTGTCAATTGGTTAGATGACACATTCGGAGGAAGGTCGGCTCTTAGACTGTACACGTAATTACGCACGTCTTTGATAAAAGTGATGAAAAATGAGGAGTGAATCACCGAGTTTCATAAGCCCACTTGACCCCTGCTGCAGTAACATGGCATTGATCATGAGCTCAGTCATTACCGAACCATTACTGACAGTCATTCCGTCTTAAGAGGATCATGAATTAGCTCATCGGGCTGGTGATGGGATTCTTGGAAACCACTTTGATTTGATGTAATATTGATACGACACCATGTATGATATGTCATGATGTTAGCTGAGTGAATAGAGCTGCTCTCAGCTCAGCATTAAAGTGGTGCTCCACTTATTTAGTGCTGCAGATTGGAAGAGCCCAATTTATTGAAGAAGAGAGGCTGAGATATCCTGACTTTTAGTCCTTAAAAAAAAAAAAAAAAAAACAACAAAAAAAAAAAAAAAAAAAAAAATGACATTTCCCATAATGCAACTCAAAATAATCTTTTGTTGGACTTCTCCCACCTGGCAAACAGCCACATCTCCTAGACTGTGTGCCCCGGTTTGTAAGACAGAACTTCTGTTGTAAATGATGGCATCATCAAGCTCCCTTCAGAGTCCCAGGCAATAAGACACAACTATATGAATGACTACTATGAATATATATATATATTCATTCATATATATTCATTCATATATATATATATATTCATATATATATTTATCTATATATTCATATATATATTAATATATATTCATATATATATTAATATATATTCATTCATATATATTAATATATATTCATTCATATATATTCATTCATAAATATATATATTCATTCATATATATATATATATACTTGGAAACAAGTGCCTATTTTGTTGTTGTTTATCCCCAACGGGACACAGAGACGCAGTGAGGGTTTTAAAAACAACTGAGTGCTGGCAGAATTATGCATGAGAACACGTGTTGTTCTGGGAACAGTGACATGAATATGATGATAACTACGCTGACATGAATATCATAAAGTGAAGGAAGCTTTTTATGAAGCCTATGCATCGAGTGACATTAAAGTAGAAGTCTGTTTTTCTTATTTTGAACAAATGCCAATAAAAGAGCAAACCTACAGCAAACTGATCGCAACAACAAGAATTGTCTGTGTATCTGGAGCCCGACTTATTTTTATGATCTCCACTGTTGTCCAAAGAGTTATTGACAAAACATGAGCGTGCCACTCTGTTGCACTAGGTGACATGTTTTTTTCATTACCATCAACACTCAGTCCTGCCTGCTGTTATTGACTCTCTGTAGTTCACCAAACCTGCAGCTGAATATCGTCCCCGGCATCAAGTAGCCAGCTGGTGTAGAAGTCACGCACCCTTTTCTGAACAACAACAATGAAAAAAACATTTAAAAAAGAAAAACAAGTGCAGTAATTGGAAGAGTGGCTTTGGGATGTGAGCAACAACCGGGCAGGAGAAGTCAGAAAGGGTTAGGAGAACAAACGCTGATGGTTTTTGTCGTTTCGTGGGATTCGATGACAGTAAAAGTGTTGAATGTTTCCAGCCCTATAAAGAACAAATGATTATGTGCCTCAGACATCTTTCATGGTTACCGTCACGGAACACGTGCGCAGACTGCTTTAAGAAAACACTGAGCAGCGGTGTGGGTGGTTTCCCTCAGAGGTTGTTGTGGAGAAATAAAATGTCCTGTCAGGTACCCCAGTGAAGCAGCTCAGCAGCTCTACACTGAAGGACTGTGGTGGTGCTGCCAGCTGGGAGAGGTACACGTGCCAAAGGAGCGCCTGAAGAAAAAGGCAATCTGATAAAAAAAACTAACAAAAGCAAAACTTCAAGGTTTCAATTCAGCAGCATCCGTTTACATTCTCATTAACAAGCCTTCTCAAAGTTTTGTTGTTGCCACGAGAATATTTATGAAATATCCATTGGAGTGCTACCAAGCAACACAAATGTGTAAAGCGTATCCCAGTGATAAATAATCCAAAGATTGCAGGGGATCGGGCAGACAGTGAGTGAGCTATGTCGCTCCTCGCACAAAAGCTATTCTGTTTTGCTCCCAAACACGAGACACTGTTGGGGAAGAAAATCAATCTAGTCAAGCCAGAGAGAGGAGAAATGAGAACCGTGAGGCTTTGATTATTGTGATGGACTCAAGTCAGCGCCGCGTAAGCCACTTCATACGTCTCGTACTGTTTATCAAATCAGAAATGCATTTGCATTGCATTTCCCCGCACTTGTGGCTGCCTGGAAGGAAAATTAGCGGAGGAGCCGCTCCCCGAGATTCTCAAGAATTTGACATTTTGACGAATGGATGTATTTTTGAGAGGAGCCACAATTCAATCCAAAAGACACATAATTAATTGAATTGCAGCTGTCAAGAGCAAGAGCTTCAGTGAGTCAACAGAGCTGTCTGGGACAGATAGCCTTTGTCCACACTGGGAGCGCTTTCATCTCATCAGCGGAGGGAAAAACTCACAACAGTATTAACAGAAGCAGCACAAAGTAGGAGGCTTAGATGACTGGCAGCCAGCGTTTCAGATCAAACCGAGAGTAAACCACAGCCAGTGAAAGTAACCAGTGAGAGCTCCTCAAAACAAATCACACGGCTGGCAATTCTGTTATAAGTTGCACCAGCTGGCTGGACTCGCTGCCTGTGCTGCTCAGCATGTAGCTGTAAAAATATTGCTCACCTCTGAATGTCAACACAGATGTGGTGCAACAGGGTCACGTGTACTATGAATAATGAAGGCTCCCTCTTTAGTCACGATGGGGACATCTGTGTCGGGTAAATACTGTTAAAGAGATGTAAAGTAACAGGGAACGTGCTTCTATAAGGCATCAGATCCAGAGGAGAAGAAATCTGTAACTACTGAAAAAGGCAGAAAGTATCACAAACAACTTGTGTTCAGTTACACCTGTGCCCTCAGTAGGTGGTGCTGTTATCTTCGCCATGATGAAAATCAAAGCAACCTCGATGCCGCACGGAGATTTGAAAATGTGCTTTTAGAAGTGACGGGAGCCCACACGCTATCTTTGAAGTTTCTTTTATTTAATAAATGCAAACTCATTTTTCAGTGCAGCTTCGTGTCAGCCAACAAATAACAGAATCACGCTAATAGAAATGTGAAGACCTGTGTTGAATTTGAACCAGACACATCAAAACACACAGCTGAGCGTGAGCACTACTTTGCATATAACGCCTGCGTGTTGTATAATAATCAGACTACTGCGTTGCAGAGGTCATTTCCATTGGATTGGCACTCTGGCGGCTTAATGATTAAGGATCCTGAAAACACGCATCAAACGCTGGAGACATCCACGTCTTATTTAAACACCGACTCGAGAAAAAACATCCAGCAATTCACCCGGCCCTGAATAAACTATTTTCATTTGGTGGCAAAACAGGGAAAACAGACATTTATATGCATTGTAGTACACATCAGAAGGAAGGCTCTCAAAGCTTTTTGTGCTGTACTGATTATTTTTCATTTTCAGAAAAGCAAAGTAAACCAGAAGTTTTCCTTTTTAAGTCATTCTTTTCACTGGCTGCACAGCTACACTTACATACAAAAAGTTAGACATGAATATTGTTGAAGGATATTGTCAACATTAAAAAATAGAAAGGCAACAGTTGGGGGTGCTCTGCGGTCTCACAGCTGCTCACTGCAGTCCAGCAGAATTCAGGTGCTCATGATCGGTGCGTTTGTTGTGATTGTAACATCCCGTTGTTTGTTGAACTTTTCAGGAATGTGTTTGTTTGTATCAGTGCAGCCTCTGTGCGTGTCGGGCTCGTGTGTGAAAGGTAAAAGAGGCTAGTAGTTTTGGCTGGAGTTAGCCTCACTGCTGGACTCTGCTGTGGCTTCAGCCTCATGGTGCATTTTGCTGAGGTGTTTGACCAGGCTCTCCAGTTGCGGGTTCCCCCCAAACTCCTTAATGAGCCGGTACGCCTCCACCTCCAGATCCCGCAGAGTGTGACGGGTGTAGGCAAATGAGCCTACCTTCTCCAGGTAGTCCACACAGTACCGTTTGATGTCCATGTTCTCCGTGCGCTGCCTCAGGATGTTCTGCACCTGCGTGCTCTCCGGACGCGACCAGATGGCGTGAATGGTGGGGAAAGAGAACTTGCCTTCGGTCAGGTCCTCGCAGAAGCTCTTGTTCTCGCTGTACTCGCGGGAGCTCAAGTTGGCGTAGTCATCGCGGATCTGGAAAAAGAGGCCCAGCGTGTCCAGGAGCGGTTTCAGGTCCTGTTTCCAGTCTGAGAAGAGCTGCATGAGTCCGACGGCCAGGCCGAAGAGCCCTCCAGTTTTCTGCAGCACCATGTTGCGGTACTCCTGCTCGGTGGGACAGGTGTACGTGTCCCTCCAGTGGATGTCCAGGCCCTGACCGCGGTGCAGCTCCAGCAGCTGACGGGTAAACACTCGTACGGCCTCGGGGTGCTCCAGGATCAGGACCTTCTCCAGGCCCAGGAAGTAGACGTAGTTGGCCGAGTTGATCACGGAGGGAATCCCGTAGATGCTGTGTGCCACGGGGAAGCCTCGACGCAGCTTGGAGCTGTCCTCAATGTCGTCTATGAGCAGGCTGGCATTGTGCAGCATCTCAGTCACCTCGATGATGACCTGAACGGGACACAAACACGTCTGCTCAGTAACATATAATAACGCAGAAATGACCCGGCACATTTTTTGGTGATTGTGAGAAATATTTTAAACGAAAGAATCTCCTCTTCTCACTTCTTAAAGTACTAACAGGCAGTAAAAGGTTCACTGGAGCTCGCTGTAAATAATGCATTTCAATTTGTGTACAGCAGAGGGTGCCATGTCTACACTCCTGCCAGCACGACTCCACTCTCGTCAAAGTCTTTATCAGCAGAGAAAATAGTTGGAGCTGAAACAAACCAGGCAATCAGAGAGAGAGCATGAAGACACTGCAGCCTGGAGCGGACTCCGATTCTGATTCCTTGTCTGCTTCGACGCAGATGTTGTGCCCGAGAGAGGGCGACGGTGACTTGATGAATTTATGAAGTGTAGTCACATGGTTTAGCAATTAGAGAGGTCACTGCAGGGCTTGGTGCACTTTCACCTCCTCTGAAGAGAAAATGACAAAGGCTGCGTGCTTTACCTTAACCGTTACGACAAGTTTATGGACAAGCTCCAGCAGCGTCAACACAGTATGACCCTCTGTCAACTGTAACACCAATGTACTGCTCTGGTGAGGACAGAGGACAAATTCTAGTCGAGGCTTTTCCACCGGTGCGAGGCAGCACACGACCCGCTACATAATACTCTTGTTTGCTAGAGAAATGATAAATAATGTTAGATCTCATTTATTTACAGCCACAGTGCACCACCTTCTGTGCACCAGGAGGAGCCCCGACGCAGAACCGGCTTGGTTTCATGTCCGTGTCTGACACCGAACAGTCAGGGTTGCCATCAGGTGTCCTGAGCTGACCGTGCCGCCTGCTGGAGTGCTCTGCTGATTTAAACGACAAGTGGTGTGGCCTGGTAATGAAAGCTGTTTGTACGCCGCCCGCGAGCACAAAGAGAGACTCAGTGGGTCGGGCAGATGGCCAAGGTTGGGCCAGTTGAGCAGTCTATCCGCCAAACACAACCTTTCCCTCGGCAGGGTCCCGACACTCGCTCACCCTGCAACCTCAGCGAGCCACTTACGAGACGGGGCGGTTGTGGGCGCGGCAACAATGAATGCACACATGAACATGAAAACGGAACAGGATTAGTAAAAAAAAACGTAATCCAGGATTCAAAGGTTCAGTGCAAACACACTGGCGTCTTTGTGAATTACAATTCCCTGTGAAGGAACAAGGCAAGGTTTGAAAATCACAGCTTCAGAGAGCAGCAGCAGCTATCAAACCCAAACACAAGCTCAGGCCATTTTCACGTTCTGGACTTTAAGTGTCTGAGTTCCCAGAGGAATCTAATTAGTCGGGCTGTCGGTGTATAACGCTGCTCTTTAAGTGCAGAGTGCCATCACTGCTCCGCCGAGACTTCATTGATTATCACCAGACGTTTCTGAAGCAGAAACGCACCGTGTTTGTCAAAGCTACAATCAGTGACCCCTTCAAAACGCAGAGAATCCTTCACAACCAACAAGTGTGCAGAGTTCGATGTATCGAGTAGAAATAATTGAAAAAAGACAAGTCAGTAATGTTGATGGAAAGATTCTTTTATATGATGGAAAGATTCTCTTGTTTTTTTGTTCCTTTTTATGTACATGTTATGTTATACTTTGTATAAACAGGAGGGATATGATGGAAAGGAAAGATTTGTCTCTTCCTCTTGTTTGCATTGTGGCTCCGGAAAGTCTCAGGCCCCGAAAAGTTTCCTTTGCTTTCGGTCTTATTTGCAAGTGATTCTTTCCGCATCTAATTGACGACTATCTTGTGACCTACAACCAACACTGTACTACCATACAAAAGCAGGTACAAAGGGAACGGGGGTGACGGTCTACTGTTTGTCCCACTGTCTAAAAGCTGACCTACGGGGGAGGGAAGGCTCTCTTCTTTGCTGGACACCTCTCTTGGAGGGTGCATGTACGTGTTCCTTCTTGCAAGAATAAATGTCCGATGTGTTTGATTTTGAACCAAGCCTCTTGAGTAATTTCTCTAACAAATGTGCTGGCATTAACCCGTCTCACTTAGAGGGAATACAGGAGGTGCAAGTACACCGGAGTTAAGACTCAATGCTGCATTGCACAGACAGCAATGCTGAAGGAGGATTTAACACGATCGTCCCGTGATGACACAACTTATCGGGTCCAGTGAACAAATAAACAACATATTGCAGACGTCCTATCAATTTTTAATGAAACCACAGTATAATCCTAACCTGGGATTTATATGCGTTTAAATCATGTGGCCGTTCTCTTCCTGCTTCATCGATTGCCGTATTGCTGAGGCCAGGCCGTGTATTGGTTTGATGCTGTGCAGTGAAGCCAAAGACAAATTTCCACTATGTGTATATCTGTCAACATCAAGATTTAATACACTTGTAATTAAATAAAACATTAACATTTAAGCCAAAGAGCAGAGGAGCAATCTCACACAGCAAATGTCATATTTAATGAGTGTGGTTATTGTTTATGTTGTCATCTACTGATTCAACTGATACCAGCTGCGGCTACACTATTTCCTGTGAAAACTGTAAATTACAAACGCATTATCTAGCCTGAGTCAGGCTGCACTGTGATACAATCTGCACCTCCTTATCACCTCCCTGTAATGATAACCCTCCAATGCACTACAGGTAGTATTCAGGCATTTGCAGTGTTTTCCTTAAGTTGGTGAAAGACTTTTTGGGGCTCCTTCTTGAGGCAAATTGTATGTTTTTTCATTTGAATTTTGCTACTTTTGGCCATTACAAGTACCAAATCTGTGCAAAAATGTTCCACAAATTTAAAAAAGCTACAGCTGTATATAAATAAAAACACCCAAAAACATGAGGGAAAAGTCATTTTGTTTATTTGATGTTCTCCACAATGATTCTAGGTGGTGTTTGAAATGGCTCGAGTGCAGGACCTAAGCCAGATAATGGTAAACCCTGATTTAAAATATAGGCAACTTTGTTATTGCACTGTCCAGCCGTTAAAGGTTGCTCAACATCCAATCTTAAATGTGAATCTGACACTCAGTTCCTGGTTATCTACTCACAGAGGCAGCTGTTATAGACTCAGTGCCATTATAACACCAGGAAACTCCAAGCCCGAGGCAGACATTAACACATGTATTCAAAATAAAAGACGGTATATAAAAACTAACCTTTCCACAATGTCAGGCAGAACAAAAGGAAAGCAGTAAGCGAAAGGTCGCAAGGCAATGATGAACAGGGGGAATTTCCCCAAACAGTTACAACCTGTGCGGTACTGCAAGGCACAGAAGCACATGTGGGCGTTGATTAAAACAAGAAAAAAATAAAAGCACTGGCAAATGAATGAGACAGAGTGCCACTGTCACTGCCTCCATCTATCTGAGGGCACGGTTGTTTCCATGGCGGCGACTTCTTGGCAGCAGTGTGCTAATGATGCCGGGAGGAGTGCTCTCAGTCTGCATGATGGGTTCAGCAGGAGTTTACAGAGCTGCTGCACAGAGACACAGAGACACAGAAACAGAGGGAGCCATGGAGGGAGACAGGTCTTTAACACGGGAGGTCGATTTAGACCTCAACTCCCCGCTGCACCATAATCGTGAAGAATCATCGAGGGGACCATAAGCAGATCTGGATACAGTCTGCGTATGGATGTAGGTCACACGAGCAGCCGACAGATCTGCATCAACAGCTGATCAGTCAAAGGGAGATTTAAGTAACGCGTCGTTTTAGCTTGGAGGGGAACATGAGCTCTCGAAGTGAAAATGCCAGCACTTCATTCAAGAGCCAGAGCTGCATCTAATGTGAATATAATCAAAAACGTCACTTTGAATGTTAAATCGCTCCTCTGATTATTTTTGCAACCTGAATTCATTCATTTGAAGTCATACAAGATGGTGTAATAGCAGCAGAGTGATTAAATAGCTCTCTGCGGTTGCAGAGTGTGAGATGGATGTTGTAGGAGGGGAAGGGCAGACACGACAGGATGAATCTATAATATCCAGTAATTCCTCAGCAGAGACCGACAACTTTATTACTCTTTCATATGTATGCACCCTCTTATTCTGAGGCGTGAAAACAGATGTGACAACTGGGGAGAGTTTTCTTTGTAGACTGGATGGTGAAATGACCACAGGAGACAACAGACTGACCTCTGAGCTTTGCTGCAAAACTATGACTCCTTTGTTTGGACAGGGTTTATAAAAGATTCAGGACAAAAGGAGACCTGTTGAGTAGCAGCATAATGAGGCCTGACAGTATCAGCATTTAGCATTCTGCACCATGAGAAGCATATACATCCAGAAAACACAGATTAGATAACGTGTCCATATCTTTGTCACTACACACAAGACCTATACTGAGTCACTACAATGCTAATGCTATCAGTATAATAAGGTCAATAGGCTGAACTCCCAGAGGGGACAGTGGCGAGGCAGCTGCTCAATGAACCCAATAAATCCTGAATGGCTAATCTGAAATTAATTGAACTGAGGAGAAGCAGGAATGTCAATCAGCCTGCGATCTGTAGAAATGCTTCAATTTTTCTGTTGCAGTCCAATCGGGCAGCATCCAACAACATGTAACGAAACTGTAATGGATGAGCGGAGATGGAGCTTTTTATCTCAGACTTGAATCGCTCTAATCCTTTTCTCATTAAAAGTGGTCGGGAGCACAAGATGCTGAAAAAGCAGGAGAGTCTCACTGGAGATTCATGCGGGTACAGTATGTCGGAAATACATTAACAATCTCTAAAAGCTGCCACACATCTCCTTTAAATATACTGTAGAGAAGAACAAATCGCGACCAGGACCTGCACACGTTCAGTCAAAAAAAACAAAGAAAAGCCTGCAATCATCCCAGAGCCCTTTCAAACTTAAGTGTGACATGAATTTTATTATACAATTAGCATACAAAAAAAAAAGAATATCCTGGTGACTTGCCCCATTAGACTCCCTGCAATACAAACAACAGCTACTTCTACTAACATAATTCCCTACAGAGTGACTACCAACAATTTCTTGTCTTTTTCCTTTTTCCATCCAATGTTAATGACAAATCTGATGCAACTCGGGGGGGTGGGGTGGGGGGGTGGGGGATAACAAACACACAATGCTTCAGAGTCTTGCAGTCAAACTGATTTCCCAGCAGGTAGCTCAACAACAGCTCACATGTAACAAGTTAAACTGCTTCGGAAATCTAATATAAAAACCACCTCCACTCACACGAAAGTTTAGCTTTCCTCCCTCTAGAAACACCTCTCTCTTCTCAGTTAGAAATGTCTTTCACCATCTTGTTTCCCTGCACTGATCCACTTTAACACAATGTTTGTCCTGTTCAGATGACTTGGAGGAAGAGGAGAATGCATCGGCAGATGACACAAAAATCTGACTTGGCATGAGTGAGTATTGAACTTGCTCATCCAGTCCTCTGAGTCGCAGTAGTAGGAGGGGTGTGGGTTGGGTGCCACGTGACCAGCATGCACTCAAACACAAAAGACAAATACGTGTCCACAACGCAGAGCAGGAAATAGAAATGGAAATGAATGAAAATACAGTGAAGTGGATTCAGTGGATAAAGCCAAACACATTTTGGCAGTAAGGCTTTTATCTACACTGACTGATTGCCACAGGCACATTCACAACCCAAAACTAAAGGAATTATTTTAAGTAGGGATATAATAAAGTGTCAAAACACAACAATCTGTTTGCAGATTCTTGGCATAACCATCGTACGGTTAAAAGCAGTCGTGGGAGAGTGTGGAAACCTTTCATCTGGCAACAGGTACACAGTTTTAGTGTGCAGATCTACCATCCTTTTGGATTCACGACAACTTATTTTGAAAGTCTATTAACTGTCTGCTCTATTGCACTTCATTTTGCTGGCATTGTAGCCCACATTGTCATAGTTTCATATATTTCATGAAATCTAGGCTACATTTTTATGTTAATTACTCGTGCTCAAGTTTAACAGGAGCTCCTGTGTGCTGTTCTGGGGGTGGAGGGAGTGCGTCATAAAAATGGTCAAAGAAATGTGTACCCAGCGTAACATGCACTGATCTGACACAGCTTGGTATTGTTATTCACATCAACTTTAGTCTGAACCCACAAAGCCTCATGAATTCCTTTGTTCCTCAAACTGGCTCAACAGCCTTCACCAGAGCAACAGCAGAACTTTTGGAATCACTTTAACAAAATGTGTGATGTCACATCAGAGGTCTGGAAATGAGCTTATTATGATCAAGCCTTCTAGGAGTCAAACCTCACAATCATCTCTTAATACACTTACGGTGTATCAACTGACTACATTAAAAGTAAATGGGGGTCATTACGGAAGCCAAACACACAGCATATTACTGGGTCACCCAACTCTGCAGGTCTACAGAACTTTTTGGCCTCTTTTAGCCTCTCGTTTTGGTTTCAGTTTTACTGTATGAAGGATAAACCCGCTGTTTACAACGTCCCCAGCAACAAACCAAGAACAAATGAGCATCAGCACCATAAGCATTCAATCAGCAATAAGGGAACTAAGGGAGTGTTTTATATATCTACAAATCAAACAAATACAGAAGAGTAGCTGTTTTTGAAAGCATTGCTCCTTTTTCATACCATCCCACTTGAACCTCAGTTACATTAACAAATCATGGCTGCTCTACGTTTGATGAGCGACAACTCGACTAACAAAACACTCTGGCTACTTTGCAAAATAAAATGCCTGTTCCGAGTTAGCACAGCATCATTTCACCTTCCTCGAGCCGTCTGTAACAACAAACAACGGAAGACTTGGTGTGTTAAGACGCTCGAAATGGACGTTTCTCACCTGTAGTTTGTCGTCAGGAACGTTGAGCCAGTGGTTAAACGCTTGGGCCAGTTTTGTCCTCACCTGCTTTCCTGCAGAGAGAATACAAAACAGAATTAAATTGTTTTAATATTCATACTGTGGTATGCAAAGGAAAAAGCTAACCTTTAATTGTGTCCTCCACAATGGCTTGTTGAAAATCATCAGTACGTGCTGCATTAGGAAATGTAGTCTTACTGCAAAGGCGTTGCTGGAATTCAAATGTTTTTCAGTCCTTGTGTCGCTGATCTTTGAGAATGCAGTTTGTTAAAGTCGCCCTCCAGTAAAAATCCAGCTTTTAGCTTTGTTAACATGTACATGGAGGAGTTGTTTTTTATATATATGTTTGAGGACATAATTAGTCAACTAAGCCTTTAACACCATGGCTGAGCATTTCCACTTGATTGACAGTCGGTCTCAAAAACATGGATTCAGACAGCCAGTTTCACATGTCACATAGAGAAGAAACCAATCCATTCAATTTGCTGAATGGGGCTTTCTATATCATTGAATTGCAGGCAACCAGCGGACGGAGCGGAAACTATTTGCAAATTCACAAATCCGTGCATCCTGAATGAAGGCAAAGGTGTAGAGTTGCACCTAAATGCTTTCAAGTGTTAAGGTATTATAAGATTTGTGGTTGGGAAAAATGTCAAAATACATGATGTTGATGAACAGATGAATCTTAACCCTCGTGTTGTCCTCGGGTCAAAATGACCCGCAGCTGTGTTCAACCAAGTTCTATTTTATTTCTATATTTTTATATTTTTTTGGGATCATTGGTCATCATTCTTTAAAGAAACCCTCACAGCCTCCTTGTCACCAATGATCCCAAAAAATATGAAAATAAAATAGAACTTGGTTGAACACAGCTGCGGGTCATTTTGATCCAAGGACAACACGAGGGTTAATACAGCTGGTGGATGGTAGCTACATATTCCCAGAAAAACTAACCCTTGTGTCTTGTTGTCATAGTTTCAGTCAACATAACTACAGGTAAGCACGCCATACTCACCCTCACTGTTATACAGAACACTCTGGAAGAAACAACTTTAGTGTTTAGTGTCCAGTGAGGCCAATAAAACATAGCCTCAGACAGATTTATTATATTAAATTAATATCATGTTAACCCCAATTACCAAAAACAGTTAGATGAAGGTCTATGTCTATTGACGTTAGTCCGTCAGCTCTTACAAAGCTACGACCGTCTTGGAACACTAACGAGTTGAAAGCATGAGCAGTCCCGTAGCTGGTCTACATGAAAGACAGTTGCTCAAGGAAGGACAGTTTCTGTTGACGCAAAGACTAAGTTTAAGTTCTTTAAGTCTTTTATTTTCATTGCTTTTTATTTCTTGCTGAAACTCAGCACGTAAATGTAGCATCCAGTATTTTATTTCTAATTTAATCTGCTGATCACAGAGCCTAAAGAGCACAAAAAAAAGGAACTGTAAAAATACTAAAGTTGTTGATTGTATAGTGTCCCAAACTATGACAGTCACACCCAAAGTTGAACTACAGGAACCTTCTAGAAATGGTCCGTTGTAATAAATACATCTCATGAGCCACAATGACACAGTGACACTGCAGTAGAGGAAACATCCCACTTAACTGAGACTCCAAAGCACATGTCCTATTTACCCAAATTACATTCTGATGTTAGGTCAGTCTCTTCTCTACTGACAAAAAGTGACCATATAAAACAGTGCAAACAAATAAAGACGGTCTCCACAACAGCAGTGAGTGAGTCAGCGCGAGGCCAAGAGGAATTAGGCGAGACAAAAGTGGGATGTTGAACTGTGTTCATTTCTGGATAATAAACACCCAATTTATCAAACAGTTTTATTTTGTTAATACTTAAAGTCATCAAAGTGTGTCATATCCTCACATTAAAGTAAAAGACATCACCAACATGACAAATCAGTTTCTCAAATCATTGTCTCCAGATGCTGCGTACTAAAAGTTACATCTTTAAACTTTTAATGTGTTCTTTTGCAGCAGTATACGGTATCCAGTTGTTAAACACAAAACCAGTCACTTGTCATAGTTTAGTTTCAAATTCACAATGTGCTAAAACAAAAACATATATTTTGTTAGAAGCAGAACTAAACTAATTGCACCTTATTAGGATTATACTGTACTTATTATAAGACAATCCCCTTTTTGTTTTTCAGAAGCAAAATTCTTCAGAAACATTCATCCTTTTGGGAAGATTTCCCTGAAATACAATTAATCCAAGGAGAAGAGAGTCCTCTTCACTGAAACCTTTTCGCTCACAAAAAGACTGAACGTGAAATTCGGTAATATATGAAACCCACATTTGTTCATGTGGTCTGTCAGTCAAACTCAGAATCATTTTCTCAGCATTTTTCAGACTGTCTTTTTGAGCTCATCATCCGTGAAAGCCATAATTCTTGTCTGTCAGACAGACTTTGTCCCTGGTTTATTTTCTGAAGTGAAGACATCAGGACGGGCTACGAACTCATTTTCAGCCCTCGTGAATTTATTTTGTCCGCTGCAAAACATTTTAAAGAGGCCTTCAGAATTTTCTGTTACACCAAGCGAAAGAAAGGGGCTGACCAACTCTGAAAGTCGCACTATAAATCAGCCGAGCACACTGGCTAGCCTAGCAATCATAATGCAACACCCCCATAACCCATAACGGAACAAGAAACCCCCTTTTTCAAACCTGATTTCCAGAAGAAGAAAAAAAAATACTGTCTTCTATTTGAACCAATAAAGCAAATCTTACTGTGCCATTGCATTAAGATACAGTTTCATGAAATCAAACGGTATCCTGTCTTTCTACCGTCATGTTCCAGGGTGACTAACAGGAAGTGAGCAGGTCACAGCTCAGAGCGTAGTTATAGGACTCATCAGCAGCGCATGTGACATCTGATGACATTTCAGCTGCATGTCTGTTAACCCGACCCTGCAGCCACTGACGGAGGAAAAGACTCACCCGGCAGTTGCAACAAGTACTGGTACGGTTCCAGCAAAATTCGGTCAGAGGCGGCTTCCGAGTGACCGTCCATTGCTTCAAGTTTACACGGATCTATATTGGAGGGAAAAGGACACAAAAAAGTAAGAACTAACAAACAGACTGCTGCTGAAGACGAATGTTTTAATTAGTGATTATTTAATTAATTGATTCACGTGAGACGACCGCCGACTAGTTGAGAAGGTTATTTTGGTATTTGAGATTCACTCATCTGGCACCATGAAACAGTAGTTTTCATAGTTTTTAAGAGTTGACGTAGAAAGTGAATTTTGAATTGAAGAAATGGTTTCAAAACAATATAGCGAAAATATAATGTAAAATCACATATGGTCTGGTGTAAAAAGTCTGAAATGCATAAACTAAAAAGAGCAAGAGAGATGAAAAGTTTTGAATAGAATAAAGTTGGGACTGCCCATTAAAACTTTAACCTGTGCTTGTTTATTGTCTTATAACAGAAAACAGTTACTTTTCACAAATATGAGCCATCCAACAGCTGATGACCCCCCAGTCCTTAAAATAGGAGATTACAAATTTTAGAGATCAGATAACGTAACGAGATTACAGTTGACTTTCTGATCTGATGTAGCAGCAGTTTCAAGCCACAAGCTGTCACCCTCTAGTGTGTTTGTGATTATGCGCTATCTTACAGAAATAATGCTGTACTGACTTCTGAATGATAAAAAAAAAAAAAAAAAAAAAAAAACAACAAGATTGGTCATCTGCTACGGTCACACTAGAGTAGACAAAAGGAGTGAAGACGTGTACACATCTGTATAATGATGCCTGGTGTGTTCGTCTTGGGTTTACCCGCGTGTGCTTTTTTCTCAGCACCAAAACATAAAGCAGGCTCTTAACTGACAGACAGCCGTGTTGTGTAGACGTAATCTCAGCACAAGAAACTGCAGAGAGGATTGTGTTGACGTGACAAGAACAAAGTCAGACCATCTTGTGGTTGATTTTAGACACAAAACTGAAAAATGCTCCAACACAGGAACAGTGTGGTTGTCAGATGACACTTTATCACCACTTACTCTCACCAATCTCAGGCTTAGGCTTGAATTAAAAAAATAAAAAAAATAAACTACGTGTGTTGTTTGTAAGGCGTGAAAAACATCTTAAACTCTGACGTCACACGCATGTTGACACACAGATCATATGACCGGTAAACAAAAACAAATTACTTCATCGGTAAAAATCACTAAACTGGTGAGGAGTGACTTAGCAACTAAATTCAAGTCTGCCTGTCTGTGATCATCATCATCATCATCATCATCAAAACAAAACACAAAACCCACATGATGAAACTACATCCAATAAACCGCCATGAAACATTTGGCACCACGTTTCCTCATGCTGCTCCATCCCTGGCTGAGACTGTCGACAGTGAACACTGTTGTTTAAACTTCGTAGAGACAAGTTGTGTCCACTCCACCCACCTGGGCTGCTGTCTGTCTGTCTGTCCGTCTACCGACTTCCCGGTCCGGTGTTCCGGTTAGCCAGACGGCTAAGTTAGCTACCGTTATGCTAACATAAACGCGCCGGTATACCGCCGATTACTCTCTCTCTATATATATATATATATATATATATTTTTATATCTTTCTTTTTCAAAATAAAATCCTCCACTTCCACGCCGGGTCGAGTAAAGGCACACAGTGTGACTTGTCTCATTCACGTTTTCATAATTCACCAGATGCTGCTGCTGCTGCCGCTATGCTATGCTAAGCTAACGCCGTTGAACAGACACTTCTCGAGTCCAACTGCTTTTTTTTTTTTACCAGCTGCCTATATATGCTTCGGATACGTTACGGCGCATGCGCGGGGTATCTGGGCAACGGAACATGGGCGCCTCGTTACGTTTGTTTGTGTTGCGGATATATTTCACCATCGAGCTTCTCCGACCTTAAAGGATACGAGAATAAACCCTTAACGCAGCCACCGGGACACCTTGTAACATATATCGAACACACACACGTGTTCCCAAACTTGGGGGTTGTAGTTTTTCCCAGCCATTTTTTTTTTTTTTGTGGTTGTATTGTGAAAACCACCCGGTAGGATTACTTCGTCTACTTTACCGTCGATTATTTATTTATTTATTTCCTTCCTTCCTCCCGCATCAGCCAATCGCGTGAGACTAAAAGCGTTTCCCCGGTGACTGTCGTCGTCCAATGGGGGCGGACCGTATCTGCGGGAGAGGCGGGGTTAAACGAAGCCCCCACGTCGATCATCCGCGGGAGGCGGGGCGAAGGAGCACAGAAAGAGCTAGGCTACGGAGGAGCTAGTCAACAAGGCGAAACAGCAGCTCTGCGAAAACGACTTTTCCTCCATCCAACATCCTCCAACGGACGACGGTTAAAGCCTGTCAGATTTATTCCCACATAAATGTCCCTATGGATTACTAATACACTTTCGTCGAAAAACCGAAGTGTTTCTGAACTTGACAGCATAGGTAAGCCTGCTTTTGTTCGGCAGAAGCCGTCGTTTATTTGGGAACATTTTTTTTTTTTTTTTTTTTTTTTTTTTTTTTTTTTTCCACCAGCTCGCTCGCTTCCCTCCTGCTGCTACCGAGCCAACCTTGACGTTAACGAGCCGACTTGTGAACTAAAAAGCTGCGGTGTGTCGAGGCGGGTTTCAGGAGGTGGTGGTGGTGGTGGTGGGGGGGGAATGAATGAAATTGGGGCGACTGCACGGTATATAAAAAAAAAAGAAAAAAAAAAAAGCTGACGGTCGAGAATAGAGAAATAAATAAGAGAGAGGGGAAAAAAAAAAAAAAAAAACTTGGGTCAGCTCGATAACAAAGTTATGCTGCAGCCATCCGATTAAAACTGATGAACCGAGTGAAAGGTTGGATAGTTTCAGTGTTGTTGAAGCGGAGGAATCCTCCGGGAGGTTGTCGTCGAGCAGCGCCGTCGTGGTGCCGCCGAACACCCGTCAGAAGTGAGATTACACCAGAACAGTTGGGACGAGCTGCAGGACGTCGACCGGCGACCCTGAACCGTGTAGTTTAACAGGTACATTATTGCATCGTCAGGCTTTTTTTTTTTTTTTTTGGTGCCACCGGGATCGTTAGATTCTCACGATTGACTTGGTCCGGTGTCGGCTGGGTCCGGATGGGTTACCGTGTATGGAGGAACTCACCCGTTTGGAGCAGTTCGTGGCCGTAAATCCAGATCCGAGGTGGACTATTTTTCCTCTGCTCGAGAGGACTTGTGTTATCTATCCTCCGTGTGTGAGTGAGCGAGTGAACAGTGTTTTTGTACATTTCCGTAACTGCCGATATGTCAAACTGACTGGGCAGGAATCGTTAGTGAAGAGGGTCTCGACGTGTTTAGTTAACCCCGGTACCAGGCTTAGGGACCGGGGGGAGGAGGAGGGAGAGAGACGGTCGAGACTACTGCTGGTGGTCAGTCACTCGTTTGCAGCGGCTGGTCGAAGCGATCTGGGGCGGATGTGACATTGTGTTATCCTCCGCGATCATCCAACGCGACCGAGAGCCACAAATGAGGGCTGCGACCTTGGCCTCTCTTACGACAATAAAATGTTGTGTGTGGGGGGATTAACGCGATGTTTTAAAGCTTGACCTTGTTGCGAACCGCTCCGTCGACTTGTTTCTTTGTCAGAAGCGACCTCACTCATCTGTGAGCAGTCAGCGAAACGCCAGACCAGTCGACACAGACAACATGTAGGTGAAGGCAGAAAAGTGACTTTTAACCGGGCCGCGCCGCTGATTCTCACTTTGTTGAAACTTAACGTTGTTATCGCGGCACGGCTTTGCTACGACATGCCCGTGAAGGTCTGCCGTGCCTGCCCGTGAAGGTCTGCCGTGCCTGCCCGTGAAGCGGCGTTATTAGCGCTCCTGTTCCTGCTGGCTCTCTGCGGAGCAGCGCGCCGAGACAAGGGAGAGAAGCGAAAATGAACGGCGTCGGAGCAGTTTCCCTGTTTAAAAAAAAATAAATAAAAATAAAGCTAAGACACCCGTCTCCGGGAGAGAAATGGCTCTGACATTGGCAGGTGAATTGCGACTACCGTCCCCGCAATTTCCAGTGTTTGTGCGCTTGAAGTGTTCTCCAGTTTTAGCCGACTGTCAGCCACAGAAATGGCGTCATCCTCTGCTGTAGTGTTGGTACGGTCGGTGCGGTGCAGACGGCTGGCTCACACACACACACACACACACACACCACGCTGCCCGAGCACCGTGCGGCTTTTCTTTTCTTTCTTTTTTTTTTTTACACCGTCGAGCACTTCATCTTTAACGGGTACATTTTCCATGTATTTGTGCACACCGACAGAGGAAGTCGTCTCGTTGGCCAGCGACTAGTTACTCCATGTTTCTGACTGGTGGCTGACTGACAACAGTACACTGGGCATTACATAAACGGCTTTAAAGAGCCCTGCGAATGAGAGTGCTCGGCCTGCCACGGTTTACTTTGCAACACGGATATATTTGGAAATGGGGCTCTGAAGCGCTCACACACACACACACACACCCATGTCAGTATCTTTAACAAATCACTCCCTGTCTTAATTCAGTGGAATCGTAGAAACAATCCCAAGAAGGATGTTACATGTGCAGACGATGTGGGTCTCTTTTTTTTTTTTTGTGCCAAATCCATGTCAAAGTGTGCGTCTGCCGCCCAGCTTTTTCATGGCATCCATGGCAGAAGAAGTGATGTCATCCTAACATAATTGTGTCTTGTTGTGGCAGACTGGCTGAAGTTGACAGTCTCTGTAATGCCTAACAGCTTCTTCACCCTCTGTTTTCAGCCTCGGATTCGTTACACTGGTCACCTAGAGGACTCATTGAGAGATGAAGGTATGTTCATTCATATTTTTTTTTTCATCCCCTCCTTGCATGTGTTCACTGCCACCAGAAACTCTCATTAGCTCACTACTACTCCTGCAGCAGCTCACTCAGCGCTTATGTAAACATATCTTAACCAGGTGAATTCAACACAAACTGTGAAATGTATTTCATATGCATGGCTTCATCCTTTTGTTGAGCTTTTGCTAAATGTAAATTTTAGTCTTGTTCAAACACAGAGAGGCAAGTGTGTTGGACGTGGGCCAAAGTAATAGGTTTGTTTGATATGCGTGATATTGAGCTTTCAGTGGCTTCAGCTTTATTTGCAAACACAAATTGGGAACTGTAATTTTTCATGTTATGCTTTGCTATGCAATCTTATTGAATTATATGCCGAGATAGGGGTTGATGTACGTGAATGTGAATTCACATTATAGGTGTGGCGCATACATAAATAAGCAAATAAATAGACTGTGGAATATTCAGGTGTTGTTTTGTTCAGCCTTACTTGATTTCAAAAAGTCACAACTGTCACCGTCTGGGAGGATATACTGTGTTGAGAGCTATTTATTTCTTTTCTTATAGTTCCAGTGGATCACAGTTGCGATTGTTGTTATGCCTTCAGGCTTTTTTTTTTTTATCTAAACTTGTCATTTGTTGCTACTTTTAGTGTCATAATCTGCAGAGTTGTTTGTCTTTTAAACTCATTTCTGTGACATCCAGGAGCATTTACCACAGTCAATATTTTTAGTTGCAGTTTTATGATATTATTAAGCATAACGGTACCGTGGGAAAAAAATTAACAAGTAGGAGATGTGAGCACTTGGACAATCTTGGAGAGTTAGTGGTGGACCCATTAAGTCTGCTCTGGTAACAATTTGTAGTCCGTCACTTGGCCCCTAATGGTGATCTGCTACTTGTGGTTAATCAAACTATACCACCACCCGCTAATAGGCATGTCAACAGCTTACCAAAGTATCTAATTAAAGCAACCAAAAGTACCACGAGATGTTGCTTTACCTTCCATGTAAGATGAGGAAATGATTTTGATCTCGTACGTGGCTTTTGCTTTGTGTAGCCCTGCATTCATACTCGTCCTACGAGTCATGCTGGCTCTGAACTACAGGATGGTTTGTTGTGGTTATATAATGAAGTGTTTGTGTCACTGGAAGACAGCAGAATTCTGATTGTCACCAGCAGAAATCGCCTTCAATGAACTGAGGCACAGACAATACAGAGAAACATGGGTTTAGCAGACACAAACTAATTCACATCTTAAATGAACTTTGCTGCTGCATGTCTTCATATGTCAACATTCATTAAACATGTTGCTATTAGAGGCTGTGAGCCTTTCACAGTTATTGTTGTCACCAGGTGGATTTCTGTCTCTTACATGATTATTATGTTCACAGTTGCTTATTCACATAACTGCTGAAAGGAATTGTGTTTT
Organism: Embiotoca jacksoni; assembly: GCF_022577435.1. Classification (NCBI taxonomy): domain Eukaryota; kingdom Metazoa; phylum Chordata; class Actinopteri; family Embiotocidae; genus Embiotoca; species Embiotoca jacksoni. The sequence continues at coordinate 15,112,972 of NW_027185252.1, read as the reverse complement.
CGCATTGATGTTTTCTGTTTAGCCTTGTTGTATTCATTATTTTCATAGTGCTCTGAGTTGTGTGGCTCTGTTGATGCCGGGAGAGTACTCGCTTACTTTACCGCTGTGTGTAGGAGCATCTGCTCAATGCCTTCCCTCAACTGTAAATTGCTCCGTAACTAGGACAACTTTTCATTATGTTCACTTAGCATTTCATGTCACTCAGACTTACGATCCACCACCTTTCTTCATCAGTTGCACACACTGAGCTAGTACAGTATGCTGGATAAACTACTCTAAATGTTAGACCTTCTACAAGAAGACTCGTGTAGTGGATATCCGTTTGAATTCTTGAGAGTTGTTCAGCTAATAACTTTGTTCTTACGCTAATGCCTGCGCTGAAACTGGAATGAAGTCCTCACTTTAGCTGAAGTAATGCTGATAGATGTTCTCAACTGTCTTTTTCTCCATAACATTGGTAATTAAATCCAAATCTAATCCAAAACATCGATTCACCATATACACTGTATGACTATGTAATAGCATAGTTAAAGTGGCATTCCACAGGTTTCACAAACAATTTATTTTAATAACAAGAAGCTTATCTCAGCCTGTAAAAGCAGTTGGATAAGCTTTCCATATTTATTTATTTATTAAATAACTGTGACTTGATCTTAAAACTGTACATTTTAACAAAACGCTTAGAAGTGTGGGGCTTTTCAATCGGAGGCAGGGGAAGTGAAATCAAAGATGCTTTGGTGTTGCACCATGGGAAATGTGGGATTTAGGATATCTCTGCTGTCCCTGCCGTTTCAATTTGCACCAATCTGTTTTAATCCGATCTCTTGGAAACTTAAAAAAAATACATAAAGAAATAGTCCTTTAACTACCATTGCTAGTCGAGAGTTTTTCTGTTTTTCAGAACACTAATTGTCCAAACAGCTTTTGATTAAAGCTGTTTTTATAAAATAGCTTTGTTAAAAATAGCTTTGTTAGTGACATGTATTCAGTCAAGTTATTCCTACATTTAGACCAGTTTCAGCTGCCATGGTGATGGCTGAGCATGTGGTGCTGTGGTAATATGGTAAATATTCATGCATTTTGGTGAGGGGCCTCAGCAGGTCTGGTGCATTTGATTTGACATTTAATTTTATTACATTTTATTTGGCATCACTTCAGGTGAATGAGAAAATGCTGCAACTCACTCAGAAGTCATATGTTTAAAAAAAAAAAAAAAGGTGTATTTGTTTGTTTGGTTAGGACATGGGTATCTGTGATTGATAATGACTTGTCTAAATGTGGTTGTAATCACTCCAAATTCAAATGCAGAATTTGATTTAAATTTTTGAAGTTGAAAGTAACTAATTGTTGGTGATCCAGCAGGAAGAGTTGATGTTGACTGCCCCAAACTTGGAGGAATAATTACATAAACAAAAGGCATTAAGTAGTTATTATTTGGAGTTTAAAGTGGCCATGGCATTGCCACGGCAACTCCTGCTGAAGAACCAGTCACTGGAATTGTGGTGACTGTGGTTTGGACAAAGAGGTGATTCACAGCAGGATTATTGAACGTGTACGCCAGGCTGGGAAGGAGCTTAATTCTTTCCTGCATGCCTTTTGCATGTTCCTTTGTTCGACTTACAAGCTTATTCATTATAGCCCAACTTAATGGGTCAAAAACTATTGTTTGTGACTAAATGTTGTTTTTGAAAAGTTGCATTTTTGCATGCAGATGCAGATATACACTATAATTCTCTTAAATAATATAATTGACTAGTTATTTGTTACTCTTGATTCGACTGAGACATATAAGTGTTTCCACGACCTTCATTGGGTACATTAGCTGAATGAAAACCAGTTTGGGTTCTTAACATTGTTTTGTATTGTAGTTTAACTTAAACCAACATACATCCTACTTACAGTATGTGTGTCATTTTAGGTTTCAGAGGTGTGTTGTCTTGATTACACGTGTAATGCCAACATTAATGGCCTAAAAACTTCTGTTTAAAACTTTATCTGTGCATTGTGTCTGAGCGCTTCTGATTAGTTGTGGTGGAAGAAATAGTCCGATGCTTTATGTCAGTGAGAAGAGCAGTGTAAAGATACGGTTCCAAGTAAACATCATGTACTAAAAAAGTGCAGAAGTACTATTAGAGGAAATTTACTTAAAGTATCAAAAGTAAAAGTATTTATTATGCAGAGTGTTTTTATATCAGTGTAATCAGTAGTAATCTATCATATTTTATACAGAGGTCGTATGTATTTAACATCCCAAAGTGCCTCTAACTGGAGACACCTGTGTGCCTGTGGGAAGTGTTTCATTTGCAATGTCACCATGAACTGTAGCTGTGAAATAAATAAAGTTGAGTAAAAATGCACCATGTTTTCCCCTGAGATGTAAAAGTAGAAATAGCTGCCATCACCATGACTTTCCCAGAAGGTTTGCTGCAAAAAATCTGGTTCTGTCAGACTTGGAGTTGGTCCAACAAAAAGAAAATAGGAGGGTGGGGCGGGGGGGGGGGGGGTAATGGGTCTGATATATAGTAGATTTTGTGGATATAATGATGATGTGAGGAATCAGAGGCTGTAAATAGTGTACGATGGTGAACAAAACTGAGCTGTAATACATGATCCCTCCACAAACACATCTCCTAACACAAGACTCATTGTCACATCATGGTTAGTGTTGGCTGACTGTGCAAATACAAAGGTTAGAGTTCAGCAAAGATGAACTTTGACTTGTGAATCTGAGGACTGTCACATTGGCTTTAATGGTAGTGAATGAGAGGATGAGTGAACATCTGAAGAGACGGGTGCAAGTTTGTCTTAATGTGTTAACAATGGGTTTCTGCGTGCATCCACGGGACAACATCAGAGGCAGCCCGTGAGCTTTTAAGAAGTCCCTGGAGGCTCTCCCTGTTGAATGATATAAAGTGAGGCCACACACCATTGTGAATTATAGTGTACTGTTTACATGTGTCATCCCACTACTGTGCATTGCAGCTTTAACCTTTTGATAGCAGCCAGGAAGCTCCTTTTTTTTTTCCCCCTGAGTCGTTGAATGAAAATGCTGTCGTCACTCAGGTTGTCCAAGAAACGCACTACAGCAGCTTATTTCCAACCATGGAGTCGGCTGTTACGTTTTTCATGACCGAAGAGTCTTTATTGAGCAGAAACCGATCTCATTCTGCCACTGTCACTCCGCTATGTTTTTGTTTTTAGTAAAGCTGGAATGATTTCAAAGCTCAGACTTAATGTAGCAGCGTCGCCTGATTTGCTCCCTGACTAGAACGGCTTAAACACAGACTGGGTTTTGGATCACCAGTTGTCAGTGAGTTGTTGGTGCTTTGTTTAAATGTGTGTGCGATTCCACAGCCAGGACACGAGTACTTTGTGTAGCAGCACCGATGCTCCTGAAAGTAGGGACCAAGGTCAGAAACAAGGTTCATTGTTTTTTTTTTTTGTGTCGTATGAATTTGATCTGGTTAGTTTAGATTTCACGCTGCAGTTTTGCGAGGGCACTAAAGAATTCCTCGTCGTCATCACCTAAGTGAGCTGCATCTCTCTCTATACTTCACATGGATTGGTTTGTAGGTGAGCGTGCGTCTGACATCAGTGTTGTGAATCCAGCCGGTAGCCTTTTGTGTTTGAATGGACAAAAATGAAACCAGTTCCTTTTCTTTGCCGCTCTACTATTATTATCATTATGGCACCACTATCAGCACTTATTTTCCTGTCAGAGATTTAGTTATAAAAATTTGTAATTCTTATGTGTTTTATCAAGTTGACTTTTAATTTCTTTGACGGGATAAATTACAATAAAATGTTTTGAAAAGCTGAAGTTTGTTCAAGTCCATGCTAGCCACCAGTGTTTTGTCAGCCCATGCCAAGTCACAGTTGTACGAGTTCAATCAAGCACATATAATATTTTCCACATCAGTAGCACGAGGTGAATAGCCCGAGAGCTGGTTCTTGATTGTACTACCGCCGTTACTATCGCGTTTACTTTTTGCATGTAGTAGCTGAAGTGGTGCTTGAAGCTTATGATAAACACTGTTCTGCTGGTTTTTATTATGACAGCATCTCATGTGAGAGCAGCTATCATTGGCGAGAGGACGTTACACATCCCGAAGGCGCTGGTATTCAGCCTCTGAGCCGAGTCATCTTGGTTGGTTGGTCTTCTGAGCGCACTGTCTGTCATTCGGCTCTGGCAGAATCAAGCAAAATAATGAAAAAAGAAGTAGTCAGTGTTTTTCTCCAGACAGCTGTGGGCTTAATGGCAATGGAATCCAAGGAATGGCATTTTCTTTCATAGTTGTAGCTCCATGCAGGGCAAAAACAAACTGTCCTCTATTTGTGTTGGCATGTGAGCATGACAAATGTAATTCAGGCCTTAGGAGTGTGTTATTGCCCCTGCCTTGTTAGGTTGTGAATGTTTGGCTGCCACGGCTGCCAAGATAACCCAAGCTGCCCTCTCTGACTACCAAGCACGGGTCTTATTTTTAAAAGGAGGAAGGAGCCGGCTTGGAGCAGAGGGAGCAGAGGGAGTAGAGGGAGCAAAGGGAGACAAGTATTAGTATGAAAGAGGAGCAGGAACAGTGGTCTGTACGCAGCAGCAGTCCAGCTTTGTGTTGCAGCCATGACTGACAGGAGAGCTGGTCAGCCGCTGGAAATGGCTGCTGCGTCATGTAAACCTGGTGTAGGCCAGGGCAGCTGGTGCTCAGGCCAGACTGCACTGAAGACTAATGAGGTGTTTATCTGAGAGGTGGGGAGGCTGAAGTGCACTGGACTCTGCCCCCGAATACCATCTGTCAGAATCCCAGAGACACCGGTGATGATGCACCCTGTCCTGGTTTCACCAGCTCGTGGCCTTCTTAACACAGAAGATGCAGTTTGTCAGTCTGGAAACAAACATGTTCCTGTACTTCTTTTATATATGCAGCAAATATTAGTTCTTTTTTTTTCTTTTTGAAGGAGGATTTGATTTAGTAGAATTGTTCTTTGGGGCGAGACATTGATACGAGGCAGTTACATCTACAAACGATTTGTCTTCTTTATTGCACTTCTCCGTCCAAGAAGTACATCTTCACTAAGAATTACTGATGATTGTTCCATCAGTAAGAATTACTGATCAGTAAGAATCACGGATGAGACAGTCATTCCTAAGAATTACGTGTACAAAGTGTTTTCATGGTACGAGATGAAAAAAATTGTGAGACACTATTCTCGCCATCATCACAATTATTGTTTCACAGTTAACCAACTGTTCTTATTTATAGTCGTCAGTAAGGTTGTCACCACGATAACATTTGAGGGTTTTTTGTTCATTTCATGCCACTTTTTCAGTATAAGCCTAATCATTGTTTAATAACACACACACTGGACATCTTATAAATATGAAGAGACATATTGGTGTTATATAATAATAATAATAATAATAATAATAATTTAATATTAGTCTAGCTCCATTTCCATCCTCACAGCTCAGTTTTTCAGTTATGTTTGTCTGTTGGTATGAAGGTTCAATCATCCACTGGAGGGCGGATCAATCAGGGACCAGTAGGGGTGCCTCAGTGCGATGATATTGAAGTCAAGTGATTGTTCTAAAATGTAAATCCAACAAAGGTGACAGTGGAAGAGTTAGATGAAGCTGTACAAGCATGTGTAGCAACACTGTTATGGCATTGCACTCGCATATTGTCGGGGGGGGGGGGGGGGGGCTCTGTTGCTTAGAGGTTGGTGAGTTTTGGTGCACAACACGTGTCACATGGTGGTCAATGCTGATTGGTTAAAGGGTGCTCCAGTGACTTTAATATTAACCTGAAGTCTAAGCCCATTAGGATCCAACGACTGGGAACAGTTCCCAATGGAGTGTGACCAGGGGGACTGGTAGCACCAGGCTAATTGAATATTGGAACATATAAATAACAATTAGATCTTTTTAAACAAAATTTTGACTACTTAAATATTCAAAAACTATTACTGAAATATAAAGAGAAATTGTTGACAATGACAGATACCAATAACAACTAGATGACATAAATAAAAGAGCGCCAGTCACACCTCAAACAATAAATATTTATACATTTCTGTTAGTTTCATGCAGTTGTTTTTATATGAATACATGGAAAAGATTTGAATGATTATAAAACAAAAAATGATGGCTTTTAGCTCAAATAATCATGATGAGAAGATTATGTAATTGTTGTTAGAGGCCTGGTGCACAGTGGTGTACCTACTTTGATATCAAGCGGTGCATCCTTTTTGCTTGGCAGCCAAATTGTGGTTTTCCTACATGATGATTTGGCTGACAGTTACTGTAACACCTGTTTGAATATTAGAAAGGGAGTGCTTCCTAGTCAGATCACCAGTCTCCATATATAGATAGCACTCCTCACTGTTTATATCTTATAACTTAATATTATTAGAGAGGTGTTTGGCTCTATGACTCAGAATTGAGAATTAAGCTACAGATAACAAAGAAATGAATGAGGGTTATGAAACCTTATGTGAAGAACTGTGCAGTGGACTTTTAATCATACTGCTGTTTCAATTTATCAGCATTTGGCTCATTGCAGAATTATTAGCATGTCAGTGATGACACGGATGTGAGATGTTCTTATCATTTTTATGTGAACCCAATTCTGGTGGGAGTGTTTTTATGTTCAGTTATCTGCCCGTTGATATTCGACTCCATGATACAGCTCGACAGCTATTTTCCCCACTTAAAAATGTCTATATAATATAATATAATATAATACACCTGACCTCTTATAGCTCATTATTGCCACAGCTTTTCCTAAATTGCTTCCTGTTGTGTTTTCTAATGTCCTTAATGTGCCCAGCTGGAAGGTTTGGGCAGTATTTGAACAGCGTCTGTCCGTACAGCTCAAGAAAATGACACGTTCGAGAGCAGTATTCAACCAGTAGTGTTGAAGAGGCATTGTGCATCTGCAAAATGTTGCAAAGCAGCTGTTTTCCTGTGTTTTCCCCCCAAAGCTGCTGTGCTCGCTTCTTCTGATGCACTCTGTCAATGTGAAACTCTTCTATAAATCTGTTGGCTGCTCTTTATTTATTTATATCACCCCAGGGTTAGTTCACATGCAATATGTAAGAAAAAGGTTCAGGTGTTTCCACAAAGACCAACGGGTTGCAATAAACAAAGAATCTGACTTGGGTTGAGATTTGTACAGTTGATAGGAGCAGATCGGTGTTGGCAAATGAAGTTTTCAGACTTTTACCATGTCGGTTTTAATAGTGCTCGGGTCATGACACAAGTATGTGCCGTCGGAGGAGGCCTACGGCAGCTGGTGTCAGCGATTAGTTCCTCTTCACTGCTCCAAGTACTGCTAACCGCTGGTGTGGGTTTTAGCTGCAACAGCAACCTGTGCACTCTTTGCGACTCCTCCTGGGATCAATGAAGAACTATTATGAACGCCGCCCCCCACAGTCGGAGAGTTATTTTTCTCACCGAGTGTTACAAGTAATCAGCTTGTAGTGTAATATTTAACAGGCACAATTTGTTTGGAGAAATGTTTTTTACTGTAATGAACTGAACCATCTCTCTGTTATGAATTTTGTGGATAACTTGATGTTAAATTACTTGTTGCTTGTTCGTCCCACTGGGCATTAATACACTTCATTCATTCAGAAAAGAGGATGTGTTTTCTTGTGCAGTGCACTGCAAAAAAAAACACACAAAAAAAAGAAAGGAAGAAGCAGCTACGTTTTTAGGTTTGTGCATCAGAGGAGGAGCTCTTGTTTTTCCTAAAGTAGCGCTTGAGTTGAGACCTGCTGTCAGAAGTAGCAGGAAGTGTGTCCCACTTTAGGTCTTATTCTAGAAAGATGTCTAAATATACCTCCGGTAGGTTAGGCCTGTTTCTTAAGTCTTAACGAAACACCCTCTGTAAATCCATCTCCACACTACATGAACTGCAAACATCATCCGTGGGCCCCACAAACAGACAGTTTGTTTCCTCTGTGTAGCCTACCCTCCGCAAATCTGTTGGTGAAGGGGAAGGCTTGATAAACATCCAGTGATGACACAAGATGGTGCTATGTGTTTCGGATAGCTTCTTCTTTGTAGTCATCAAAGCTGTAGTGAAGTGGCCTTTTTGTTTGCTCCCTCAGAGGCTTGTTTTCCAATACCCAGAGCAGATGGTATGTGTTTTCCGTGGATGAATCAGTGAGCCGGGTTGGTTTTGCGTTGCCGGCCTCGTCTATGTTATGCGTGCATGCGGGTCCTCCCGCCGTAGCTGTGACAATACACCTGTGTCAGTGAGCTCTATATGTCAAGAGACTTTGGGGATTTTTTTATGTTTGTAATTTTTTTTTTCTTATTTCCTCAGACTCTGGAGGAGCCCCCCTACCTGACAGTGGGGACGGATGTGAGTGCCAAGTACCGAGGGGCTTTCTGTGAAGCCAAGATTAAGACTGCCAAGAGGCTAGTCAAGGCCAAGGTAAGTCATATTTCAAAGTGCTTTTGAGACAAAATTAAAAATTAATTGTCTTGAGGTGTGTGAAGCAGAGTGCAGCAGGGCGAAGGGGGGGTCTTGTCTTTGTGTGAAGGGGATGCAATCAAGATCACACAACTCGGCTTTTATTGTACATCCAGAGCAGTTGTTTTGGATGTGACTACATCCAAAATGTTCCTTTAGAGACGGGATTGTTGAGGTGATTAGATATTGGAGTCTCCCACAGTTAAAACCGGTTTCGATGTGCATTCAGTTTGTTTTCTTATTTCCAATGTTGCCGAAAACCCAGCCGTGTTGCTCACACGGCGAAGCTCTACCACCTGGTTTGCATTATTAGTGCTGCTCATATAGTTGAAACACTGATCAGGGGCCCCAGCTGTGACAGATGCAGGGTCTGGCCTCACCCACCAGGAGCCCATCACATCCTCAGGCGTCCCTCTCACCCACGGCTTTGTGGTGGGGACGGCGCGTTTCCCCATTGGTGTTTTTTCTTCTTTTTTATGCCTCGCTGATGAAGGCATCGCACGATACACGTAGTACAGTATCTCATTTCCCAGTGGGGCTGGAGCATCTGGATAATACAATAGAGACAGATCGCTTGTCTCTCGTTCTGCTGGAGTGTGTGGGAGGAACAAAGATTGGATGCTGGCTTTTACACTGTGTCAATGCACCGTAGTTCCTCCTGTAGAGACAAAAGAGCAGTAATGTGCTGCTATTCTGGCACACCAGCTGAAATCATCAAATGACATGCTTTTTTTTATTTCACGGACAGCAACAACCAACATGACACAGTCCACCATGTGATGTTCTTAGTTTAATAATGAGGGCTTAAGTGAAGCTAATGGGACATTCTCAGCTCATAAATGAATTACCATACTAATTGGCTGAGTCTGTGTGGGGTTTGTTTTGCGGTAGCTGTAACGTGAGCAGGAGCTCTGTTACGCAAACGTTGAAACATGGCAATTATTCAGTGGTTGTTGTGAGTCTGAATATTCCACTGTAATGAATTCCTCTTTAGCGCTTTGCTTCATTAATCTCTGTCAGCTTGTTTAACAAAGTCGATGGTTGCAGCGTCTGGCGCTGGCGTCTTTTGAGTGATTTTAAGACCGAGGGCAAAGATCTGTGACATTTCTATTTATGATGATGATCCGCACGAGAGGACCTGCAAGAAGTCAATTAGTACCATGTCAGTATTACTCACTGTGAAAGGTCCAGTACACATAAGATCAGTCAGGACTAACTATGACAGCACAGTAACAAGCACTGTCAAAAAAAATTGTGCTGCGTGAAATTGCCACATATTCATAGTAAATTGTTTTCTACTATAAATGTCAATACAGAATGAAAAAAAATCTCTTTAATGGGAAAAAAAAAGACATGCTTTTTTTATATTCACAAAATTCAAGGAATTATGTAATGTCTCTAAAAATTGGATGGTTAAATTAAAGAGCAAACAAGCTTGGATGCTTCACATTCTCGAAGTACTTGTGGAGAACAGATCGGCACCAGTTCTCTCTCAAAACGTCTACCAGTACTGTGATGTAGGGCGCAGCAGTATGTCAATATTATAGTAGCATGAGACAAGAGATCTTTTTTATTTTTTTTAGGAATACACTTATTCAGAAAAGTGTAAAAAAAGTGATGACTAACGTCGTCATTTGAATTCAAAGCATGTCACCAAACTCTGAACTAAAACTCTTTCTTTCTTTTTTTTTTTTTAAATTGAAGTTGTGTTTGTTTGTGCGTCTTTTACTGCCACACCATGTACCTTCAGACGTGCTGTTGTGGTAACATTACCATGTGCTGTCGTGGTCTCTCAGGCAGCAAAAAGCTGCACTTTTACCCCAAAATTGTCTTTGGTGCAGCATTCTTGTCTCCTTCATTGTGTAAACAATTACATGTGAGTTTACTGAGAGGGCAACATAGCTGATCACAACCGTGATTTATACACGTGACCCCAGAGGATGACAAGACATGTCACAGTCATAGACTGTAATCCAATATTTATTTGTTTACCATATTTACACAGATGTTTGAATTTTTTTTTTTTTTTTTTAAATTATAAACTGATATACTTTAAAACAAATGTAGTGAATGTTGTCATTTAGTTGCAGTATGTTGTGTGACAGACAAAGTGCTACTTGGAGACAGTATTGATGCAAACAAAGTCAATATGTGTACAGAGGTGAAGAACAACAGATTCACAGAGGGACAAATTATGAAGGTACATACACTGGAATTAGAAATATTTCAGTTTAAACTAAAATATGTACTTACTCCAAATTATTTTACATTTTTCATAAGGACAATGAACGTTGACTAAATGTGTCACTGCCAACTAACTAATTTTCAACGGACGTCCTTTAACCACATTACTTAATTTAAACAAGTGAACCAAATGTAAAATCATAACAGTAGAAGGCTTCACTAATGTGAAGAGACGGGAGCAGTGAATACAGAATCAAAAAGTTTAATCTGAGCCGTCGCTGTTGGTAGAAGGAAATCATGTCTTTTGGATGTTTATGGCCCAAAATCACAGAATACATAACTGCAGTCAAACGTGACATTTCGTCAGTGTGTCGGGTAGAAAAATGCTCAGTAGCCATTTTGAATTTATTGTAGTTAAACTTCTCGCAGCTGTTTTATTGCTTATTGGAAAAAATACACCGAGGCTTTGAGCTCCTGATGAACCTGTTCACATCATATAAATGTGCTGCACTGAGGTTCTGCTTTATCACAAATATAGTTTCTTATCTTATTGCAGTGTTTGTTGTCAAGTCTAAGTGGCTGCACAGTTTGTGTGCAGACCTCCAGACGTCCTCTGCAGGAGCCAGGCTCACAGCTCGCAGGTTGTCAGGATGGTCAGGTGTAATCGCCGCTCCCTAGCCGAGGCTTAGGACAGCGAGAGTCACCCTCCCTCTGTCTGGGGAGAGCGGAGCCTCCCGCTCATCCCTGTGAAGAAAGAGATTTCTGTCTTCCACCAGGCAGGAATGTTATTCTCTCCAAAACTGATGAAACATGGCCTCAGGAAGCTTTTTTTTTCTCCCATTTCTCTTCGCTCTTATTTTATGACCTGACAATTCAACAGCATCTTACAGTTGTATTTCTTTCATTCATTGTCTTGATTCTGCCTTCACAGCAAGATTTTGATTTTGTGTGTGTGTGTGTGTGTGTGTGTGTGTGTGTATATATATATATTTATATAGTAGGGAGGGGCATTTTTAATACAGAGTCTGTGCTTCTGGCTGCTTTGAAACTTTTCACTCGTGCTGCCTGGGAAAGATGTGAGGGTAAATAGTTGTGCGTGCGTGTGTGTGTGTGTGTGTGTGTGTGTGTGTGTGTGTGTGTGTGTGTGTGTGTTTGTGAGAGAGAGAGGGGGGAGGCAGTTAGTGAAGCCCTAATTTTCACAACAGAAATCCACCACAGTTGCCAACTTGGGGGTCAGTCACTACACAAAGCCAGAAATGAACCACAGTATTCATATATGTAAAACCCAGCGGTGTTAAAAGGGCCCTGTGTCGTTTATGAAGAGGATGATTGATGTGGGCCGGTCAGGGTCTTTAGGGAAATGTTTGTTTATTTATTCTCATTGCTGCTGTCCTTTGCCGTTGCCTCCCCCACTTCCTCAGGTGACCTTTAAACCAGATCTGTCCACGGCTGTGGTTCACGATGAAAACATCAAAGGACCTCTAAAGGTAAGGCAGGAAAGACGGAGACTGGTGCATTGTCATTTACTTGCGTATGGCCATTAATAACCCTTAATAATGTTGTTATTCATAGTTTTTTTTTATTTGACTCAGATTATTTGTAATGAATCCCTTTTGTTTGAAGTTCAAATAACAGTTTTTAGCTTCCCTTTCTTTTGTATCCAAGCGACACCGACCCCCCCCCCCCCCACACACACACACACACACACTTATTCAGTGAATGTAGTGAAGTGAAGCATTAGCTTTGCAATTTCATTTCAGTCAATTAAGACTCTTGTAGCAGCAATATGGTCGTCTCATTACGAGACAACACATCATTAGATTTAGCACTAGAAAAGAATTGTAATTAGACATGCCGAATAACAGCAGCATATTCGTCCGACAGGTGGGTGCTGTCGTAGAGGTGAAGAATCAGGATGGAGTTTACCAGGAAGCCACAATCAATAAGCTGACCGATGCTAGTATATATACTGTTGGTAAGTCAATAACAAACTGCCTGCTTCTCCTCTTCTCTCAAACACTTGTACTCTGCCTACAGTGAGCTTGTAGAGAAATATGTTTGTGCTCAACGATGTGGTTTGCGTTTTTGTTTGCCTCAGCGTTATACTGACGGATGTTGCAAGAAACATCTCCAACAGATTCTTAAAACATGCTGCAGTGAATCACATCTCCAGACAATGGCTGCTGTTTTTGTGATATTTAAAGTGTACAGTACCAATGAATTATTATTATTATTTAAAAAAATATTTGGCTTGGTTTTTCTGAGAAGCTGATTGAGCGAGGCTATCGCACTACCTTATACCACATGAAGAAACAAGTAAGCAGAGCTGGAAGATGCTACATGTAGGAGTGCAACTAAAGCAACCTTTATATCATTATTTAACATAATGGGTCAGTTGTTTAATTCAGTGATTCCCAAATTGTGATACACATACCACCAGTGGTACGCCAGAGCCTTGCTGAAAGGTCAACAATTGGACTTTAACGCCTAAATCCATCGCATAATGTTCATATTGGTTTGGCACATTCAGATTCGGACTCTTCGTGCATCGTTTGAATTTTAAACTGTAGTCATATGTTGTTATTATTTTGCATTTCTGAGGTTATTGTATGGTTAAATTAGTGAATTAAATTTTTGGACAAAACTTTTCATATCTGCTGTGGAACAGAGGTACATTGGGAATTTGGTTTGTTCATTGTGGTGCATGGTCTGAAAAGTGAGAAATGCCAATCCCAGTTTCCCAGAGGACAAAGTGATAACATCAAACAGCCCAAAAACTCCACAGTTTATCTACCAATTAGCTGTGAAAGGCAGCAAATTGCCACATCCAGTCCACAGCTCCAGAGTCGGGTAATCCAGAGTACACAGAGTACATAGACTGCTGCTCAGATTTGTCGTCTCACAGCAGCTGCTCGTCACTTAAGAGCACCCGTGGGGTTTTCATTTGTCTTGAAAACACTCATCTTGACATAGTTTTGTTCTTTTCATTCACTGATGGGAAAACAAAAACATGTTGCAGTTACCTCGAGTGTTTGTCACCGAGTACGTTTGAGCAAATGAACAATCTGGGGGTTTGTCTTTGGGAGCTGAGGCTGTTGAGGTCAATGGAAGGTTTCTGTAGGTCATTATTATGGTAATTATTACTATATTTAATGTTATTTGATATGGGTTAATTGGGTCAATATAAAATCAGTAAACGCTCAAACACTTCACATCTCTTTTATTTTGCTGTGTGTCTATCGGAGTATCTTTGAAGCTCTACTGAAGCTGAGAAAGCGACTCTGTCACCGCCTGCTACAGAATATATTGCAGCCTTAAAAGATGAGCATAATTTGTTTTAACATATAAAGCAAGAAGACATTTTGTAACTTCAGATGGGAGTATATTTGTGTGTGTGTGTGTGTGTGTGTGTGTGTGTGTGTGTGTGTGTGTGTGTGTGTGTGTGTGTGTGTGTGTGTGTGTGTGTGTGTTGGTGGACTCCTGGCCTACATACAGCAGCCTAATAGTGGGTCTCTCATCTCTGCAGTGTTCGACGATGGCGATGAGAAGACCCTGAGGCGTTCCTCTCTCTGCCTGAAAGGAGCGCGTCACTTTGCAGAGAGCGAGGCAAGTATTGTGCTGTCCTGCAGTTTTTGTAACAGCCTCCTCTCTGAAGCTTTCTAGGGAGACACTGCTCATTATAGACTGGCATCAAGAAGCTCAGGCTGGGAAATATTTCCCAGAAATGTAAAGTTACATCACAGCAGAGTCATTGAAAAAAAAAAAATACTGTGTCTCTGTTGCTGAGTAAATCCATTCGTATCTAATGAAAGCCTATGAAAGAGTATTCAAGGCTCAGGGTAGAATACTGGGTGAATCTTTTGTCTTCCAATTCGGCACCTGACAAGGTGCCACTGAGGCTCTTTGGTGTTGTTTGTCTCCTCCGCAGACACTCGACAGACTCCCTCTCACCAACCCCGAGCACTTCGGCACACCTGTCATCGGTAAGAAGGGCAACCGCGGCCGACGATCAAACCCAATGTGAGTATCATCCTCCGTCTGGGCGCGTCCTGCAGGGCTCGTATCAAACCTAATATATCAGAGGTCGGCGATGCTGGTGGGGAGGGATTTTCTATACCGATCTAAAGTCATCAGTAACCGGCTCCTCTATTCTAAGTATGCTGACAGCAGTTGAAATGAAAGATTTACTCTCATCTCCATCCCCTCATAAAGGGCCCTGAGGCCTGGAAGAGGAGAAGCCTACTCGCCTCCTCCAGCTCCTTAATCATGCCGGGCTCCTGTGTGTGTGTTCGCCTGTGTGCTGGAGAGGCGGTGTGATCACGCCGTGGTCCTGCTGAATGTTATCCCTCCTCCTTT
The DNA here is from genome assembly GCF_022577435.1 of Embiotoca jacksoni. NCBI lineage: Eukaryota > Metazoa > Chordata > Actinopteri > Embiotocidae > Embiotoca > Embiotoca jacksoni. The sequence goes on along the minus strand of NW_027185252.1, from coordinate 15,097,955 downwards.
GACTCAACTGTTCCAGTCGGTGTTATCTGCTCTGATGTGCCTCCTCCTGGGAGACGGCAGAGTTTTCATCAGGGAATAGGAACTGCTGAAGGTTTTTTTGGGGGGTGTTGGATATAATTGTGGCTCCTCTCTGTCATAAAGAGGACACTTAAAAGGACACATAATCATATTGTCTGACACCGCCTGCTAATGGTACCCAGAGAAAAGTCAATATTACTCCAAACATTGATGCAATATTGACTTAGGATGCTCTCAGCTGCACATTAGCAACTTGGACCTGCTGTCTCCGTTGGTGGGAATAAATCACAAATACTAAAAAAAGAGTGCAGCTATATTTGTTGTTTCTTTATTTTTTTGGTTAAAGGAATAGTTTGACATTTTGGGGAGTATGCTAATTAGTTTTGTTTTTGCTGAGAGTTTGAGAGACACAACTCTCACATCTGTACCTTAATTATGCAGTTACAGCCAGTTAGCTTAGCGTTAAGAAAGGAAACGGGGGAAACATCTTGCCTGGTCCTGCTGTCCTGTATCAAATTATAACTTGTTTGTTTAACTGTGAGTTTGCCAGACGAGTAGTAGAGACTGTAAGTAGTCATTGCTCCTGGACAAGAAATAGTTCTGCAGATAACCCCTTAAAAAAGCCACGTATCTTTTTACATTTCAGTTTTTGCACATAATAAAGAAACAACATTTAATTTGTTCATTAGTCAGTTTTTGCGGTTGTTCTCTGCAGATTTGTTTTAACCTTTTGGACAGAGTAATGCCAGCTGTTTTCCCCATTTCCCATCTTTGTGCAAAGCTGAGCTAACCCTGCTGCTGGTGTCAGCACTCACATCCCAACCTGCTACATAAAAGCAAATAAACATGTTTCCATTCCTTTAAATCACTGTGTTAGCAGTGTCAAACATGCCCAGCAACAACAGTCATTATATGCTTTTCTAAATGAATGGATGTCTCTCCTTCATCGAGGAGTTGGAGTGCTTTGTTTATGACTTTGATTCACAGCTTAGTTGTAGTTGTTGTTGTTGTAGGAGCAGTCTGGCTGATTTACTGCTCGTGAGTCGTGCCAGACGCTATGTGTGTGTGTGTGTGTGTGTGTGTGTGTGTGTGTATGTGTGTACACACGTGTACGTGTACATAGAGTTGTGCTCATAGCTGGCCTAGTGAGGCATGAAAAGAGGACAGAGGATCTGTTTGCCTGCCGGTGCTGCTTGCATGATCACTCAGAGACACGGCTGTCTGTGTGTCTGCCGGCCGCTCTGCCTGAGCATCAGGATGACTGTCAAACAGCAGAGAAGGAGCCGCCTCGTCAATACACTGATCCTAATGAGTGAGCTCATCAGTGGAGCGAGCCTTCCTGTGCGTTTCACTGGGCTACGTAACGATAAGACTAGAAAGAGCGTGGAGGGCTTGTTGAGAGCTGCTGGGTTGTTAGCTGGAGTCTGTTAGAGATATTTTTGTAGCTGAACAGCAGCTAAATGAAAAGATGATTGGTTAGCAAGAAGTCCTCTGCCTGCCAGTAAATGTTTATATACAGTATGAAGCTTTGGTTTGATATGAAATGCCGTTTACTTTGTCGCTTTGTGAGCAAACAGGATATTTTCCTTCTTTTATACAGCAGTTTTAGAGGTGTTCAATTTTAAATCAGTCACTTCCAGCATTTCACTGAGGGTTTTTTGTAATTGTTGCAATCAAAATGTTTGCTTTCACTCTGCATTTTCTCAAGAATTGTGACAGTTTACGGAACTTTGTGATTTTTGTTGTTGCAGTAAAATTGGTCAACTTGGCAAAACTTGAAAGTTATGGATTTTTTTGAAATCACCTACAACTGTAGGAGAGGATGAAACTTGTGTATTTTAAGACATGCTGCAAAATTAGACTGATAAATGGAAATGAGAGGATTGGTAGCCCAATTCTTATGATAAAATCACATTTCCCATAAACCCTGTCACTTCCTCTTTTGCCAGCATGTGGTTTGTTTTAATAATAAAAGGTTGAGGAGCCTCGCTGACTGTAAACAAGGAGTTATTTTTGGTGATGAAGCAAGTTTTGTTTGTGCCGTAACATCTTCAGTAGGGCTTTTATTGAAGACCTTCATTGCAGAGAAATTGCAAGAATTTTGCAAAGTTGCATTAATTATTGAAATGGCAAGTTTACTGTCGGGACAGAGAAATCCCATTTTGCATTTCTGCCAATGATAACATGGTTATCAAAATTGAGTCATTTTTTGGACAACTTTCACATAGATTCCTGCACAAAGTTGCATATACATTTAGCTGAATTATATAAATATAATACACACCTTTCCTTGGGGGCAGTCCATTGAGCGAACTGTCCTTTTCCTCCCACAGTCAAGAGGAGGAGCTGTCTTCATCCTCCAGTGAAGAAGAGGAGAGCGATCAGCGGCAGAATGAAGACCTGTTTGGTAAAGTGGTGTGTGTGGAGGGGGTCACCGCCGGGGACAAGAAGAAGACAACGTGGTATCCTGCTCTGGTGAGCTCACAGTCTCTCCCCTCCTCTGCTTCTCTCTGCTGCATCACTGTGAAGAAACAGGCACAACCACTGCCGCTGAGCTTCCGCTCCAGTCACAGCATTTTGCCATTTCATCAAAACGCCTGTTTATGTAACCTCAGAACTCAGCAGGATTATGTTCTTGCCTTAGAATTCACCTACCATGAAATGTTGTAATGTGCATGTTGTTGCAGTCAAATAGCTGATTTATATAAATAAGAACAACTTTTTGCATTAGCGGTTGAAGCGTTTCTGAAAGCTAAACAGCACAACTCTTATTTTGAAGGAAATGAAATGTGATTTGTTTTTCCTGATGTGTACAGCAGAACAGCTTAAGCATCAGATCAGTGTTTTCAGTCTTTTCCAATCCAATTCTTTCCACCTGCCCTTAACTCTCAGTCACTGTTAGCACACAATGACATGGTAACAGGCCTTATTTGTTTGTGTAAGTGTTACAAGTAGAACTGGGAGAATGAGAGGCTGAGGGGGGGGGGGGGGGGGGAGCGGTCCCTTTAACTGTGTAGTCAGCACAGCCCCACCTCCAGGATTTGTTGTTCTTGGCTTGCTGTTGACTGAGCTCTGTGCTGCCCCCTTGTGACAGCTCAGACAAGTACATTACACAGCAGGCTGTCAAGTGTTTACACTGTGACCTTATGGCAGAGGGGTGGAGCATGTACGCTGGTGGATGCCTCATGCAACAAATGATGCAGCCTGCAAGGAGCCGTTTAAGTGCTAGTTAAATAAAAGTCAGACGAAGCAGTTCTGCATGTGTGAACTGGGTGTCAGACGAATAAATGGGATCACAGTGCAAATTGGGGTCATAATGTTCAAGTAAAAGCAACCACCCTGAAAGCCTGTAGAAAGAGCAGGCAGGGCCCTGGTGAATATCAGGTAATGGCAGTGCTGCCTCCTCTGGGTTAGACCCTGGAAGTGGAGCAGCTCTCACTGTTGTGCTTCTCAACCCCAGTAAACATCAGCAGCACACGCTGCTCGAGGGTGCACACACCCCTCACACATCACTCTTCATCCCTCCGGCTTTGTTTGTTTTCGATTCATAGACAGCATATTCTGCAATCAATCAGTGTGGCCTTTTGCTGAAAGTAATGTACTAATTGCCACCCCACTTCCTCCTCTTCTCTTTACTGTCACAGACACGCACCCGCCCTCTTCTGACCTTTTGCCTGTCTCTTGTTTCTGTGTAACAAGGTCATCTCCCCGGACTGCCACGAAGACGTGACTGTGAAGAAGGACAACATCTTCGTCCGCTCTTTCAAGGATGGAAAATTGTGAGTCACCAATAAAGTGCACAAAACCACATTTACAACAAGTTACATCAAACTGGTTTACACCATAATTATCTGTAGATTATCCAACATGCTTATTGATTAATTCTGTTATTATGTGTTGAATAAAAAGTCAAGCAGAAGTGAGTGTAGCTCAGTCAGGCCATGGATTCTAGTGGTTGTTGGCCACAAAATGAGGTGTTTCATATAAAGGAAGAACAAGCAATCTTGGCAAACTATTGGCATTTTCATCTTTTGATTAATTATCTCAGTTGTTCTCTGTTCACTCTTGATTAATTTTCTGCAAGCAAGTCAGTCAATTAGTCATTTAGTAGGAGTGTAAAGCATCACCATTAGAAGTCTTGAACTGTTTTTTTCATGTGCTGCAGGGAGCCTTTTCAAAAAGAAGCACATGCACTGTTTTGTGTATTGACAAAATGATAGAGTGTGCATGTGTGATGTCTGTTGCCAGAATGACTGTATAATGGAAGTATAATATTTGCCAATGTTTCAGAAAATTGTACTTTCTTGTACTTGTATTGTCTTTTCTTGCCTTTTATATATTTATATCCATTTTAATGTGGCTCAGTTAACATTTGTACGTCTTGACTAATTCATTATGAGTGTTTAGAGGTCTGTGATAGAATGAATATCAGCTCAAGCTTTTAAGATCTTCCCAAAAAGAGAGTGTGCGCTTTCCCTCGCTGTGCTGGTTTGTGTTTTTTTTTTTTTGTCCTAAGGCTGTAGCTTCCTGGTGAGGTAAGGTATCGTAGCTTCCCTGCAGCCTGCCCTCGGCATGGAACCACACCGCCAGATTGTTTGTCTGTGGTAGTCTTGAATGTGCACTCAGCTGGCAGTTTGTTACTGCAGTCTCTCTGTGTGTTTGGTAGAAACACAGCCGACACTCCACGTACATTAATCCGGTGTTTGTCCGCTGTTCCGAAGACTACCTCTCCGTCTGATCCCGCCTCTACGACAGAACAGCCTCGATGCACCCTTGAATAGATATCATTTGTTAAGTCACCGGCATGACTCTTAATCTGCAGCTGAAGACATACAAAATTTGCAGCACACGAAGTCTCATCACATGTATTTGGGATAGTAGTCAGGTGAAAGGCGGAGATGATGAGAGGGAAAAGATAAAGAAGGATTAATCAGAGATGAGCCTGAAGTGTTTCCTCTCTGACCAGGGCACCCTGTGATGGCTTCTCCTGAAAATATAATCACATTGCAGCAGTTTTCCTTTTTGTTCTGCAGCTGCTTGATTTCACTCATTAAAATCGGCAGCATGTTCAGGGGTGAGTGCAACAAAAAGCAATGTAAGATGTGGGAAAATCAATATTATTGTTAATGAGATTTTCAGGTTTGTTTCCCTCCACTCATTTTGCTGTCATGTGGGTGGAATAACAAAGTTGAAGTTGTACATCATTATTGTTTCTAAAGTCTGATGTGAGTTGTGTCTTCATGCAATGTTTGATCTATCACAGGTTTTTTTTAGTGGGAGTGTTCTGTGTGTTTTTGCATAGTCTCCTACACGTAGAGGATGTAGTTGTGGTGGTGGGCAGCGCTTCATGTGACAGATGTCAATGTAGACTTGGAGGGGGAGAGTGTAGCCAGGCTTGTTTTCTGTAGCTACGGTTTACAGATGTTGCTTGAACACCACACATGCAAATATCGCTTGACACTGCCGTTTACAGATGTCTCCTAAATGCCTCACATGCAGACGATCATTACAGTGATATTTTTCAGATGTTTTCTGTACTCCGCTTGTGCAGGCTGTCAGCAGAAGCTACATTTTACAGATGTTCACAAAATGCCTCATATGCAGGCTTTTGGTGGACACTACACTTTACAAATGGCCTTTAAACACCTCGTATGCAAACTATCAGTTGACGCAACAATTCTAGATGCCTCCTGAGGGTCTCAAATGTGTCTATCTGCAGACTCCAGTCAGCTGGCTTGGCATAATGAAGCCTCCAGTTACTGCAGTGCACACAATTCAAACAGGTGTGTGGCCTAAAATTAGTTTGAAATTGTGAAATAAGGCGTCCTATTGCAAGGTTTACCTAGTTTGAAATTGAGTGATTATATCTACCTGGGCAGAATGCCCAAGTGGAACCTATGAATGAGAGATGATGATTTCAGAGAATAAACAAAAGCTTTTAACAGAGTCAACCACATATAGTTATTACTGAGAATGCATCCTTTTAATGCTACATTTGCTTCAGTGCTGCATCATTTTCTTTGGCTCTTTTGGGGTTCATACTGCTTTAAAGTGCTTCTCCATCATTCTTTTACAACACACACGCCACTTGTCATTGTTTGTTATTCTACTTTTTATCATTTATCAAACTGTGTTATCAGTTATTATATCGAGATATTCTAACTCGCTGCTTCCTGTGTGGGGTTTTTATTTGAAGAAGAAAAAAGGGTCACATCCACAAGCCATGCGAGCTCTCCGGCACAGCGCCGGGGTCAGTGTGTTCGCTCTCCAGAGGAGAGTGTGGTATTGTTACTGATAACCATTCAACGCGCCTTTCAAAAACAATGGCTGTGGAAAACATTTTTAGGGACAGTAAGGTCACTTCCAGAGGGGAGACAGGAGTTTTCAGGAAGTGGTTATTCTTATTTAGTCAGATTTGGTTACCATAGTAACAATGGAAACAGAAGCTGTTTCTATTTTTTTCTTGCTTGGCCAGCCTGCCGACATGTCTGTGCCGCTGATGTACATTGAAGAAGACAGCTTAATCATTGTGAGTAGGCTTTTAAGCCCGACTAAAAAAGAATAACTGTGCTGCAGAATTGAATCAGATCCTGGATATTCTTATTATATTTCCAGCAACTCAGCTGAAATAATATCAGCTATATTTTTACTATAGTTTATACCATATCACTCTTCCATCATCCATCCAATCATTTTTAAAATTAGGTGTATACATTTTTTTTTATCTTAATCTCCCTCAACTGTGGGACTTCCCTGATTTCATAAAAAGATTTAGTAAAGCAAATTCAATATGTTGCTGAAATTAAACGAGGTAATAATCTGCTTCACAGTAGCCAGTAAGCACTGATGTCAAACAGCTTCAGCTTTAAGTGATGCAAGAACACTTGATTTAGAATAAATCATAAACTAAAGGGTTATTTTGATCCATAATGGGGGTCCTACAGCTGCACTTCTGTATCAGTCTAGTGACTAAAAGCGGGCAGCATGGTGCTGCAGTCTGCAGAGGCAAGAACTGCTGCTCCGTTCTTTCACAGTAAGAAAGCGTGAAGCTGCCGGCCAGATGGGGCCTCCGTGTGGAGTTTGCATGTTCTTCCCATGTTCTTCCAGTGCCTAGATTTTCTCCGGATGCTCTGGGCTCTTCCCGCAGACCAAAGATATCCATGTGAGGTTCATTTGTGAACGGATTGGGTAGATGACGTTGGTGTGACAGTGAGTGGTTGTCTGTACCCGTGGTGTGCCCCGCATGTTGCCCAGTGTCAGCTGACATTAGGCTCCTTCGGTGATCCTCTGACTTTTCCGTAAAGCGCCATCTTCAGGTCAAAACTTCTCCTTCGTACAATGCTGTGGTTTAACAGCAAATACCTGCAAAACTAATGTCATTCCCCTCAGCCTCAGTTGGAGGTTTTGTTTACTGCTTATTAACAAATGTTGGCGTCTTACAGTGTCACTCTAATCACTTACCCAGTAAAATGTTATACGTGATGGCATGAAATGTCAGGAAACCAAGCTGCTCACTTTCTGCAGTATGAGCTCTTTTAGCTTTATATACTTGCTTCTTTATTATTTCACTACATGACAAATCTAGTTATTGGATCAGCTCAGCTGCCGGCAGACACCCCATCAAATCGTGTCTCTTGCACAACAGCCAAGCCTCCGACTGCTTTCAGCTTACGGGCTCCACTGATCCATCTAGCTGCCAAATCACCATCACTTTGCCCAGCTGCAGTTATGACTGTAATGTCTGCTCGGGTTTTGAGGCTGTGATTGGTGCTTGGCTGTAAGGTTAGATACTTCAAGTGCAGTTTTCCACATGACAGTATTTTTATCACCACGATTACAGGGGTGGGGGGTTCCTTACTTTTAGCATCTTCACACTTTGTTGTCAGAACCGTTTCAGGAATCTGCTTAGATTTTAGCAGACTTCTTTGCTGACTTGGGTTTGTCTTCCTAGAGCTGAATCTTGGTGTATCCACACTCAGTGCCGTCCACATGATGTCTTCTCTGTGCACGTTTTAATCAGACTCGCTGTGTTTTGCAGTAACATGGTGCTGCGGAAGGACGTCCGCGAGATGAACAGCGATTGTCCTCCGAAAGCCGACGCAGGGCTCAAACCAGGTGAGTTTAGAGTCGAACTTTAAGAGGTAAATCTTACAGAACTGGTGCATAGCGCATACCGAGACATCTGCTAGTTGGTCTGTCAGCACGGAGTGGGTTTGCAGCCAGGCAGACTGAAGAAAGAGAAGTTTTTGTTTTTGTTCTGCGGAACGCAGTGGTTGGAGAGCTCCTGTCACTGTTGACTCTATTTTTATTTGAAGTCCTCACTAGGCTCTTTATATAGTGCCCCTGTTTTTCTGCTGCAGAGCTCTTACTCTCATAATTACAGTCAGGGAAGAGCTTTGTATTATCCCCGTCTTGGTATTCACAGGTGGTTGACTCACAACTGTGATATTTCCCCGCATCACAAAAGCGTAAAAGCAAGCATCTGCCAAGGTGGTTAGATGCTACTTGGAGACACCTGTGACATTGTGGCTGAATGTTTCTACTGCTTTGCAGCTCTGCAAATACTGACAGATTTTCATGGTCTTCCGAGTCCTTCGAGTCTTTTTATACTGTCCTAGTTTTAATATGGGTCTATTATTATCACAATATTATAATTTTAGAGATTAGCTGTAGTTTAAAACACTTTTAAGCAGCATGTGTTTATAAAGCAGTTCTGATTAGAAGTATTTAAGATGCTCCAGCTTCATTTTAGCTTCTGTATTGTTGCATAGCAGTCTGCTAGATTACAGCAGCATGGATTGATAAGCAGTCCTCACTGGGTGTGGTTGATGTGTGTGTGTGTGTGTGTGTGTGTGTGTGTGTGTGTGTGTGTGTGTGTGTGTGTGTGTGTGTGTGTGTGTGTTACAGCGCTGGACGCAGCCTTGGAGTTCCAGCAGCAGCTGGTCGTGCCCGGCACCTGGAAGACAGAAGTCAAAGAGGAAAGCTCTAGCAGCGAGGAGGATGATGAGGACGAAGAAGAAGAGCAGGAAGAAGATGCCAGCGGTGAAGAGGAGGAGGTAGAGGCAGAGTCGTTCTCATGCTCTTACCCTCACAACCTCCGAGTAAAAAAAGAATCTCAACAACTGTCTTGTTTCCTGACTGCAGGAGGAGGTGGAGCCGTTCCCAGAGGAGAGAGAGAACTTTCTGCAGCAGCTCTACAAGTTCATGGAAGACAGAGGTGAGTCTGAGGGTGCAAATAGACCTGATGTTTACAGAGTTTCTACAAAACACTGTAGTTATTTTAGATTTTTTTTTTTTTTCATTTTCAGGTTAAATTTTACATCTTTAACAAAGTACGGGTTGAGACTGTTTCCTTTGTAATGTCAGATCAAATCAGGGTTAGAAATGTCTATATATCTATATTTTGTCTGTATTGTATACCTATTAATAGAGTGTTTTTATGTCATCTCCCTCTTACAATCCCTGGTCTTTTCTTGTTACTGCATGCGTGTATCCACTACATTTAGAAGAAAATATATTGCTTTTTACTCTACTACAATTGCTTGACAGTTTCAGTTACTGGTTACTTCAGAATTACGATTTTGCACAAAAATATTTGATTACCTTAAAAATGTGAATATTGATTAAAGAATTCCAAAGTAAAAAAAATAGTTGCAATCACCTGACTCTACTGTATACCAACATTTATGCGTTAGTATTAAACATTTAATACAATGTAATAGCACAACTCACAGCAAGCATTTTCGGCATTATGGATACTTGTACTTTTATTGTTGTTACATTATGCAAAAAATATTTGCAATATTTCACTTTTCACAAATTTTATAAAAGGAATCTTATTTGTATTTTGTGGAATTGTTCTTTTCCTTAAATGTCACAACTTATATTTGCAGTGTTGGTTTCTATAAGAAAATATTGTTGTGCCAAAAATCTTCTCAGTATAGTTTTCCATCTCCTCTCTGGAGCTTCTCTCTGGAGCCCGACCAAAACCAGGCTGTTTTGTGTCTGTGTCTTTAAGGCACGTTGATATCAATGACCCTCTCTTCTGATTGGCTGAGTGACACATGCCCGGGCCAATCACAGGTTTTCTTTGGTCTTGTAGCTTCCTGGCTCTGACCGAATGACTGCTTGTTCCTTTCTTGTTCTTTTCTTTTCTATCTAAAAAGATGGACAGTGGGTTGTGCTCAGGTGGGAATGTGACATGAGTGAGTTTGTGATGTCACAAACATCCAAACAACACAGTTGCTCAGTGGGGTCTGGTGGAATTTCTTTGTAGACTGAGGGTTATGACACTTTCACATTATTTATGTAGCACCTACACCTGCTGTAGACTCGAAACAGAAATGGAAACCTGAATTTATACAATATGGGACCTTGAAGTGAAAGATCACAAAACTCCTGACAACACAGCTGACAGCTGGTTAAAGCTGGGCGGCTGTGGCTCAGATGATAGAGCAGGTGTAAATATGGGAGGCAAACTTTACTACCACCTTTACCTTTTCCTTACCTTCACCTTACTACCTTTACCACCTGTATATCAACCTGTGCCATGTTTCTCCTCTGCAGGAACTCCCATCAACAAGCGGCCTGTTCTGGGCTACAGGAACCTGAACCTGTTCAAGCTCTACAGGCTGGTGCACAAACTGGGAGGCTTTGACAAGGTGAGAGCCCCTTTTAGAGCAGTCTGACTTTGGTCTTACCTGTTTTGTTTGATGTTGACTGATCTGAAATCTACCCTCATCTGTGTCCATTTTTATAACAGATTGAAAGCGGAGCCGTTTGGAAGCTGGTCTATCAGGATCTGGGAATCCCTGTGCTCAACTCCGCCGCTGGCTACAATGTCAAATGTGCTTATCGAAAGTACGTAAAAGCGCTGCCTCCACAGCTCTGAAGCTTTTAAAATGCAGCTTTTGTTTCTTCAGTTTATGTATGTGTGCTGTAGTGTTTCACCTACACTGACAGTCAGATTTAGTTTTTAATTTCCATTTTATACACCTTTGCCTCTTTTTTAAGCAACTTCTTTAAGAAAAACATGAATTTTAATCTTTGCATGAGAGGAGCAGTGAAATTAAACACTGGGAATTTTGTTGGATATGTTGACAAAGAACGTCTTCTGATGCAGATACTTGTATGGATTCGAGGAGTACTGCACCTCCTGTGCCATCACATTCAGGATGGACCTCCCGTTGAAGCAGGGTCCCAAGGGGGAGGTGAAGTCTGAGTTGGAGGCAGAAGGAAAAGCTCCCACATCGTCCAGCTCAGAGGAGCAGAAAGCCCAGGTGGATGGAGAGCCTTGCAGTGTACAGTCCGTAGTCTGCAAGGTGCCTTCTCCTGAATACTGTTTGATTAAAATATATAAACAGATCGTTTCCTTCTAGATTAATGCCTCCACTCCTCCCATGTTTCTTATAATATAAGCTTTCCTCTCCCACAGGACGAGAAACCCGACTTGACGCGAAACCAAATGGAGTCGGAACCATCAAAAACGGAGGGAAAGGACAGCATAAACGATGTCGATGACGAAGAAGACGGTCCCCACAAGGGGGACGCAGACGAGGGGTCATCGACGTCTCGCCTCGGAGCCGACGGCCTGAAGCAGGAGCGTGACGAGGAGCAGGAGAGCAAGGACAACTCTGGGTAGGTGGTCTGACTGGCCGATCCCTCCACCACATGGTAAAATATATGCACATATCCTCATGGCCCAAACACAAAACATCACACATGGCTCCTACATGGTGAAACTATTATTTAATATTTCATCATTTAGAAGTTTCGCCATACAAAAGTACCCGATGCTTTCACTTTTCTTGGTGGCAGTAAAATAGCTAAAATACATTAGCAGATGAAAAGCAGTGATCCTTCTGATCATAATGACACTAATATCCAGTATACCCACAATCCACCTCTACCTGCTAACCAGAGGGAGGAGAGCTCTCCTCTCTCTCTCTCTCTCTCTCTCTCCTCTAACTAAGCTCTTACCCACTGCCCTGTGTGCTATTATTATTTCTCGTGGCTTAGTCAGCATCAGCTGGCAGAGAGATCTTAGAGCACCAAAGCCTGACTGCTACCTTTCACCTGGCATGTCACGCTGTGCTCTCCTTCTCTCTCTGTTTCTGTCTCTCTCTCTCTCTGTTCCTCGCTGGGATTGTTTGGACGTGGCGAACCTCCGTCCCTCAGTGCACACAACATGGCTGTGCTCTTCTTGATTTCTGCACTGTCCTGATCTCTGTCTCTCTGCCCCTTTCTTCCTGTCTCTTCTCTCATTTTATGGCTTTTGATGTTCAGCTTTATTAAATGTTCCATGTGTGTGAGTGTTGTCACTGATGCATTAACCCTCCAGTTGCATTAGAGGCAGTTGCTTTTAGAGGAAAGAGGAACTTGGAGCGTTTTGCTGTGGCTGGTTGTATGGTTTGGTCTCAGTAGGTGCATTTCCCCTTATTGTTTCCTGTCCACATTGTTTAGATCGGCGCTCTCTGTGCGCTCTAGGCCTGTGTGTGTTCATCCTCCAGTTGTGTTACGGTTGTTTGGGCTGCACTCAAAGTAGTTTATCGCAGTTTTTATGTCTGATTGAAGGACTGCAAAACTCCCCAACTTGAGGATGTTTGGATCATAAGCTCTCGGTATCCCTCGCCTTGGAGTTTATATCACCTGTGGCCAACGGGCACACTGCAGTGTGATCATGCTGATTGACATCACAGGTGGACTTTCTGACAATCAGAAGGCTCCCTGATCCTTCGACTTTGTCAGGATCAGCGGTCCTCCTCACAGATTATGCGGCAGTGCGAGGGTTTACAGATGCACTCAGCGGACGACCCACCGGCTGATCTGATCTGATCTGAGCTCTCCTCATGATGTCAAACCTGTTTGATGTTTACGGCCTGTAATCTGGACGGGACGTGTGTTGCGCGAGGAGCACACTTTCGTTCCAGCAGCAGAGGCTGTGTGTAGCCAGTGGAGGCTCTCTCAGCCAGCGTAAAGGGAAAGTTATGTATTGATTTATTTTAATGACGGTAAATAATTATGGAGAGGGAAACCGCAGGAATTGTTAAACTACTGCCTGAGTGCTGTTTCTCTTTGTGATGAAGCCTGCTCTATTGAAAAGTGTACTGTTCACCTGGATGGACTCTCCCGCCTTTATTTGTGTCTTTTTTTTTATAGTAATGTGCAGAGACTGAAGTTGAATTGTGCATATTTTGAGGAAATTATAAGTCTTGACATTTTGGATAATTTGTTAACGGGTGCATTTAATTATTATTTGTATTGTGAATCAATCTGCGACTGATTTTTGATCATTATTTTGAATGTATTGTGTATAAAACAAAAGAAAACAATGAAAAATGCTCATCAAACGTTCCCAAAGCCCGAAGCGATGTCATCAAATGTCCAACCAATCGTCCAAACCAACACAATATTACATTTACTGTAATTTCTGACCAAGAAAAAAAGAACGTTTTCACATTAAAGAGTCTGGAATCAATGGTCATTCTGCATTTTTATTTTTTTTTTCTATAAAAAGCCCTTGAACTATTAATCTGTTATTAATATATTTTTCTGTCTATTGGGTTCTTGTTGGAGTGAGACATTGGTTTTTTTGGATTTTTTTTTTTAAATTTTTTTTTATCAGAAGTGGAAAAAGAAATTTCTGTGCAGTTTTGTAACGGTTCCTTCCGCTGTCACACTTCACATCGTCATCACTGCGGCTTGTTGAACGTCTGTCTGTCAGCAGACCGTACCGGCTCTGAGCGGTTGGCCTGGTGACAGCCTGCGTGAAGGAGGACCGTGTTGTGGCTGCTCTCTGTGGCAGCAGACCAGATTGGATCTCGCAAGCAGTCGTGCTTCCTCTCAGCGCTGTAGTCTCACTTTTAAGTTGCTGCGCTGCCTGCCCAGTTGTGCTTCGCCGCGCTAACCTGCCCCCTGCAGCCTAAAACACTTACTGGCACTCCTGCACCGCCCGTTCACCCTCCAGCTTTCGACATCTCCTGACTGTTTCCCACTAGCTCCTTCTTGTGGCTGCTTTGTTTCTTGCAGTGTACGTGTTGTGTGAGTGTGAGTGAGAATCCCAAGTGTTTTCGTGTGTGGATCTAGGGTTAGATAGCCTAACAGTAGTGCTATTCCCCATGATCATTGACTTTTGCCATGACAGAATGATGTTTTATTTGCTGACACTCTCCATGTACTGTTCTCTGACTGGCTTACTGTTAATGATGCAGCTGTTTATCCTGCAGTTTGCTGTAGGTCACACTGGGCTAGAGCTAAGGCAGAAAAATGGCAAGTGTATGTTTGTTTATTGATAAGGGCCTAGTGTTGTAATGGGACAGGGCAGGCGAGGGTGGAGCAAATTATTTAGAAAACAGGCTTCCTAGCAGCAGGCAGCGAGTTGGGTGGTTGGGTGTGGGTGGGTGTTCACTGTGGTGTTCATCGGGGCAGCCTAGGGCCAGGAAGTGCTGAACTGTTTTTCTTGCAGGGATGACAGCAGTCAGGAGGGGGAGGAAGGGGAGGAGTTTGAGTGTTACCCCCCGGGGATGAAGGTGCAGGTGAGGTATGGGCGAGGCCGCAATCTGAAGACGTACGAGGCCACTGTGAAAGAGGCAGACGTGGAGGGGGGAGAGGTGCTCTACCTGGTGCACTACTGTGGCTGGAACGTCAGGTAAGACAGGACCTGGGGAGAAATCACCTATATTCACCCTTAAAAAAACCAAACAAAAAAACCCCAAACATTTATTAACTTGCAATTCAGCTCATGGGATCACCGCTACATGGGTGTCCCCCAGCAGCAGTAACAGATACATCCCTTCCTCACAATTCTGCTTCATCTGATCCAGTCCCATGGTCAGTACTCTGATTATGGAGAACACTGGGCCATCTAGTGGCAGAAACAGAACTGAGTATCCTCAGCTCCCTCACTCAGTTTTGACCGAACCCCCTGTCTGTCTGTCTGTCCCCCAGCTGTCTGTCTCTCAGCCAAATCTGCAGACAGGCTGGATTTTTTTTTTAACCAATTGAACTCTGGGAATAATCAACCGGTGGTTTTTGGTTAAACCATTTTGGTTTTTTTTAGATGCTACAATGTGCTATTTGAATGTGAGCCCCTTTGGATCTGTGAATGGCCAACCAAAGTGCTGCTACACTCACCTCTACCTCTCAACCCTCTCCCCCCTCCCCAGTGGGTCAGGGTTACCGCAGTGTTAAGTAGAGTGTTAGGGTACCATGACACAGAGGTCAACTAGTGCAATCAGCATTTCATTGTCTCAATGTTGTTGTGTGGTCCTCTAGCACTCTATAAAAGACAGTGGGATGTTCTCTGCATTGTGTCTGTTGTGTGTGATGTTGTGAAACTTTTCATTTCCCCTCATACGACCCAAGTAGCCCCCCACTCCCCGTCACCCCCTCTTTGGTACCGTTGGAACTTGATTTGTGTGGTGGTCGCTGTTAATATTGTTTCCTCATTGTAAAAGGTTTGTCTGTTCCCACATTAACACCGTGGGATTTTCTTCTTGTGCTGTCGAGGCTTTATTGTGTCACAGCACCATGTTGGGCTCAGACAGTAGAGGTGTCCGTGTGGTGGGTGGTGTGAGAGAATATTTCTTGGCTCCCTTCAAAGACCTGAATGATGAAATTCTCTCCTGTCTTTCTGTACTTGATTTTTTTTCTTTATTTTAGATATGATGAATGGGTCAAAGCAGACAAGATCGTGCGCCCCGCCAATAAGAACGTACAGAAAATAAAGCATCGCAAAAAAATAAAGGTACGGCTGTGGAGGGTGGTCATTTCTTGAACTTGAACGTGGTTTGATGTCGTGAGAGTGAATCGCTGACTGTGCTGAATTCTGACAGAACAAAGCTGAGAGGGAGCGCGACAGGTTGGAGAGGCTCAACGACAGAGACGTCCTCGGCCCTTCGTCCAACACTAACCGTCTCCCGCGCTCCAAATGTGGCCTGAGTCAGGATGTCTTTTCCAAGATGGACGAGGGTGAGGACAAAGGGACTCAGCAGTCTCCAGTCAAGTCTATAGAAATTACTTCTATCCTCAATGGCCTGCAAGGTAGCACCACTCATTAGCTCGTAGTCCTCATGCACACTCATAGCAGATTAGGACTGTTTCACTCTAAAGTGGTTTATTATGTCTCTCACCGTCCTGCTGAAACTAACAGATATTCTGCTTTGTTTGCCTCAGCCTCTGAGATGTCCACAGACGAAAGCGAGCATGAGGATGAGGAGGGAGAGCATACTGAAGAGGAGCGGCCAGGTTGCCGCGGCACCCTCAGAAAAGGTCCACCAGAGCCGCCGCAGATATCGGAGCGCTGGGAGAGCGGCGCCCCCTCTGAAGGATCCAAACCTTCTCCGGTCTCAGGAAAGAACCAGGAAGTCGGCAATGCAGAGAGCGCGGACGCCGGGAAGCGCAGAAGCCAACCGGAGTTAGAGGGAGAAGCGAGCACCAGGAAGAGGAAGTCTGACGGTGCAGCGGAGAGGACCCCAAAAGGCCAATCCAAAGCTAAGACGAGGAACACCAGGAGTGCTGACTGGTTACCTGGAGGCTCCCCCAGGAAGGTGGAGGAGAGAGCAGCCGGTCCTGGAGAGGAGAGGGGGGCCTCGTCCAGCAGCAGTTCAGATGACGAGAGCGCAGCACTGGCCGAGTCTCAGGCTGAGGAAAGTGAGCGAAGCCGGCCGAAAACCAAAGGTTCACCTTCCAAGAAGTACAACGGGATGAAGGAGAAGACCAAAACTGCCAGACAAGCCGGCTTCTGGGAGATTCCTGAGAAGAGGGCCAAAGTGTCGGGGAATGCAGAGGACAGAGCTGCCGTTCGCCCCAAAGGACAAAAGGACGTGTGGTCCAGCATCCAGGCCCAGTGGCCCAAGAAGACTCTCAAAGAATTGTTCTCCGACTCGGACACAGAAGCCGCCAATTCTCCTCCCCCACCGGTGCCCTCGTGTCTGGAGGAGCCGACGGTCGAACAGGACGCCGGACCCGAGGACGAAGCCTCAGAGGAGCAGATGGAGAACGACAAGCTGCCGGAGTTTCCGAGCAGTGGCAGTAACTCCGTACTCAACACGCCACCGACAACGCCCGAGTCGCCCTCAGGAGGAGGCAGTGCTGTAGAAGACTCTGGTCAAGCGCAGCCTTCCTCCCCGCCACCGTCTATAGCCCCCGCCTTGCCTTCAGAGCCGGTTTCTGACACTCTTCCCCCAGGACCCATTCAGGAGGAAGTGGCAGGCGGGCGCAGCGAGACAGACAGCAGCACGGTGGAGGTGGAGAGTCTGGGTGGGGAGCTGCAAGAACTCCCGCAGGACGAAGGGGCGGGTTCCCCATCGAAGGTGTTTGACGTCAGCCTCTCCTGCAACAGCAGCAGCAGCTGCAGCCTCGAGCTGAGCAGCAGCAGCCAGCAGGAGAGTGAGCAGAAGTCCAAAGGTACAAATACGAGCAGTTCTGCTTCATCAGGTTTCTTTTTCAATGACACAATTCATTATTTTCCTCCAGGAAGGAATCCTGAAGAAACAGGAGCTGACAAGTCATTTCACTGTCTGACTATTCCCTCTCCGTCTTCTTGCAATGTCTTTGTAGCGTCTGCGAGTCAGAAGCGGCAAAAAGAATCACAGACAGGTGGAGCCTCAAAGAAACACAAGCCAAACCGCAAGAGCCTCGGTGTGCCTCCCAAAAAGAACAGGAAAACAGGTATGACAGGTAGACAGAACTACTGACACTTTTATCCGCCAGAGAATTTCTAGTTCCCATTTACTGGTTTCCTGATATCATATTACAGATGCAAGATGTGTCACATTTTTTTTCCACCTCTGCTGTCCTTTTCCCTCCAGCCAACAGCAGTGACAGCGAGGACCAGTCTGTTGTCGAGGGCACTGCCAAATCAACTGCCTCGAAGAACAACGCATCAGACCTGAAGGCTGCCACTTCGCCCAAGTGTCACGGACGATCTCCCCCCTCGAGCCATAAGTACCACAAGCAAAGTGACGCAGATCACACCCAGCACCGAGACAACCATGGACGATCGCCTCGTGTGTACAAGTGGAGTTTCCAGATGTGTAAGTGTCCAACTCATTTCCT
This sequence comes from Embiotoca jacksoni, assembly GCF_022577435.1. Classification (NCBI taxonomy): domain Eukaryota; kingdom Metazoa; phylum Chordata; class Actinopteri; family Embiotocidae; genus Embiotoca; species Embiotoca jacksoni. The sequence continues at coordinate 15,079,880 of NW_027185252.1, read as the reverse complement.
ACTGCAGCTGGAAAGTCATTCATTACAGCTGAAGGTATTAAGTTGTCAAAGTCTTCCTCTTCTTTTCTTCTTTTTTTTTTTATCAACTTTTCTTGTCCTTTGTGATTTTAATCAAGTAACAAAATAAATGGAGTTTTATGTATGTTTATGTCGACCCGTACGTGCCTGACTGAAGCCTGAAATACATTTCTGTCCGTTTCACTTAGCTGATCTGGAGAAGATGAGCAGCCTGGAGAGAATTTCGTTTCTTCAGGATAAACTGCAGGACATCAGGAACCACTACCTCTCCCTCAAGTCTGAGGTGGCCTCCATCGACAGGCGACGGAAACGCATGAAGAAGAAGGAACGGGAAAGTGAGTCAGCTCTTCACTCACGCATTACCAGGATTAACAATTCTGACGAACTACTCACTAAAGTCTAAATAATGATTTACTGAATCTGGATCCACCAATGAATATCAATGGTCATTCAATTTCTGGGAATTATAAAAAGTCTTTTCCAGACGTGTGAAATCAGGGGCATTTTTCTGTATAGAGGTATTTAACTTGTTTCCTGAGTAGTTTTTTTTTTCTCCTTCCTGCTTGTCAACAATCACTTCAGTCAAGATGTGTTTTTTCCTGTAGCTGCTGATTTAGTCAAACATGCCAGGAAAATCAACTTTTCAAAAGCTCTGGCTACAAAATGATGGTTCTGGGTCGAGTAGATGACCGAAAAGTCAGATGTAAAGTTTGCAATACTTCTATTGATCTGTTAAAATATGTCAGAGCCATGACAACAGTAAGCAGCGTGCTGCCTCCATCACTGCTCTGCTGCAGCCCGCTGGGTGAGAATCTTTAGTCGAGGGATCAACTTTGATCCCATTTAAGAAGAAATATTTTGCTTAGTTTATTGTTTAAGCATTGAATGCCTGTAAAATAGTAAATAGAGCTTAAAAAAATTGCTGGGAATAAAATGATGACGCTATATTTCATCTGATCAGCACAAAGGTAGACAGTTTTTCCTGTTCATTATAGGTCATTGAAATTCATTTTTAGTCAGGGAAAGTCAGGGAACTTGACATTTGACTTGAGCGGGAACCCTGAAAATTTTAAGAAATGTCCAGTAAAGAAGTGCATTCATGGATTGTAGATATCTGTGACAAACTAGAACATAAACAGGAAGTCACTGGAGCATATCTTTCAAACATGACCAACTTTACATGAAGTAAAAGTGACCACAACCAAACAATGTTTCTGCTCTACAGGCGCAGTGGCTGCTTCCTCCTCCTCTTCCTCCTCCTCCTCCTCACCGTCCTCCAGCTCGCTGACTGCGGCGGTCATGCTGACGCTGGCCGACCCTCCGGTATCATCCTCATCCTCCTCATCTCAGAACTCTGGGGTATCAGTGGAGTGCAGGTGACAGGACGAACCAAGGAGCCACCGCACTAAGCACTTAACCAGCACCCTGGGGTGACCGGGCCCCCCCCCTCCCTTCCCTCATTCCCCTCGCAACAGGACGGGCAAGTCAACCCACATACTGTAACTACTGGGGCACAAAAACCAGACCAGAGACAAAAAAAACAAGCACTATTTTTTACTGACAACTGTTTCCTTGGCAAGCTAACGGCACTTAAGTGCACTTTTATGAAGACTGTCGGGGGATGAAATTTGTCAAAAAAAAATATTCAGAATTGTCTTTTGCGCTCTCCTTAATTAAACATTTACAAGAATTGTTTTAGCAAGCAATAATTGTTTCCATTTGATAAAGTTGTCTCGGTAAGGGACTATTTCCAGTGAAGACCCCCCCCCCCCCCCTGTGATCTGTCCTCACTGCTCCACGGTGCACACAGCCTGTGCTTGCCACGTTATCACGGGGAACTCGGAGGAACAACTGCCACATTGGCATAAAGGGCATACGAAAAGGTAACTTTGCCAAGTTTCTCTGTCCTCCGTCATTACAAAGGCCTTCATGTGGTGGTTAAACCTGAAGTGGTTGACGACGCTCCTCTGGCGTACTGGCCCGCGGTCCTGTACGAGTCCTGTAAGTGGTGATGAATTAGGGTTTCAGAGCGTTATTGGTCCACTGACAGCCTCAGTGGATGAATATGGAATGATACTGTAGTGCCTTTTTGTTCTTCTCTACGGGGCACTTTGAGAAAGGACAGCACTTTGGGTTTTTTTTCCTGACCCTCTTCTCAAATCAGAGGGTCGGCTGGAAAAATGTGTCCCTTACAAAACGTCTACGTCTGACAGATAATGATGGACGTTATCAGCGTATTGGATATTTGAAAGAAAAGTACAAGCAGAACTTTCTGTACTGGATAATCTACTACTGAATACTCATCCAGCTTTGGGTATTACTGTTGTAATATGTGCAATGATGGAGGTGGTGAATGCAAAGGTCACATTACTTCAGTTCATCTGCCTTTTTAAAAGCCCATCTGCTTTATAGAATTATGTTTTCGTCACCCGTTCACACCCTCCCCGTCCTATCATCTTCTCTGAAGATCTGGTCATGCACATCTGCTACTGGATCAAGTTGACTTGAAGGCAGCCGTAGGAGATATTTAGAGCATGTACTCAGTACTGCAGAACACACGAGCTCAATCCCACATTTGCAGTCTTTCAAACATCATGAAGTTATTTAATTAAGTATATTTTTGCTTCATACATTAAACGTTTTTTGGCACCTCGGTCTGATTTTACTCATGATCCACATACCCATCATCCCTAACAAAACCTGTTTGGTTCTGTTTCCTGTACTATGACCAGAATAAAGGTAGAGATATTGTAAATGTGCATTTATATCATAAAGTGACGTATGTGTATACATTTCTGAAGACATCTCCAGTGTTTCCTTTGTATAGAGCCCCTACTGTATGATAATAACCTGAAGTTACGTTTTGTTTGGCACTTGTATGTAATTGTATGCTTTTGTTATACATTTGTATATTGAGAAGTGTTTTGAGTCAAGCTATTTAATATCTTGCACTGTTAATAACATGTACTTTTCTGTACAGACAGTTTTAAGGTTTTAACTGTAGTTAGAGTGTAAATACTGAAGGTTACAGCATGTTTGTTCTCTCCCTTTGGCCCCTCTCTTGTCCTTCTGATTTATTTGAATTCATTTGTTGTTCTGTTCTGCTTCTTTCATTAGTTTTGATAGTTTTTTTTTTTTCCTGCTTTGTTTTTTTTTTATTTTTTATTTCATGTTTTGCCTTAGTTTGTATTCCTGTTTTGTTTTTTCTGTAGCTTGTGCTTGTAAGAGATGAATGGTGGTTTTGGATGCGGCGGAACTATTTTCCAACCTGTACATGGCCTGAAGCTAAAGCTGTATGAACCTGTATATGGAAAACAGTCGGCAGCATAGATTAAGAGAACGTAATGGAGCTTATTGAAAAATGCTCAATAGTATTTATTAGGCTCATCTGATGATGGTCATTGTGTAATTTATTGTAAAAATGTAAGCAAAGCAGAAGCCTCTGTTTGAAATAAATGCCATAGTTTGTGAAGTAGTCGTTGTGTCTCTTGTCATCAGTGGTGGAAACGTTGCTGTACTGAAGTACAACTTTGAGCTACTGTGTGCTTAAACATTCATAGATAGATTGATACCTTTAAAAGACATTAAAAAAAAAACATACAAGTAAAAGTCAGTGGTAATAATGGTTTAAAAACACCACCAATAGATAAATAGGTTAACTTTACTTAATTTCACTGGAAAAAATTGTACTTTATATTCTTACTCGAGCAAAATATTGTGCTTTACTGTACTACTTTTATTTGACAAATATATTTACATCAAATAGAAATGAAGTGGTTAATTTACAAAAGGTTTCTACACATTAAAGTTAGATTCATCGTGATCAAACACAATTGTCAAATACAAACACATTAAAGCATTCTGCATTTTAACAAACTTTTTCTGATGCCCACCGTGCATTGTTGATGGCAGTACTTAACTTTCAGCCGAGCATTTTATTCTTTGTCCTTTTGGTTTTTATTCAAAGCGTGGTCTGGTAAAGATGTTATGGGCTGTTAAAACTGGGGTGTTAATTATCATGTCTGTCCCCTCTCTGGGCCCACATGGCTATTACAGGCTGTTAATTGGTTTGCAATGGCTGTTTAATTAAAGATGAATTAATTTAGTGATAATGTACTCTAAACACAATATTAGGAGTTACAAAGGTTTTTTGTTTTTTTGGGGGGGGCAGTTTCCAGTCTTGAAGTAAAGGATCTTTTACCACTTTATCTCAGCAAATCTGTGTTTACTAATGTGTTTCATAAATGTACAGCCCTTTTTACTGCTCTATATAATATGTTTAGATAGTTTTCAGTGTTCTTTGTTTTGTTTTTTTAAAGCAGTCTTTCTGTTCTTTATCTCTTCAGCTGAATCTAAAAAGGGTGTTCGTGTTCGTTTTGTAATGAGTGGATCATATCTGTCATATTTTGCCATCAAAAAAAAAAACCCACACTTTTATTCTCGTGGACGCGACCTTCTTCCGTCAACAGAGCGCCTCGCGTGACGCAAGAGTTGCGTACTTCCTGTCCGCGCTTGCGCAGTAGCGTGCTAGCTGCCAGCCAGCTAGTCCGCTGCGCGCCGCGTCCTCTTCGCGTGACCAGTTTGAGAAATGTTGAGCGGCAGGACGAGCGCGATCCTTGTGGGGCTGAGCGGAGCCCTCTTCGTCGCCTACTGCGTTTACTTTGACAGAAAACGACGGAGTGACCCTCGCTTCAAGGAAAAGCTCCGTGAACGTAAGTGTCGGTTGGACGGACGGAGCGGGAGGGGGAAGTTAGCTTAGCAACGTAGCATCGGCAACACGTTGGCCTCCATGCGGCTCCAGAAAGTCCTCAAATGAAACTGTTAACACCAACATGTTGTTGTCGTAAGTAAGTGGTGAACTGTATTAACGTTTACTTAAACGTAGTCTCGTTCCGGGGTGGATATCTCGCGGTAGAAAGCGTCCGCCGCGTGCCAGCCCGACTCACCTGTGAACCGGCCACGTGTTTTCCTCGTCGGGCATTTTGCAAAAGCTAAAAATAAAATAAAACAACAACTCCGCAGCACATCTTAAGCCGCTTCTTTCTCGCAGGTAGAAGAAAGCAAACGACTTCTAGTGAGAGGTCTGGACTTGAACGGGTAGGACATGTGGAAACCCGCCGTTTTCAGCTCAGTTTTGTTTTCTCGTTGCGGCCTAAATGTTGCATTTGTGACACTTTTGCTTGTTGACTCTGAAGCTGCCTGACTTGAAGGACGCGGAAGCTGTTCAGAAATTCTTCCTGGAGGAGATTCAGCTCGGAGAAGAGCTCCTGGCACAAGGTTGGCCCCCCCATGTGTGTTGTCTTGTCTGCTCACAACGTGATAATGACGTGTAAGATTAAAAAAAAAAAAAAAAAAAAAAACACACAGACGATCTCGGATAGAAATGATCGTGAAGCTCCGAGATACTTTTATATACTTTTATCCGTCTATAACTAACCTGCACTACTTTTCATGCATTGCTGACCCTAATCTTTCTCTGAACTCCACCGCAGGTGAATTTGAGAAAGGTGTTGACCACCTGACCAATGCGATTGCAGTATGCGGTCAACCTCAGCAGCTGCTTCAGGTTCTCCAGCAGACCTTACCTCCTCCGGTCTTCCAAATGCTGCTCACTAAACTCCCCAGCATCAGCCAGGTGAGGATTCCCCTGCATTTCCCATTTGTTAGTTTGGTGGCCGGAGCATCCTTAATAAACCCCCCAGTTGCTATTTGTGGTCTCTGGGACAAGAAAGGGTGCAAGATCAATCTTAGAAACATCCAAAGCTGAGAGCCATGTGTCAGTAGCTCTTGGCTATTTCACCTCTAAGACATAAATACCAACGTTATCAAGAGCCACTGATTGATTTGAGTTCATGTGAGTGCAGCTGTTCTGTACCTGGCGCTGTAAACTTTAAGGCACAACCTCTGAAAGATTTTTTATTTTTATTTTTTTTATTTTTTTTTTGTCTTTACAGAGGATCATCAGCTCTCAGTCTTTATCAGAAGATGACGTCGAATGAATGTGATGGATAATCTGCTGTCGCTATTGTGTGAAGGGATTTCAGGCCCTGATATCAGTGGAGTTTGGTACGTCTGACTGTGTTTGTGTGTGAGTTGTGAGCCTGAATGTGAGATCAGGGGACATCAGACGGTTAGTAATTCCCCTCCATCACGGCAGTTCGAGGTTAGAAACGTCCTCTCGAGCACATTCCTCTTTTTTTTGTTTTTCCTAACCTTGTTCCCACCACATCTTGTGTTTTCTAGCCGTCTGTTTGTATTTATTTCCCCCAGATTACCGTGTGTTGTGTTTTTTGTGGAGGGGGTTGCTGGAATGTAATATATCAGATTAAAGAAAACAGGTATGTAGATGATTTGTTACATATTGGTGCGCAGTTGATACTCGTGTGAAAGTCTACACTTAACTCTTGTGTGGAATATTGTCATGAAGTTTCTGAAAGTGTCTGGTTAAATATTATTTTTATATTCCAGTCTTTCGCATTGGAACCTATTTTTCTGTGTAAAATCCTACAATAAAATATGAAAACACACTTTTGAGTCTCTTGAGTTTTCCTCTGCCAGTAGATGGCAGTAGCAATGCACAGGAAAATTTGAAGCATTTACAGTTTTGAAATATGGAGGGTGGGTTGTTTGTGTCTCTTTGGAAAGCTGAGGAATTATTGTGCCTAATCGAAGGTGTTGCGTGCATAAATCAGAAATAAATATTTAAAATATGTCCTAGAAATAAATACCAGAAAAAAAAAACTGTTAACGAGCAAGGAAGGTAATTTAAGTCCCTCTCACGGGACCTCTTCTTCTTGGTATGTTAAGTGCTGATAATATGCTTGAATCTTGAATTTCAGCATGTAATGTGAAATACAGACAGAAGGCTGACTTGGCACCATGAGAGTACAGTATTTCTGTTTCCAAGCAGCACGGTGAAACACGAGCCGAGTCCACCGGGCCACAATGACTTTATTGTGAATGGCTGTATTGTGTATGCAGGCGAGCAGAAGTGGAGCAGCTCGTCGGGGAAGGGGAGTAAGGTCTGGTTGGAAGTGTGTCTCTTGGAAGACAAATAGAGCCATAATTATTTTTTATCCCTGTCTGTAGCTGTTTTTCTAAGGACTCTGGCCGGAGCTGCCGGTGCCTCCGGGGTTGCCAGGAAACGAGAGCAGGGAAAAATAGTTTTTCTACATTAGCAATGAAAAATGAACGGCGGCCCAGAAATGTCGAGTGGAGACTAAATGGTGGACACTGTTCCATTTTCCATGAACTCATGCAGCCTCGTCTTCAGCGCTCCTGCTACTTTGGTGGAAAAGGAGAAGCCTGTCGGGGGGCCTCGTGCAGAGTCGTCTGGCACCGAGTGTGTGTGTGTGTGTGTGTGTGTGTGTGTGTGTGTGTTTGCGCAGAAGAAGTGACTCGTTGTTAATCCATCCTCTGGGGAGGCACAGGAGAAAAGTAACCGACTGTTTTGGAGGTCAAGCCGGAGCTGTGGTCTGCTGCTGGCGCTGGGGGTAGAAACGGGTTCAGACATCTCTGCACAGCGTTTCTCCTGTAAATAAACACTCAGCTGCTGACCACGTACTCTGTCCCCTGCAGACTGCAGCGAGCTGAAGGGTCGCTGAAGGATCCCAGACCGGCACGTAAAGCAAACCCAGTCATTTCAACAGATGCTGTTTGATTTCAGGATGACACAGCAAATCTTTCCTCCTTGCAAGACGAAGCACGCGCCATGTGTTCAGCCCCGATTAGGAAGTTAATGTAACCGAGGAGGTGCGTGTTGTAATTCTTTAAAGTGAACGTCATTCTTTTAATTGCATTCCTGCTCTATTTCAGTCTGTGAATGAGTCAGCTCTTTGCATCTGATGAAGCAAGTCAGAGGAAGGAAGAGAAAAGCGGCGGGGAGGAGGGGGGGGGGAGGATGAGGGGGGCGGAGAAGCTTCTGGTCTTGCAGTAGGGGGCGCTGTTGCTCCAGGTTCTGTGTGCAGACCTCGGTGCTGCTCCACTGAAGGACAACTGAATGGAGAAAGCTCAGAGCATCAAACAGTTCCAGTTGACAGCAATAACAATGGCTGTGCCTGCAGCACAGAGACAGTGTGCTCAGGAGAAGACATTTTTAACAGTTTTTCATCCTTTTTTTTTTTTTTTTCTAGTGTGCACATGGTGACAGATGCACCCAGTTACACCTTCATTACAGGGTACAGGAGCTAACCTTATCTTTAAAACATTAAATTCCCAGTATGAAGGGTGAGAGAGGCACTACAGCAGTGGGACTGCCACTGTAATTTGTTTGTATGGATTCTGATCGCTTGTCAAGTGTTGTATTGGGAATATTGTAATCGCTATAATAATTTGAGCTCCGCAACTCATTACTGGAAATCCTGTCAACAAATTATCCACATCACTAATGACCTTTGCTGTGTTATTGCGGAGTGCGAGTTTGAATGTCAAAGCTCGACTCCTGCTTGCCACCTGACCGGCGAAGATGTCTGGTTATGTAGGAGCAGCTGTGTTTGGGAGTTTAAAGGCAGCCAGAAATAACCCGGTTGTATGCGGTTGCTATGGCAGCTCCACGTAGCCCTGCAAGAGCAGCAGACTCAGTCTACACTCGAGATCTGGGAGGTGTTTGCAGCCCGTGGCTTGCCGATCAGTGACTGTTGGTGGAGGCGTCCTCTGAGGCCCGGAGTCCTGCAGCGTCTGTGTTTTGGAACATGTTTTCCTCACGATGCTCAAGAGTCTGTGTCCTGCTGATGTCACGGCTGTGCTGCTGTCCGCAGCACTACTGTACTTGTCATGGAGAGGGCAGAACATGTGAGGCAGGCTGCTGTAAAGACTCTCCTGCACTGCAGCTTGTGTGCACGCAGCAGCAACATGGTATATTAATAATTACCAGGCGCCGTTTTTTTTTGTTTTTTTTGTGTCATTCACCAGTGAGGGGAAAGAAGAAGAAAAAAAATTTCCGAGGCACGTCCTAAAAATAAAGCAACACTGTACGTGCTCAGAGTATTAACTTCCACACAGATGACCCATTTTTCCATCTCAAAGGGTCTGTGGATGGGTGGAAAAAAGAGGGGAGGGGAGGGGCGGGGCGGGAGGGGGGGGGGGGCAACAGTGGAGCCAATCACGTGAATCTAAAGCAGGCTACAAATCCTGGCGGATTTCTCTTCCTCTGTGGGGTAATGCCTTACTGTCATCTGTTTTTCCATTTCTCTGCTGCTGCTCTCTCCCCGTGGTAATTTCACTTCGCCTGCCTGCCCTTCCTCCATGCCGCAGCTTTCCTCCTCCTTATTTAGCCCGGTTGTTTACATTCCCTGTGAGTGTGAGCTGAAGGGTGTGGACAGCCGCCCGCTCCCCCACAAGGAACCAACCACCCTGGCTGCCTCTCTCTAATGTCAGTTCCACCCCACCCTTCCTCCACCCCCACCCGGCCTGCAGCCTCCACCTATCTCCTCATCACCGGATCCCCCTGATAAGGCTGAAATTCAATAGCACTTTACTGTGCACTGAGAGAAGTAAGTGCATCACATGACCTGCGAATTCCTGTCAGTGGTTTTCATATTTGGGTCCCAAAACAAACAAAGCCCGGCGTGGAGCTGGATTTGTTATGAAAAGGAGGGACAAACAAACAGCAGCGGAGCATCATGGGAGAAAGAATATGTATCGCTCAGCATCAGCTCGCATCCTGTCATCTGTCATCAGCATTATCTGTGTAGCTGAGGCAAGGGGGTGAAACTAGAAGAGGGGAAGTGACACGTACTGTGAGCAGCAGCAGCGCCAGGGTGAAGAAAGGGTTAACTAAGCAGACTGTGCAGTTACCCTCCCCCCCCCCACCGCCTGCCCCTCCCTCCTCTGTCTGATCTGTCTTCCTGTCTCACAAGCAGTGCAGTTGCAGAGGCTTTGAACATCATGAGAGAGGCGAACAGGCTTGTTTTGCATACTGTAGGTCTCCTGCATTGACTTGTAACAAATCCTTGCCCTCGGGAGGCACGTCAGAGGGGATTAGTGGGGAGGGCCGGGGGGCCTCACAGAGTTTCCCATTGTCGCAGCCCAGCCCTGCACTGTGTTTCCAGCCCGCAGAGTGAGAAAAGAGCGAGCAGGTGGGGTGGTGGTGGTGGTGGTGGTGGTGATGGAGGTGGGGGGTGGGGGGGGTCCAACTTGTGTGTGTGGGTGGGGGTTATACAGTGGTGTTATTTCCCTCTGCCCTGATTCTTTGGAGCTGAGCTGAAGGGGAGGGGAGGAGAGTGTAAATAATGTATTTGGAGCGGTAGAGGGAGATGGTGCTTGACCGAGCTCAGGGAAGGGAAGGGAACCGTTGAGCGGCCATGCTGCTGCACAGGAAGCTGGAGGGTGGAGGAGGGTAGGGGGTTGGGATGGTGCAGGGGGGGGGGGGGGAGGACTGTATGAGCTACAACAATACTGTTGTGGTGCTCTGGGGAATGTGGGGCCCTGTAAGAATGTGGCAATCCTCCACTTCCGCTCTGCTCTCTCAGTTTCACTGAGACAAATAGTTCGCCGCAGCAGACTTCCATTAATAATGCAGTGTTGATAATAATGGTAGTAAAGTGACATGCTTTTTCACAACAAGCCCGCAGCTGATAAGAATTTATTTATATACCCTGGAAACTGGAAACCTGACCTCCAGTTACAAGACTGGATTCATGTAGAAGTTTAAAAAAAAATAAAAAATGTTGTATTAATATTTACATTTGACTTTCGTGCTATAAATTAAGAGGATAGAATTGACATGACTAAGTTCTGTAGCTTCACCCAGCAGTGGGATAACTTAGCACAAAGCCTGGAGATGTGCAGAAAGTCCTGCTGGCTCTGTCGTGAGCTGACATCGCCTTTAAATGTGTGTTCAGACAGAAAGGGAAGCAAACTTTCACTTTGCATCATTCATGTTTATTTAAAAAGCCACCGTAACAACTCTACAGGCGTTAGCTGTGAGCCAGCTAGCGGCGCAGGCACAGACTGTTTGTATTCACACATTTTTCACTAACGTTGCATCAAGGGGCCAATTCATGCCTCATCAAGTTGTCTTTACTTGACTTGTGCGCGCTGCAGCTAAGATTAATTGTGTGTTCATCCTGCCTGAGCGCGCAGTTAAGCTCACAAATGAAGGTAATAATGTTGGTGATTTTCTTGTAAATACAATTTAAGTCACTATCTATTCATCAAGGTTACACAGTGGTAACTGATCTTGTGCCTCATTGATGGAAGTCTTTACATTTGCAGCATAATGAAGTGAAAGCACTCCACGTCTCTAAATAAATCACTCGCGGTGTGCAGCGAGTGACGTGTTTTCCACCACACACCGGTGGGTTTTCCACCGGAGAGGAGAGGCGGACCTACAGCAGCAGCTCTTCAACAGCCAACTGGTGACACTGCTAAGATCTCTGGGAGTGAAGTCCAGCTGCAATTAAGGCTGGGCGGCCTTGGACTAAATCAAACATCACTGTGTTTTTGACCGAGTACCTCAATATCGATATCGAAAAGATAATTGTGGTGATGACCACTGGGACTCTTGACAAAAGTATTTATGTAGATTTTGAATGAATAACGATCAGTAAAGGCAAATAATAGAAAAGCTAGAACAGTCTGTTAAGCTTCAGAAAATGCCGATGACGTCACTTTACTTTTAAAATCGGGAAACACATTAAGATATCCAAAGTCAGAGATGATATCTCGTCCCGGGCCGAGCTGCAATTTCCGCTTTTCGCCACAGGTGAGAGAGAAGAGAAGAAAACGGAGATTTTAATCTTGTTTACAAAAACAAACATGAAAATGACAAACTACGTTTTTGTTTTTTTATGGTGTTGCATTACGGACGATTTATTGATTTATTTATTTATTTTTTTTTTTTTTTTTGTCCATTGAACCCAAACCTCCAACTCCTGCTGCTGATCGGTGGATTTTGTCACCTTTGCACAGCGCCAGTCATGCTGCTTCTGGTCTAAATGCTAAGCTAAGCTAACAGCTGTTGGCTGTAACTTTATGAATGTGGTCCAGACATAAGAGCTGCGTTCGTCTTGCTCTCTACATAAAAGCAAATAAGCGTAGTTCCCGAAAAGTTGAATTCCCCTTCCTGCCTCGGTGTGTGTGTGTGTGTGTGTGTGTGTGTGTGTGTGTGTGTGTGATGAAACTGCTCACTTGCACTATTATCCCATCACCCCATTATTTCTCTCCTCCTCCTCCTCCTCCTCCTCATCTCTGTGTTGTGCTCCTCTCACTCTCCCTCGGCGTTCCCTCTCTCTTCTTTCTCCCACACCTGCTCTGTTTTATGGCAACAATGAAAGGGACCTCAACCTTGAAAGATGATAGAGGAACCCCAACTTCTCTCGTATAAGAAAGGTAGTAAAAAAAAAAAAAAAATCCCACCTGCTCTCCTTCACACGCGATGTAACCTTGGTGTAACTTTAGTATTTTATCGTCTTTTCTTTGGGCAACTCTGTTGCTGTATCACCCCGTGCAGCTCGGCAGCTACAACCCACTCATTCACCCGAAAACTACAAAGTGGGTTTGACGCCTTGCATCTTGTGTAACCGCGGTCTTTGAAGACTTTGACTTTGAGCTCTGTGTCTCATCAATTCCCTACGCAGAGCTAAATTTGAATCTGAGGCGAGCGCATAAGGGGGTAGCTTATCTGCCCCACTCGTTTAATGTCATTCATTCACGCACGCTATTTTTGTGACAGGCCGTGCACGCCGAACTATTTTACATTATCTGTTGTTTATGTAACCACCTTCGGTTTGTACGTCGATGTGTGTGCACGCTGCGAGATGGCAGTACAGTGGCGTCTTAATTTGATGAGGGACAGAAAGCACTGGTTGCATCAAAAGTGAGGCGCCTTCGCACATTAAAGGCAAAGTTTGTTTATGTTCTGCATGAGAGTTAAACGCTCTCGCAGAGGAATATAGAATAAGGCCAGTCCCGGGTTCTTCTGGGTCACTCTTTGATGTCGGTTCACGCCTCGACACGAGGCGCAGCGGGATAGAGCGAAACAGATATCCCCAACATTCGCAGTCTATGACGGAGCCGCTCCATAAAGTGAGTGGTATTTATCGCGGCAAATTCCTGACTTATTTGTCATCTGGGTTCCTGGATTTGTCGCATCCAATCTGCTTTTCTCAATGAACTGTGGAGGGAGATTACAGGCTCATCGTCAGTGAGATAATAACGGCGAGTCAGGCTTTGACTCTCAAAATGAAAGTCCTCAAGAGGATGATGTGGAGAATAGAGCCGCGTCGCACGCAATGTTTCATTCTCACGATGCCACTGAGGCTCTTTTTATTTTTTATTTTTTTTGTGCCCCCATCTGGAAATATTATTTCTCTCTGTCCCCAATCCATTTTGAAATACCGGTCAGCCCTGCAATTGTTCGGTGAACCTAAGCCGCAGAGCCACGCCACTCTTTCCTATCCTTCAGCCCCGCAGTGCACTCGCCAGCAAATCCTTCTCAAGGCTGAGCCGATCCACCACGCAGCTGCATTCACATCTCAATGTAAGATATGAAGAAAGCAGTTGTTATTCTGTCCTCTCTGTCTGATCACCTGACATGTATCTGACTGGACATCTCTCACAGTCTTCTTCAGTCGGCCCTTAGCAAACTTTTTCCTCAATTTTTTTCTTTTTGCCGTCTTCTCCACACTTGATTTATTTCGGCTTCGTGTCATGTGAGCTCACAGCAACAGAGTCAACTGAGCTACATGAATATCCTCCATGTGACCTATTTGAACTAAAATCTTGAGCTCCCTCTGTGTTTATTTCCAGTCTATTTGCAGCCACTCTGATAATTTGACATTGTTGCGTGAAGTATGAGCAGTTTGTAAGGCTGGTTTTCCAACCAGAGTACTTCTTTCATTAACATATAAAAAGCTTTGTTTGATATCCTTGTCTCGTTTGAGGTGTTTCTCTCCATAAATTATTTCCAAAGCCAAGAGGAGTCTCAGACAGATAAGTTCTTTACTATTTAGTTTCACCCCGAAAGACCACATTCCTGGACTTGATTTGATTTTAATGGACTTGTAGATGATTAATGAATCAATTATTGGATGCGGCATCTGAGCTCCGGGTGGCTGCAGAGGCGACACTGACAGCTTTTCAAATTGAAAGGAGCGCAGTCGCTGTGGAGATTCGCCGGCTGCCAACTCAATGTTGCTCCTGTGATCATAAATGCAAGAAATAATTAACAAACAACTCCACCGCGAGGTTGTTACATGGCAGGTCATTTAGGGTCAGCAGGAAGAGACTGGTGGAAAGCGGAGCGTGCAGCTGATTGCACTTTGTGTGATAGGGACGGTAACGCAGATTGAGTTAATCTTGTAGCGGAAAAATGCACTGAAGGCTTTTAGTCCCGATGACGCTCAGTGTGAGGCGTCTCTCTCACAGAGCTCAGCGAAGAGCTTAGCTGAAGCACTCCCAGCACCACCACCACCACCACCACCACCACCACACCATCCACACCCTGTCTACCCTCCCAACCCCCGCCGCTCCATTCTTCCAGAGAGATGGCTTGTTGACATCCATTAGGAGGTTTCCCAGCATTGAGCCGGGCCAGGAAAGAGAGCTAATGATGTAATTCCCTGAGAGATGACATTAAAATGTCAAAGTGCCGCAGCTGACATCATCCATTTAGCACAAATTTTCCTATAACATACATTTGTCTTCCCTTTTTTTTTGTTTTTTTTTGCCTCCCCTCAGCTTTCCTTCCTAGAAACTGGAGCTTCCCACCCATCCCAGCGCCTCCAGGCTCTTCTTAGGTGTGCAGCCACACTGTGGAGGACAGACTGGAATCAAAGTGTGTCTTCCCCTGCAGCTATAAATGCGCTGCTCCAGAAAGCAGTGTTTTGAACAGCCTATGTTTGTCACGTTTCATTTATCCCTGCTTTTTTTTTTTTTTTTTTTCTAAGCTTCTGTGACGCTAACTCATCTTGTCTGTACAACAAAGACCCTCACGCCCTACAACGCGCTTTCCTCCACCTCGTTTGCTCTTCTTTAATCCCTAACACATGTGGGAGTGACCTCCGGATGATTTCAGGTTTCCTATCTGAGTTTATCCTCCTTTAAAAAGTCTGATGTGGATTTCATGTTGTGGACTTGTGACAGAATGAAGAGAACGTCTCATGCAAATTGTATTTTCTACCCGCCTCATGCCGCGGCCCCGTGGCGCTCCCGCTGGTCAACAAACAAACACGCTGCTTCTGAGAAAATAAAGAACCTGAATTATATTTCTGAGGCAAACTTGACAGCCCCTTATTCTTTCAGCCCAGTGAGTGGGCAGGCTCAGACGTCAATAATGGATGCTTGAAGGCAGAGTAAGTAGACGTGAACTGGAAGCAGAGAAGGGGGCTGCGCCTCACTCAATAATGAATCAATTGATCCCCCTGCAGATGATGGATTGGGTTGCTATGACGACAGATGCAGTGTTACCCAGAGCGTGGAGGAGAGGTTTGTTTCCCAGAGCCCGAGAGTGGATCTTGGCTTTGAATGTACGGTGACGCAGGACGTGATTAAAGGAGGTGAAAACAGAAAATATTAAGTAGTACATTAATGCAGCCAGAGGGATATTTTCCAAAGAGGAATTACTGCGCAGTTTCAGCACTCCTTCACATCACACTGTACAACCGCAAATCTGTTTTTCTCTATTTTTACCAAACACACAGATGTAAAGACGTTGCAGGTGCATGAGATTACACTGGCAATCATTCCCGCTCTGATTAATCTGGGCGTTACTCCATTGGTGGATTTTTTTTTTTTTTATCACCGAGTCAGAGCTGAATACACATGTGGGTTTTATTGTGCATGTAGCGCTGGCTTCTTTTAAAAAAACAAGAAAACAGCCAAAAAAAAAAAAAAAACTGTTTACCGTGTCTGCATGTGTGCGTTCTGTTGCCGTGGCAACGCGGCTGATGCTGGGTCCAGCTGGGACCACGTTGCCAAGTAACAGCTGAGTTATGAGAGTGGAGGAGAGAGGAGCGTGGGCGTTGGGAAGGGGGAGGAGGGGGGGAGGGGGGGGGAGTGGGTGGAGGGAAAGCAGCGGATACGAGGACTTCTACAAAGACAGCAGCAAGCAACAAAAACTGGAAGCATGAAGGGGGGGGGGAGGCGGAGGGGGGGGGGGAGATATCTCTGAGGGTTAAAAGAAAGAGAGAGCATGTATTTAGGTTGGGGCTCTGGATTGAAATATAAGGTGGTTTTCATCTCTCTCTCTCTCTCTCTCTCTCTCTCTCTCTCTCTCTCTTTGCGCCTTCCTGCCAGAGAATATTAATATTTGGGTGCATGTCAAAGCAGCTACAGTCTCTGGGAAAAGGCACACAAACAAAGTGTTACGCTCCATGCTAAACAGCAGCACGGCTTCTCTAATAAGTCCTATCACGTACAGAAAATCGAGAGCCCCGGCTGCCCTGCCCCTTCCTCTCTAACTGCGCACGGGGCCTCCGGTCTGTAGCGATTTACAAGCAGATATCAGAAACAGTTCGGCTTCAGCTGAAAACCATGGCGTGTCCCTGTAGTCCAGGAGCTGCAGGGAACGGCCCGTCGTCGAGTCAGCACTGGTTTCAGCGTACATGCAGACAGAGAAGGTTACACTGAACTCACTCCTGAGCTCAGCTTGACGGCTGCACGGCGAAGACGTGGCCAGTAAATTACATGAATGGTTAATGGTTTGTGCAAACAGCAGCTGGTCGTGTTTTTCAGCTTCAGACGCCATTTAAACCCCATCTGTGTGTCGGATGATTAAAAACAAAGGACGAAGGTATGTTTTTCGAACCCTCCTCCTCTGACCTGCCCGGTCACACAGATATTCTCATGAATCATCTTCATCTGACCTTAAATCTGCCTCGGACTCCGTCCCCGGTATCGCAACATGATTATGCACTTTCGCTGTCATATCAGTCTCAGGCTTCTGGCTGAAAAGCTTTTGTTCGTGCTCATTAAGAACACATTTTTCTGTCCTTCACTGGTTGAGCAGTCTGATTTGTTGTCATGGAAACTGATCCTGTAGTGCCTTGGTGCTTCATTTGGGACTAATTGTCATCCCCCAAACAAACACGCATGCTCTCAGACTCGCGCTCGTCGCTGAAATCACAGCATTCGTCGCTCTCTTTGTTGCGACATTCTCATGCTCCAGTACTTCGCAACAATAAACCTCCGACACAAGGCCCCCGAAATCCTGCGCAAGAGTGAGTGAAATAGCTGGAAAAAAAAAAAAAAACAACCTCTGCAAAACAAAACAGCTATTGAAGTTCCTGGAACCGCTCCCCGGCCGCTTGATCCAAATATTCCTGATGAGTTTTCCACATTTGATGCCTGGTGCTTTGACTGACACACTCGGTCCCCGGCTAAAGGACGCGTTACATGTCAAAGATCAGACAGCGGATTTGTGCGGTTGAGGAATTGTCAGGTGGGAAAAGGGGGAGAAGCAGAGAAACAAAAACAATGGAGCCAACGTGGCCCCACACTTTATATAACAGTGCTTGCCTGTGGCGATTGTGCAATGCGGTGCAGTTGTCTGGGCTGATGTAAACAGAGCCTTAGTGCCTCTGGAGGCTCAGCCATGTGCCTTGATGCAGCAGTTATGGGCACATGCCCTACTTTCATAAATCAGAGCTGAAAAAGAAAAAAGGAAACAGCCTGATGGGGAAGGGAGGGGTGAGAGGGGATGCCGAGTGAGCAGGCGAGGGAGGGAGAAAGAGAGTTTTAGAGGGAAGGTGGGGGGGAGGGAGAGGCTGAACAAGGCTCATATTGATGTTCCAAACACAGCTGCAAGCGTCAGCTGACTCGCTGGCCTGGAAGCAGCCCCAAGCTCTGCCTCCTGCCTTTATCAGCTTACACTGCGACCTTTCTCTCTCTACTGGAATAGATTCACCCCCCCACCCACCCACCTCCCGCCCTCGCCCTCTCCTCTCCCCATATCTGGCCCTTTACCACACACTGTCCACATGGCCCCTGATGAGTCCAGACCCTGTATGTCCTCTCTGACTTTGACATCTGACTTCTGCCGGTGGGGGGGGATTCTGTATCTGCATGCCTTCAGAAACACTGGCTCTCTTTTGGGCGCATCAGCACTTTCGTTTGTCTCGCATGGCTCGGTTTTCAAGCCTTACCCCCACGCTCTTACACAACTCACCATGAAGTCACTCTTACTCCTCACGTCCGCACCCGGTGGCGCAGAATAAGGAGCGAGCGGTGATGAAGGGCTCGGTTACTTTGCAAATACCTGCCGGTGCACCAGGGTCGTGAGGCAATGTGCAGTTCTCGCGTGTCAGATTTTTGCAAGGCTCCCCCCGGAGACAAAGGCACAGAGAAGAGGATTTAGATACTATGCTTAAGGTGACAACTCAGGACTGGACATATTTAGTGAACCTGAAGTTAGCAATAGTTCAGGGGGAGGTTGAGGCAGCAGCAGCTGTTGTCAGGAGTGTGTCCCTGAGGGGCAGTAATCAGCAAAGTTAACTGTCTATCACAGGTCCGCGGGCCTCATGGGCTTTTTCTCAGAACGACGCCTCCTCCGTGCTCACACACAGCACACCTCCCCTTGATGACGCTCTTCAAGTGTTACTGGATAATGTTTCTATGGGAGCTGTCCACCCACGCGCACACACACACAGACACACACACACACACACACACACACACACACACACACACACACACACACACACACACACACACATCACTGCCCCCCCCTCCCCTCCCAACTGTTTGCAGGAAACACTCATCCTTCTCTGGAGATGTCGCTCGCGGCGGCTCATGCACTCATAAATCCCGGGCTCCTTTCTGGGAAATGAAGGGCTTGAAAGATACATACATACATACACACACTGGGAAAGGGAAAGAGTGGAGGGAGCGGGGTTCAAAACACAGCTTGCCAAGTATATCTCAGTCGCCTTTTTGACAGTGAAGAGGCTGGATTGAGTGTCTGCCTTCTGTGGGAGGCAAATAAGGAGCAAATTCGGCGCTTCCCCGGTTACTGTGTGAGAATCCGAGTCACTGCGGTATCTAGGCAGACCTCAGCAACACCCAAAACATCACAGGAATGAGAAGTGTTTGGCAGCGGAGGACAAAGAGGGGACGGGATCGAGGGAGCAAATAAGAAGGAAGGCGAGAGAAAGAATAGAAGCTTTTAAAGGCAACCATTGCTGACTTCAAATGTCAGTCGATTCCCGGTTAGACAATGGAAGACAGCTGTCGCAAGGCTTTGAACTGCAGCTGTCGGCCTGTTTTTGGCATTATTTGCGTGTACATGCGGTTACTGGTTGTGTTTGAACATGGGGCAGCTATAAAGTGTTAGAGGAAGATTAGTGCGTACGATATTCAAATGGTAGAGGGTGGAAAGAGATCACGGGGAGCTGCATAGAGAGTGAGGTGGCGAGTACTGTATGTCAGATGTTCCTGATTTAGAAACCCTCGAGCAAGCAGCAGAGTTGAGGCGGGGTGGCAGAGAGGCTGCCGTGTCTGGAGTGGGCTCTAGTGCTTTGGGGTTTGAGGGTCAAAGAGAAGGGAGAGAGATGAAGGACGAGACTGTGAAGGACATCTCACTCGAAAAAAAAAAAAAAAAGAAGAAAAGAAATTAATTTTCGATTGGCAGGTTCGTGACTAAAACGGCCGTAGTGTCCGTAACGCCTGAAAACTCGTCCCGAGTGCCTCTTTATTGGTGTCATCCGCGGATCATCGGAGAACATCGCTTCCTCATCCCTGCTGCTGCTTTGATTCTCCTCCAGACAATGCGCCATTAGGCCTGGGCTGATTTGCTAAAGCACAGCTCAATTACTTAAGGGGAGACTCATTAATATATCAGAAAGTCCAGGCATGACTCTGCAAATAACAGAACACATTAGATCCCCCAACAATATGTTTCAATTATTCATATCATGTAAGAGCGAGCGGATAGAACCGAGTCACACTTTTGATTTGCATTCAGCTGAAGAAATTAGGACTTTTTTTTTTGGAGCTCACCGGCTCGCACTTTGGAAGTTGCACTTGAGCCGGTGGTGTGTGTTTTGTGCTGGCTCTGACACGCACGCAGTCAGATAAGTGGCCTGACAATACACTTGGGCATCAATGTGGCTTAAATGTCACTTTTCAAGCTACGCCATTTTGTCACGGTAGTTAAGAGTGCCGCTCCAGGTGCCTCGTCAGCAGCTGCTCAACTGCACGAGGCGGGGCGCCGCAATTATTCACAAGAAGGAACACGCACGCGTATTCTCACTGTGCATGTGTGCGTCTGCAGAAAGATAATAGCATTCACCAGAAATGATCCTTCTTGTTCTTGCATCCTCGCCAAACCGAGGTGGTGAAATAACAATGAAAATGTCAGTCAATGCCCTTCATCCCCAAACTGCTCGCAGCAGCCATCATGATAAATGAAGGCCCCCTCAGCGTGTGGGGATCTGATGAGTCAGCACTATTTTACAGGGATGTGGAAGTAGGGAAGGAGCCCGTGTGTGGGGTCCCTCTTGTTTTTCGGTGTTGCGCGCAGCGAGGTCGGAGGATGAAGCATGGCAAACTTCACTTGGAGTAGAGAGGGAATTTCCCTGAATAATATATCGGCCCTTTTGATTCAACCTTACTATTTTTTTTTTGCATGCATGAGTAAATTCCTCTGCGTGCCCTTCTTGTTTTAGCGGTGACATGCTGCAGTGCCGTGCCGTGCCGTGCCGTGCCGTGCCGTGCCGTGCAGTTCAGCGCAGGGCTCTGCGTCGCCGCTGCTGTCGTGCATACGGAATGTGTGAATATGTGTGTGTGAGTGCGTCAGCCGCTGACTTTGTGTTCATTCCACAGTAAATTGATCTGGCTGCTCACTAGACTGGATGGAAAAGGGCCCCGGGCGAGAAGTGCACACTGCATCAGCAGATGGGAGAGCCCACTGTGTTGCCATCACACCGCATTCCTGCTCACTGGGCATGCTCAGAGGGCCACGCCCCACGTACCACCACCACCCCCCACCACACACACACACACACACACACACACACACATCCCCCCCCCTCCCCCACACTTCCTCTCAGGCCTGTTTGAACCAGTCAGTAGGAGGTGGTGCTTTCTCTTTCTCTTGTTTCTCTTCTGACCTTCAGAGCCAGGCATGGGGACAGTAGGTTGACAGGGGTGGGAGGGAGGAGGCAGCTCTTTGGGTAGCAGGGCTGATATGTCACTCATTATTTCCACTCAGTGCTTTTGCTCTGTCACATGCGACAACCCAACGGCTCCCACGCAGAGCGAGCAGAGGCAACACAAGAAGATACCAAACTCTAGATAACCTAATCGAACACAATCTGTCACCATCTGCTTTTACTATTAACTCATGGCTGTGTGATTATTAACCATCAGCTGGTATTGATTCTCTTATATTTGTATCTCTTCACAACTATGTCAGAAAATACTTTAAATACACAAACAGATGTAAAAAGGGAACTTAGTGTAGTGTTGACCCAGAGGGGTGAATTTACAAGGATAGGAAATCATGTTAGTCACTGTGTGCTTCACTTACGTAATTCGTAAGTTGTGCAACCTGATAAAAATAAAAACAGGAATGAATTTAAATCACTTTAACTGAAGTATAGCACAAACGCCAGAAAAAGAAGCGTACAATAAGAGGTGCAATCCTTTTCTAAAAAAAAAAAGAAAAGTGTGAATTTATTCAGGAGCTATAAAGTCACAGCAGCAGTCTAATATTTCAGATCTACATTTTTAAAGTTAAACATGTTGGATGCAAAGATAAATAAAATTAGAGTTAATGTTTTATGAAATTATATGATGTAAACATTTAAAGGTGTAAAACCAATACAGCCCCAGAATGATTGCTGTCACATGGTTATAGTGTGAATTGCATCATTTCGCGGTCTGCTGCCTTCCTATTACCAATACAAACACACCATACTCTACACATCATCACCATTATCATTGCACACATCCTGCTGACATTGCAGAGAACTGAATCACGGGCTGAATTCCACCGTGAATCACATGGTTGCAAACAGAGAGACTGTTTTTTTTCCGCTCTCAAATCTAATTCCCTCAGGCTTTTACACATTGTCTCTTTGTTTTGCCACCACGTTCTGCTCGTCTCTCGTCCTTCCGTCTTTGTTCGCTCCCCTCTCTGACTCGCACGACCAGCTTCCTGTTTATGTCAGGCGAGCATCAAGCCAATCAGCTGTGAAGGCTGTGATCCTCCTCGTAGCTATTTACTACCCTGTGGTCTGTTTAAAAAAAGACTGAACGCAAGCTGAGCTCGGTGCAGGCTGCTGAGTAAGCAGACACGCAAAGCTCCAATCAGTCCACAACTGACCTATATACATGTCAGCCTTTCTGCTTTTTGAAAGTGCGTGTATCCCAGCTATAGTATTTTTCCTATATGAAATGTGCTTCGCGATCACTCGGTGAACTGTTCAGTTATTTGCTTGTGTTTCTCACAGCACAGCAGGATCTGCATGCTGACATTATATTTTGTCGCTGCTGAGGGCTGGAATGTGCTGGTTTGAAGATAACAAAGCAGCACGAGGCGGCTGCGTGTAAACTTTGGATGAGGTCACGGTCCGCCAACACAGCACGCCGTGACATGAGAGGGGATTTTGTTCTGGATTCTCCCTCGGTGGTGTCATACCTTTGCTCCGTCTTTCTGTTGCCTTGTTTGCTCTGTGCAGATTCAGATTGCAATTGCAGGTTATCAAAACTGCCAGCCCTGGCAACCGGCTGTTATTATATGGTTGGAGTAAAGTGCAGACTGCATTTGAAAACAACAAGAATAGACTTTGTAGAGTGTGCAGGGACCTGTCCCTGAGCCCAGTACTGTGCCAGCTTTCTCTTGGAGTTCACAGTGTACTATAAATCTGTTAGACAGAGAGAAAATATAATCAGGGCTTTGCTGGGGCAGTTGAGTTCACTGCAGGCATTACATGAGTACTAATGCCTGATTCAACACTGGCTCTGGCAAACATGCCTGACATTCAGTGTTTACACCCCTCTATGAAAGCTGCTAGTCAGACAGTCTGATAGCTCGGCCTGGAATTAGATTCAGGAAGTCATGAGATTTCCAGGTGGCTCAGCTTTCCTAGAATTGTTAAGCGGGGATTTTTCAAAGCGTTGCCAACACACATTACACTGAGGATACTCTTCTGTAAAGAATTACACTGATACGTTTCTTGCGCTTTCACATGCTGACGTCTAAATCCAAGAAACAAACACCAAACACTTGTTAATGTACAGCCTCACTGAATGCATCAATAAATGAAGCTCCTCTCCAATGATGGTACACTATATTTGAAAAAGGGAAAAATACAACCAAGTGAAAATAAGGGGAAAGGAAATGCAAGTGCTTGGGCCTATTTTCAAAGAGAAAAAGCTCCATGGTGTGCCATCGTTTGGTAGACACAAATGCATGAATAATGAATCTGTGCTGAACTCCTGCTGAACCCTCTGCACCAGCACCAAGCCAGAGATCCACACCACATGACATCCAGCACACACACACACACACACATACACACACACAAGCACCCGGTGACCTCTGTAAAGCTCCCAACATAGGAGGCAGTCTGCTGCGGAGTACCTCGTCTGCTGTGTGAATCATTGCACTGTAGTACACATGGCTGCAGTTAGACAGGACGACTTCTCCTTTGATAAACCTGACAACGGTTGGGAGGTGGCGGAGGACACGGCCAGCCAAAGTCGAAAGATAAATACAAACCGGTGCTGCAGCAGTTAAAGCTCCCGCCCTTCTGGCAGCTGAAGTGTGTGTATGTGTGTGTGTGTGTGTTTGTGTGTGTGTGTGTGTGTGTGTGTGAGCGAGCGGTTCAATGTTTAACCCTTGTGTCAACAGCCTGTATGTGTCACAACAGCATTCCTGTGAGGCCTTGTCTTGTGACAGAACGGTTTCATAATGGGAGCGCTGCTCTCACTGCCCGCATGCATTGTTTGCTGTTAGGAAGACTGAGCTTTGTCTCGTTGAGGAATGACTCGGAGCGTGACAAGTTTCATGTGCCTGCATGTTGGGCGTTAATGAGCAAGTGAGGTGAGGTAGTAGAAAGCCAGGTTAACCAGTTCAGACTGCAAACACAGCGCCTTGTTTACCCAGAATAGGCTGAGTCTCTCACTCTTCTTCCTCCCTGCTGTAAATGGTTAACTTGGCGGAGGATCCTGAAAGAGCTTGAAAGCTGTTTTTGCGTACACAGGAGGCGAACTTTGCTCACTTTGTTAGGCAATAGCATTTTTGATCAGCGATTTTTAATAGAGGAGAAAGCGAGGCAAGAGCATATCACAGCGCCTCGGGAAGGAAGACAGAACAGAGCGCTCTGCAAAGATGTTTCTGGATGAACAATATGTACATGTGAAAATAAAAGTGGAGGAAGGGGGGTGTTGTCCTTGAGGGCAACCCTGGGTGTAGCTAGACTTGTCAGTCGAGTGTGAGACCGTTTCCTCTTCAAGGCTGTCTGACTCCTCCCTCACATTGTGTGGCAACCAAGGCAGCGTAGGTGAACTTTATCCCTGTTTGGTGAGAGAAAGAGCTTTGAAATGATTTGCATAGAGCGAGATCAGGTTACACGTCTGTGTGCCTGCTGAACAATGTGGATCTCATCACTCAACAGGAGGTGGAGGGAAGTAATCACAACCTTTCAGATGTTAAAACAGTTTGAAAACAGCCTCTGCCTGAACCTGCACAACTGCCACACACACACACACACACACACACACACACACACACACAAACACACAAACAAACACACAGCGCTACACTACCATCACAAACTGAATTCACACAGATAACATTCACCACACCCAGCTCCACATGCCCTTTGGACAGGCAAGTTTTCTGCAAACACATGGTGCAAGACTGTCTCTCTATCAGCAGCGCGCTTGTAGTCGTTACAAATTTGCACAACACAAACACACACAGGCTTCATATCACCTTGGGCCTATCAGGCTCCTTCAAGGGCAGTGAACTTTCCCACAGCTCTCTGCCTGCTCTGTCCTCTTGTGTTCCTTTGGGACTTTACTGTTGCGTCAAGGCTCTTACAGTCATCCCATGTGCTTCCCAGCGTATTACTGTAGCTCCTCAGCTGAGCCCGCTGTGGTGACTATGACTAAACTCTCCACTATGTGCCCGTGAGAAATAATGATTGGCTGTATGACAACATCTGGAGTCGCTGTCTGCTGCAAAACTAGTTTGTCATAGAAGTTCACAGTTAGTGTGATGTGATCTTAAGTTACCCAAACAAAGGCTGTCACCTTTCATTTCAATGACAAATATTTTTAATGAATGTCTTTATGGTTACTTCTAGTATATATTGACTTTAGTCTCATTAATGTAGTTTGGACTGTCTTTCCTATTAGTGATAATAAAATGTTACTCAACCAGAGCTCTCACTTTTTCAAAGAAAAATATAGGTTGAACAAATTGCACTGATAATTTGCTTTTTAATGGATTCAAATGCAACATACTTATAAAAGTGTTGCAGATTAAATGCTGTCCTCTTGAATGACAAGCTAATATTATTAAGTACAACGTCAGACAACAGCCTTACTTGTGTTTCTGGGATTTGTCCATATAGGGTATTGAATCCAAGTTGCTTTTTTACATATTTTCTCAGCTGGTTTGTCGTCATAATTATATGTTCAGCAGGACTTTTGCTTTTGCAAGGACAACAATATCCGAGATATTTATAGGGCAGGTCATACAACAGGTCAGGCAGATTGTGCGGTTGCTGGAGTTCGTAAAGTAAGATCTTTTGTACTCGCTATACTTGTGATTACAAACTGTTGTCCTGTGTGATGACAATAACAGATTATCTCTGACATTTCAACTACTCGCACTTCCTTTTTGACCTTCAAATAAAATCACATGATCTGAAAAAGAAAAAATTCTCGCAATGTCATTGCTCCAGATTTAAGCAACTCCATTTATGAGGACAATATTATTAGACTAAACAGAATTAATGTTTAAAACTATGAAAATAGGCCCCAAACTGTAATAATATCCTCTTCAGACAAATTAAAGGTGCAATATATGAGATTTTAGTCCAGTCTTGTAATACCAATTTGTAAATTAAGAGGTAATAAAGACTCATGGTACGGTCCAGTCTACTATCAGTCTGACTCGTAGAGTTTCACTTGTTTGCTGTGAGTTAGTAGTTAGCTGGTTTTGACCGAGCGGCAACCAACTGTGACGTTACCCATTTGTTTGTGAACCGACTTTTTGAAGCCTCGAGCTTGCTCTTTTGGCCGCCGCCATCTTGCTATTTTCGAGCCAGAAGTGATCATATTTGGCAAAGCTGGAGAGGAGCAATTTGACTTGATCTCATTACGCCCACCCACCTACAGCAGAAACTTGACTTGACTCCACAGGCCTGTCAATCAAACTGAAACGCCCCCAAACATACCGCTTACCTAATATCTTTTTAATAATGGGGTTATTTTCAGATGGACCGGCAGAAAACTAATAAGAGGGTAACAACACCGTAATGACTTGTGAAATGTTTTCATGGACCTCATATTTCACGAGAAGTTCAATGAGAGTCTATGGAGCAAGAGGCTTTTTGGAGCCAACTCCTCGAGGCCCTCGGTGGTATTGGGAATTTAAGGCACTTCTGCCTTAGCCTCACTTTTCAGACCCAGACGCTATGTTCACTTTTAGAGACAGTCAGTGGTTTTGACACGGGCTTAGCAACTTCCTAGACTTCTCGAGGTGATTGAGCAAACTTGCTAAATAACACATTCGGACATTGGCACCAATAAAAAAAGGGCTCTTGTGTCGGTTACTTGCCAACTATGTTGGCTAGCTCGGCACTCAAGTTTGCGTCACTTTTTGTCTTGTGAATCCAGGATTTGTATGTTTTTTTTAAATTTTTTTAAAGCTGTTCTTTCTCCGTTAGCATTGCGTGTATTACGACCTGACATTAGTGAACAGCTCAGCTGCTGGTTTGTATTGAAAATCTGATTTTTGTGTTATATCTACAGAGGCAGCTGTTGCTGTTGCTCAGTTGTTGTTGCTTTAACCGTCCTTGAATTCATACATGCGCTTGTACTTGTCGTCAGAACTCTATTTTCTATTTCGGCTCCTCACAGCGAGCTGTTTTCTGAGACAAGGCTTTGAAGTGGATGAAGGAGGAGAGGTATGGTGTGCCCAGATGCCCAGACACTGTGGCTGAGGGGTCTTTATCACACAGACAGTGGGACTTTACTCATCTCCTGCCCTTCTATCTTCCACTGCGGAGGGAGGCTGAATGTGACAGCCAGTGCTCCCCAGCTGCTCAGGGACCGGCCAACAAAACCACAGGCGGATAATGAATGCCACACCATCATGACAACTTGCACTTTTATGGAAAGGGGAGGAAGGACACTTCTGGCACGGACTCTCGCTGTGTACGGCGAAGCATCCTCCATAAACCAGACAATCAAAGAGAGGGCAGCGAGGCATCGGAGGAATCTGTAGCGGGAAACTCGGCTGATTTACGACCAAAACTGAAAAAGAAGGCCTCTTTCCAAGTGGACGTGTTTCGAGATAAATTGCAGAAAAAAGCTGAAGAAATGTTGCTTTCAAAATTTTAACCACAACATCTGTAAACGGTGCGTTGCATTTGCATTGTCCCTGATCTTCCCCACGTGCTATCTATTTCCTCCAAAATTAAGAGACTTGAGGGTTTCCAAATGGGTCAGCCTTTACTATTCTTGGTTTGCCTTATTCTCACAGTTATTTGTATTCTATACATCACAGAAATGACTGCGTATATCCTTTTGCTTTCAAGGCAAATGTTACTAGAAGAGGAACAGCTTTGATCTCTTTCCAACAGCAACACCGAAATATCTTCTAAATAAAGGGGTTATAAATATGCATGTGCACACATTCTTTTAAGGATTATTCACTAATGTTTTATGCAACTTTAGCTGAAAGACTGAATATATGCAAAGAAGCACATGCAGATCAGTTGTGTGCCCTACCTAATAACAACAACAACAACAACAACAACAAAAAGGATGGCAGAAATGTGGAAATGATGCCCGCACTCGACTCCACTATATGACATCCTCTGCCATGTGCCAGCTGAGCCTGAGCAATGCCTTAACTGCTGCACTGGGATTGTCAGAGTCCATTTTCTCTCAAGGCAGTTCAAAAATAGACAGGAGCTACTGTGATTAATAAGCCTACTTTGGGAAAGTTTTATTTTGGCTCAGAGGGCGAGGTTACATAACACGTGAAATACTCTTCATTCTTCTCGGTTCAACTGGAGAAAAGGAAAGAAATAGCACCTTTGTCGAGTAAAAACAAAAAAGTCCAAATATAAACACCCATCTAACGTAGATACACACAGACGCTTGCTGTACACGCACACAATGTACTACAAAGATCCTTATGATGTGTCAAGTCCCTCTGGAGTTTGCATGATCATCCACGAAGGTGTACGAACAAACCAGGTGCACAGAAACTACTGCCGTGCTGCTGTTGGACTGACCGTGACTGATGTTGTTCTTCTGGAAATTATAAATGTGTGTGTGTGTGTGTGTGTGTGTGTGTGTGTGTGTGTGTGTGTGTGTGTGTTGAGTGTCTGAGATATTGTACGAACATTTTGTCAGAGTAAGTCATAACACTGATGACTGTACTGTCATAGTTATTAAACAACGTGAGTCAGGCTTGAAACTTCCTTTTAAGGGCAATCAATAGGAAACTACTCTCAGTTGGATCATCTATCCTCAAATATACAAGTGCTAGAGATGAATAACGGTTTAATGAGTTCAAAGTATGTGTGGATCTTGCTCAATCAAAGGCCAGGGAGAGGTTGTTTACATCAACTTCTGGTTGGGGCTGAAAATACACGGGGGTTTCCACTGGACAGGAAATGATGTCGTCAGCTAAAGATGCATGCAAGCTTACAGAAGCAAAGTTCAGGCCTTGCTGTTCCTGGTTGCCAAAATTGAATCTGCACCACGAGCCACTGAAACTACCCTCTGGTTTAAAAATGGATGTGAAAACAATGATGTTCATTTACATTTTGCTCCGGGGATTTTAAGTTTTTTTTTCCTTCTACTTTCCCCCTTCGGCCTTCAATAGTTACTAAGTCGTCTGTCCCCTGAAAAGCCCGGCAGATTAAGGGGATATGTTACCATCTTGTTTTTTTTCTAAATGGATACACATGTGGCACATCTGGGTTCAAGCCTGACTCATTACTCACTTTTTTATGTTCCATTCTCTGCAGCCATGGCAACTGCTGCATGTTTGGCAGAAAGCTTTTGAAGGCAGTGGAAAAAGAGAGAGAGAGCCCAGGGAGGGAGCCTAAAGGGAGAGCGAGGGAGGGAGGGAGGGTGAGCTCTCAGTAGTTGGCCTACATCCAGTGTAATCATGCCATGGAGCTGAAATGAGGCCTTTGGCAGCACACCAGGTTTCTGAGAACAAAGATGTGAGCTTCTAATGTTGGCGGTGGGGCCTGCTTGGCATCCTTTGCCATTTCCCAGCAGCCCTTGCCTTGGCCGACTGCCAGCCCCCCTCCCCCTTCCTCCCCTCTCCTCCCCCACCTCCCCCCCCTTCCCCTGCTGGGACTGCAAAGAGGATCAGAATAAAGAGAGAGACTTGTTTTTCACTCGCCTCTTGCTCTGGCCCAATGACATCACCTCTGCAGCCTCCAGCCCCCAGATTCCAGCCGCCCAGCACATTTTTCCCTTTCGCCGTCGACCCTCCATTTTATTTGAACTCCACCATTTTATACCTATATCAAAGACGGCTCCTTTAAGGGCCTAATTTTATTTAAAAAAATAAAAAAAATAAAAATACATTATTATTATTGTGAATTTGCACATGCAGCCAGGTTTAAAGATGAATCTTTTCATAAAAATCAATTAAACCAAATCAAACTAACACTGTTGAAAATAGGAAGTAGCTAATGTGGCAGATGGATGCTCATTACCCAAATTTTTATCAGCACTCTAATCCTTGCTGCTACACCGTGGCTAAAAATAGCACCGTAAACAGGATATTTATGCTGGTCAGGGTACTGTGATATTCTCCATGGTTTCCACTCATGGTTACCCATACAGGAACTCTGTAAAGCCTGCACACTGGTAATTACATTTACTCTCCTTATATTTTCCAGCCACTCTGGTAGCTATTCATTTCCAAGATAAAGTCACCAGCTGCTTAGCTTAAGTCCTCCCACTGTCCTGTTGTAACCTCCTTTTGAGTCTGTGCAACACCTTATGTCGCCTCAGCAGTTGTTCTAAAAAGGTTATACAACCTAAATATTGGTGGGGAGAAACAGGAAAAAAAAAAAGAAAAGGAAACATCCAGCGCAGTGCTCCGCTTAGGCAGAAAACTTCAGAGAGAATTTGTAATGATTCGCCTCCATGAATAAAAGATGCCTGATATAAAATGTAACGGGCTCAGAAAGCCATAAAACAAAAATAACGTCATCTCATCGGGCCTGCGAGGCTGCCACATGTTGGGTATTCCCCTGGCCATCACCTACCTCTCACTCTTTATTTAGCTACCTCATGACTCAATTTACATACTGCTAAAAAAAAAAGAAGTTCGAAACTGCAACTCCATCTGGTTTAGTGTCCTGTCTTAAATGAGAAGGCCCCCATTCAGGTCACAGTGTAGTGATTTTACTGTATACATGGTTAATATTGCCAATCAGAGCCATCTGTGCATGTCTGGCTTCCTCTCAGAACTTTGTTGCCTCTGTTCAGAACAACTCTGCCTTTTTGCTTTGTGGCCACTACAGATTTTTTTTATTTATTTTTTTTTTTTTACCCTTTTTTTTAAATCAGTGCATTTTCTTATTATAGAATCAAGTCATTTAGTATTCAATTGAATCTCAGCATGCCTCCGTCTTGCATAATAGCTATTTGGCCGTGTGGCTACTTGCGTTACACAAACATGGACTGAGTGGAAACCAAAGGATCAAAGCATTAGGCAACGATTTCCCACCAATCTCAGGGAAAAAAAAACTTTTCCACTCACAACAGTCATTTCCTCACCGTGTCCTAAAGCCCAAAAACACTTCCTAGTGTTGTTCACCTAACAAGGAGAGAGATTTGAGAGAAAGCAGTGATGGGAAACGGCCTGGTAATACAGTAGTTTACAGTCAGAGTAGCACTAAAGCCTTGACCATGTTCTGAAGGAAATATTGTGTAGCTCTGCTAAGTGTGCTCATTCATCTGCTGGCAGCTTTACACCAAGAACCATCATAAAAAATAAAAAAAATAAATCATAAGGAAACTGCTCTGTAATTATACTGTACGTGCATAACAGATCAGCAGCACAAGTGCCTTGTTTTGTTTATGGGGAGCGTCTGAAGAAAAAAAAAAAAAAAAAAAAAAAAAAAAAAAAAAGCTTCATACCACAGTGCATGATCATGGCCTCAAGGCAGGGAGCCAAAATGGCCTGATATTCAGTCCATGGGTGAGGCGGATGAGGGTAAGTGACTAAACATCTTGCTTCCTCTTTCCAACGTCACATGGACTTGCACAAACATATCCTGCTTTGTGTCTGCAGGTTTCAGACGCATTGCCTCACCCACAGCCCAAGGCTAAGCTGCAGTGAGTTGGAATGAGCCCAGATGAGAGGGAGGAATCTGAACTACTGGGACACTCCTCCAGTAGTTCAAACCTACACTTTTACTTCAGGGGATTTTGGCTGGGTTTCTGGTATATGACCTGTTACTAGTAACATGCTTTTTTTCCCCTTTTTTTTCCCTCCCCCTTCGTGTACAACACAACAGTCATCAATCTCATAAAACCTGTCAGACTGAGCTGTTTGATTGTTACCTTGGATAGCTGATTCACTCCAGTGTCATTTCACTTAGTGGTGGCAGTTTTTGGACCGCTCAGTTGCACGAGAAGAAAATGTGGGCTGAGCTACAGTACATTAGGCTCTAACCCCAATCCATTCAAGTTTACAACAGGCTGGAAATCCCCACCTCATGACAGAGCTTCCTGGTTACTGGCTAATGGAGGCGCCTTTTCTTTCTTTTTTTTTTTTTTTTTAAGGTTCTTTGTGTGTTAACAAGCCAGGAAAATATTCTCTAACCATGACAAAATGCCTAAATTCAAGTGATCTGACATAAAAATGAGCACATAGAGTAAAAAAAAACAAAATAAATCCCTCTCATAATCCTAAAATAGGACCTACACATTTTGCCCCTGTGCTGCAACAAGAAAACAAAACAAAACAAACAACAACAAAAAATGATGTTGCTGCACATTTTATTTTATTCTATAAATCTATTTCTTAGAATTGCCATTGGATTGCAGTAGTTGTTTTTCTTCGGGTCGACCCACCTCATTCATTGCACAGCAGTAGTAGTAGCAGATCGTTGCGTCGCGGCGCTGTGCATTGAGAAAAACAAGCTGCAGAAAGGGAGCGTTTTTCATCCTCCACCGGATCATGCTCGGAATTTAGGACAACCGGAGGAGCTTGAAAGTCGCTTTTTATTGCCCCCCCCCCCCCCCCTCCTCCCTCTCCCACTGGAGGTCTACGGCTAACCTACAGCCACATTTTTTTTTATTTTTTTTATTTTTATTTTAAAAATATCAAAATCTATTCTCGTCGCACCCAGGCGGACTCGCAGTCGTATTATTATTATTATTTTTTTTTTATGATGATAAAGCGGGTTATTCCCTTCGCTCGGACGCGGCGGCGAGGCTGGACTGGGTGCAGTGTTTTTTTTGGCAAGTGATTAAATTAAAATTTTAAAAAAAACAACACCAAAAAAAAAAAAAAAAAAAAAACGGTGAGCGACAGAGGCTGCAGTAAAGTGGGGGAGAGGTGGGGAGGAGGAGGAGGAGGTGGTGGTGGTGGTGGTGGTGGGGGGTCTGTCGAAGAAATCAAGTCAATAGAAACTGAAGTGGAAGCAGGCGTTTAGAGCTCCGTGGTGACGTCACTGCTCCACATTGAGCCAGTAGTAGAGAGTCAGTGGAGATAGATAGAGGAGCGCCGTAGTAAAGTACACACCGACATGAACTTCTCCCTCTAAAACTTCAACCTTGTTGCTCTAAAAGTCGGGAGAGGACGAGTTTCCAGCTTTTTTTTTTCGACGAACGGAACTTGCTCTTTATTCGCTTTTGAACGGAGCTCGGAGGAAAAGCGGGAGAAGAAGACGCATTTTGGGTTTTCTTTTCGGGGGGTCGACGACGAGCGCTATGTCGTCCGCGGCGGTAGCTGCTTCTTCCAGGAGGCAGTCGTGTTATTTATGCGACTTGCCCCGCATGCCCTGGGCCATGATCTGGGATTTTACCGAGCCCGTCTGCAGGGGATGTGTCAACTACGAAGGAGCAGACCGCATTGAGTTTGTCATCGAGACGGCCCGGCAGCTCAAGAGGGCTCACGGGTTTCAGGAGGGCAGGTCTCCCGGGCCGGGGAAGTCGCAGCTCTCCGGTAAGGAGATCCAGGCGATCAACCACGCTGCGCCGGGAGACCCCGGCTCCCGGCCGCCGCAGCCTCTGGACCGCTACCCGCTCTCCTCCGACCGCCCGCCCCGGCTGGGTCCAGAGTACCAGCCCGGCCGGCAGGCGAACGGCATTCCGGTCCCTAATGGATTTCCTAAACCCGACGAGCCGCCTGAGTTGAACCGCCAGAGCCCCAACCCGCGCAGGAATAGCACGGTGCCCCCGAATCTAGTGCCTTTGGTTAACGGGAACATGCCCTCGGTGCACGCCGTCAACGGCAGACCGGGCCAGATGGGGCTTCCCTCCGCGCTGGCGGCCGGTAGTCCCGCCGACCTGGGCAAGAGACCCGCCTCGGTCTCCAGCACCGAGCACGACAGAGAGGTGAAGGAGAAACACAGACCGGACAGCCTCACGCCGGAGATCTCGGACAGCCACAAAAACAGGGCAGACCCGGAGTGGATGGGAAAGGGCAAAACGGTGAGGGACCTGATGGCTCTGCACACTTTCGACAACAGGTTCAAGAAGGACCATGCGGCCATGCAACAAAGGGTTATGGGCTACGAGGCCAGCGCCACGGCTTCAAAGTCAGGTAAGCACCAGGCAGCGTTTAAAACCGAGCATATTATGTCTATATTGTGCATTTTTCATTTTTATACTTCCTTTCACCAACACATTCGAGCTTAGGAAGGAACGGGTTAATAATGACCAAGAGATAAATAAAGCACAATGTTTAAAAATATAAAGTTGTGTAAATGCATATTTTGCGCGTTTCTCGTGTTTGTTATTGTTTTGTAGCCTGTGGTGCAGCAGGGAGCAGGGGAAAAAAAAAAAAAAAATGCACGTTTCCCTTCCAGTGTAATTGTTGAGCCTCATATGAGCTGTGAAACTCAACTCTTCTGTTTAACCCTTTCCCACCTCCAGACAGAGGAAAACATCCCCGCAGCATGAAGAGAAAAGCGTCACCTGAACCAGAGGGAGAGGGGACAGCAGCCAAGCTCAATGGAGAAGGACAGCAGTGGTTACCACCGCCTACTGACGGACTGAAAATGCCTCCAGTTCCCCCGCCAAGCTTCGCCTCTCCCCCCTCCACAATATCCCCCCACTCCCGCACCACCCCACCTGAGGCGGCCCAGAACGGCCAGTCCCCCATGGCGGCGCTCATCATGGCGGCAGACAATGCAGGTGGGAACAGCTCCCCCAAGGACGCCAACCAGGTCCACTCCACCACCCGGAGGAACAGCAGCAGCCCCCTGTCGCCGTCCTCCATGAACCAGAGGCGGCTGGCGCAGAGAGAGGCGTCTGGTGCGGGCACCCCCCACGTGCCAGGCATGGACCAAGTGCACCCCCAGAGCATTCCGGACTCCTCGGTACCCGGCAGCATACCCCTGTGCTGCACGCTGTGCCACGAGCGTTTGGAGGACACGCACTTTGTTCAGTGCCCGTCCGTGCCCTCTCACAAGTTCTGCTTCCCGTGCTCGAGGGAAAGCATAAAGCAGCAAGGTGCCACGGGTGAAGTGTACTGTCCGAGCGGAGAGAAATGTCCCCTGGTTGGCTCGAACGTACCGTGGGCTTTCATGCAAGGAGAAATCGCCACCATCCTTGCAGGAGATGTCAAAGTAAAAAAGGAGAGGGACCCTTGATTTTGTTTGAACACTTCTTTGGGGAGGGGAAGCAAAAATATGAGTATAAATATATAAATATCACATACATACCATTCAAACAAACTAACGGACTTGTACATATTGGACCCAAGGGAAGAGTATACTTCGTAAACATGGTTGTATAATTTTTGATTTTTGAATACATTGTGTTTCTATATTTTTGAAGATAAAGGTATGTACTCATTATAATGAACTACGTTCCTCTTTGTTGATGTTTAACAAAATTCTTGATGTACTTCTAGGTCTGGTGGCAGTTCCTGTTTAACGTAGAATGTGACTAATGCTACTCTACGAGCACTTGGCAAAACTAAAATGCTTTTAGCTGTACTTGTATGCACTTGTTTAAAAATTGCCAAATACAATTTCTGATCTTGTATGAACTGATTGTCTGAGCTTGCTTCATTTGAGTGAATAAGCTGCACAGGGCTGTGGACAGATGCAGGGCTCTGATACGCAGGCTTGTTGTGACGGCTCAGGAGACTTGATTTACGCTGCACAACACAAGTAGGCTACTGTTTCAAGCTTCAGGACGACGGCAGCAGCGTCTCTGCACACATGCCTTTTCTGTGATTCACGGAAAAGACTTGAGGGGCTGAGGGGAGGGGTAAAAAAAACAACAACAAAAAAAAACAACAAGACATATTGTCCCAATTTTGCTCCAGTTTGTGCATCACTGTAACTGATTGCAGCGTACGGAAATAGGTGCCAAGTCATGTTCAGTCAGCTGGAATCTGTTGAGTCAGTAATGAGAAAGTGCATGAATGTCAACAGGATACCAGAGTGCAGCCGCGTTGTGGAACCACAAATTTTGACGTTTTGCTGAAATGACCCACTCTGAATAACGTTGTTGGGTTTTATAGTGGCGCCGGATATTTTCAAGCTTGTATGCACATTGTGTCTGACGTTAAAAGATGGTGTTTGGTTTTCATTATTTTAGGCAAACCTGTCAAATCAGCAAATCGCTGGATTCAATCAGCAGCTGACAAATCACAGATTATGAATAAAATTAGCATCCAAACTATCTCCCAAGCGTGGATGAGGTACATTAGCACATCAGCAACGACCCATTTACTTTCAATCAGAGCACATGGTGTGCTACGTTGTGCCTCTCTATCGCTGATCCTCCAACATTCTTCCACATGCCTCAGTCCTTTCAGAGGAAACGTTGCCGCACAACTTCGCTCTCTATGTCTTCAAATGCAAATTTAACTGTTGCAAGTTCGTGGCAGCCATAAAAAAAAAAAAAAAAAACAGCAATCCTGTCTCCGTAATGGAGAGTAAAGCACCCAGAGTCATCTCCACTTGCAATGAGTGGCTTATGGAGCCGTTTGGTGACGAGCTGCACCGACTGTCTGCACAAGAGACACAATCTTGAGACTTATTTTTTTTTTTTTGTTGGGCTCTCAGACAAAGAAGTCTCCGTGCGTGTAGCTGACACTGCACCAAACGGACCCTGACATGGAGGATAATGCCGAGCAGGAGGAGGACGTGCTGTAGTAGGCAGTTGCGTAATTATTTGAGACATAATCTGCTTCTAGCTAATGTTTTATCGAGCAGCCCCTGAGCTTCAGCAAGAGCACGCGTCCAAAAGCAGATTGTTTTTTGTTTTTTAATTAAAGGCCCATAAACAGCTCCTCCATTGTTGCTTTGCTGGTTTAGTTCACTTGGTGCCTCTGAATCGGTTTTGTGACCTCAGACGTGCTTTAAATGTATTATCTAAGGCACCTTGGTAACTTCAGCAGTGACTCACCTCTCCTTATTAAGGTGCATGATGTCCTACTTAACTGATTGATTCATGATGTTGAATGAAAACACAGCTTTTGCACTCGACTATTTCGCCAACTAAGAAGGGCAGGGATAATTATTGTCCCCGAACTGAGACGACTTAAAGGGAGGGCCATGGACATAAATAACTCCTAACAAAACATTTAAAGCAAACAGCAGCGTTTATAATGCGATCTGAAGCAGGATATCTTTCGCCCGGCAGAAACCTGTTTTTCCTGAGTGTGCATTTCTGTTTGTTTATGTGTCCTTTTCCGTTCTTTGGAAAGTTATCAGTTGGACTTTAAAGCCAGAGCGGCAACCCACTTTGATAAAGGCTCACACTTTACTGTGCTCATCAACAACACACCCACTCCATCTCACATAGGCTACTGTTCCCTGAGATAATTTTTTTTTTTTTTTTTTTTAATTATTGGTAGTCGCTTTGACCCACTTGTTC
This sequence comes from Embiotoca jacksoni, assembly GCF_022577435.1. Taxonomy (NCBI): domain Eukaryota; kingdom Metazoa; phylum Chordata; class Actinopteri; family Embiotocidae; genus Embiotoca; species Embiotoca jacksoni. The sequence goes on along the minus strand of NW_027185252.1, from coordinate 15,042,632 downwards.
CTTATCACAGTGGACTGGCAGCCAAATTCAAATAGACCCTTCTGGGAATATCAAATACCAGAGCCAGGTTTCCATAATCTGCCTTGCAGTATGACGCAATGAGACATAAAATAACTTTTTTTCCTTTTACCCTCTCTCTTCCAGTAAAGAGTTATGGCAGCAGAGCCGATACCTGTTTGTTCAGTGGTGACTAAAATAGCCTGTACCGTATCTTAATACAGTGATAATGTGTCCCTGGAAGTGGGGCTGTCATAACAGTGCTCTGGCGTTGCGTAGCTACCGGTGGAGCCAGTGCACAGCAAATGCTCCGGTGCAGCCTGTCGATTCATATGCAGGAGGGAACATTGTGGGGAGATTTCAGTAAACAACCTGCGTGTTGAGGACAAGGTCACGCAGAGTTAATGGCAACGAAATCCAGCTAGCATTTTTATGATAATATATTTTTTTGTTTATACTACTACTGAAGTGAATCATCTCCTCTGTTTTCAGTATAATCATGCCGGAGCCATTTGTGGTTAATGACTCACAGGTTTTCATTTTGTTTACTTACAAGAGCCTTCAGGGATTTTCAGTGTTTAAGCTCCCGCTTATGAGACAAACATTGTTTGACTTTGATGTCGTCCCAGCCTCAAACTATTTCATAGAAAACCTGGTAAGACATTTTGTTTGAGGCTGTGCCAGGTGAAACATTGGGCAAAGATTAATTTCGACTCCTTCCGCTGCTTGATGATAGTAGCTTTTGTCTAAAGTGCAGCTAAACCGCCAGTCGTGTAGTTTGCAGGATTAAAGTCGTCTGAAATAGCCCCGCAACCTTTTTTTTTTTTTTTTTCTTTATCAGGCTGCTGCAAAACATAGCCTAATCAATGGTCATAAAATCCTTCATTGACTGTTTGATTGATTTGCTTGACACGGTTGTGGTAATCAAGCTAAGTGAAAGGCAATAACAAATAGGGAAAGTCTGCTGCCTCGCTGCCTCCCCTTGTAATGGTTAACTCAACAGTAGGCTGGTATGCAGCGTTACGCAAATATGTTGACGTGGTAAAGCCATAACTTCATATTTGTTGTCTTTAGAGCACGAAGGGTGTTGTTTTTTTCTCAAATAGATGTGTATGTGTGTTTCTCCTTCAATCGCACCATCTTAATATTTAAAGAAATACTCCAAAAGAACACCAAAACACGTGTAGACAATAATCACATTAATTTTTTTGCCACAGAGAGAAGCCAACCATAACACGAATGCTGACAGCCTGTTCGATGAAAAACACTATAAATTCTAGTCCTTGGGCACTTCCTTTACATTCAGAAGTTGAATTTGGTCCAGTGGGTGGGTGGAGGGGAGGGAAGGCCTTTGTGGGAGACAGCAAAGCGCTCAGTGTAGCCAGCTGTTTCACTAATGAATCTATGTTTAGCACAATAAATCAAAAGGCATGCTCGTGCTGCTGTAATCCCCCTGAAAGCGAGCAGAGACAGGGACGAGCCAAAAGGAGAATCTGGTCTACATTTCTCCAGTCCCAGTATAACTGATCCGCTCAGTTAATTTTAGACCTGTCAGGGAAAACAAGGTCACAGCAAATGTTGTATCGAGGACACGCTCAGATCTGCCTCTTTTTCTTTTCATCAATCAAAGTTTCCCTTTGGAGCTGGGCTCGGGCTCCACTGAGACTAGTAATGACGGTTTTTCTTCTCAGCACCGGGGGAGAAGCTGGAGCTCCAACCAGCAATTAGGAGGAGCATGGCTGAATCCGCAGGATGTGTAAAATTTCCCTTCTGATTCTTGGCTCGGTCCATAGAGGGGGGTTTACATCTCACTGGCCTGTTTACCATGAAGGCCTGTGAAGTTAGGATGATTACAATGCTGAGGGCCAAATGTGTTACTGCTCAGACTGGTATGAGACCCAGTTTCTGTAAATGGCAGATGAACTATTCAGTGTTTTCCAGTTTGGATGTTTTCGTTCTGTTTTACAGTTCAACTATTTTCTATGTAGAAGTCTGAATAGAAACAAAAACAGTCTCACAAACACAATGTTTTATTTCCATTTATATTGTTTTCAATATATTTTGGGAACAATTTTTGTCCTTTTCCCCTCCCTGTCTTTTATGTTTGTCTCTGCATTTCTTATATACACCATCATAGCATTTTGTGAACCTAATTTTCAATTTTTTTTCTTGCAAGCTGAGATCTGTGCCTGCCTTATCTTTCCTTCCTTCCTTTTCTCTTTGACTGGTGCTTATACTCAACCTCTCCATATTCCTGTATTCTTCCTTTCTGCTGTGAATCAAGTCTGTGAAATGGAAATGAGGACTCTCTCCCTCTCACTCTCAGTCTCCCCCTCTTTCCAGACATCAGAACGAGGCTATGCCTCCAATGTTTTTCTCAGATCTTGGAGTGCTGCCAAATCTTATAAGTGGAGCAGAGAGAGAGGGAGAGAGGTGGAGGAAGAGAGTGAGCAGAATGCAGAGGAAGGAGAGGAGGCGTAGGACAAAAAGATGAGAGGAGAGAGGATGAAAAAAGGGAAAGAGGCAACGTGAGAGATGAGGACAAAGCATGGGACTGATCCAAGAGCATTTGGGCTTTTTCTCGTATTATAGCCGAGCCCAGCACAATTCCTCCTTTTTCTGCTGAGCAACTACTCCTAGCTTCTGGCTCCGGATCAGCTGATAACATGGCGTGCTGCTACTATGCCAAATGAAAAATAGGAGGCGAGTGAGGGGTGTTATCTTCTGCAATCGAGAATATTCGGTCCCTGACAATATGGCTGTAGAGTAGAGCCCACACGGTCTGTAAATCTGCTCCATTTGTAGAATTTGTTATGTAAAAATAACCTGATGAAGCCATAACTTCCATTTTTCTCCAGCTAGCTGAACTCTACCTTCCAGGCATATATTTTGGGCCTCTCAGAGGCTCATGCCAGTCACAGTAGTAAGATGCTTGTTGCCACCTTTGACATGCCGAGCTAAAGTTAGATGTAGCTGTCAATATCAGTGCTAAAAGTAAACATGTGAGCAGCTATAGCACAGCTTTGGTCTCAAAGGACCCTCAACCAGCTGCCCTGCTGCAGACTTGAAGTGCTTCGGAGTTCATCAACATGCGGAGCGTACTCTGAAAGACAAGCAACCAGACCTTTTCAAAAACACTGATGCAATCACAGTGATTGACTGTCTGTAGGTGTGTTGCTCAAAAGTGTGCTGTCTTCTGCTGTGCGGCTGGTGACTGAGTATTCGGTGGTGCTGTCAGCTTCGGGGTGGTTATAGTGTGTGTGTTTGTGTAAAGGCATGGGGAGGGGTAGCATGTGACTGTCTGTGTCTCTGCACCACAGAGATGCTTGTTTAGTCAGCTGAGAGCCTGGATTTGAATGGATGTAATGGCTTGTGAGGGCCATCTGTGCAGAGCTGAATAACGAGGTAGATTGGGCCTGCGGTCACGGTGAAGAGGTTAAACAGACTGGTGTAGATATAAAGGAAACACAACAGCTACAGTTATATGATATGATATGATATGATATGATATGATATGATATGATATGATATGATATGATATGATATGATATGATACAGTAGAAATGTTTCGGCTGACCATCTGAATGTAAACTGTCTTTGCTTTGCTGGTCTGCAGCCGAACATCCTGACGAGAGGACGGGCTGGTGGTCTGATGAATTACTCGGTTTCTGGGGTGTCAGCAGATCTGCCGTGATGTATTACGGGGTGCTCATTTCCTGCTGTCCCTTTCTGTTCCTCTCTCTCTAGGGCTATGGCCGTGGACAATTATCGCCAGTTCAAGCTGGGACACAGAGCTCAGTGTCTGCACGCAATAACATCAGCTGCCTCCACCACAACCGCACAATTAAACTTTCACCATCGCGTTGCCAAACAACAAAGCGCCACAAAAAATGTCAGACACGACTTTTTATGCGCTGCATAAAATCCAGGATCCCTGAGATCCTCAGTGCTTCGTACATCACCTTTCATTTCCTTTAGGCATACAGTTGTCAGAAGATAAGAGCAACACACTTAGATATCCTGTCAGTTTTGTTTTTATCTGGGAATACGTCACGAGGCGCCCCCCCTCCCTCCCCCACACACACACATACGCACACTAATACCCGTCCACAAACTCAATGTAGTTTCTTTATATGTTACATAACTGTGAGTGGGAGCTATTTCTCCTCTGAGTGCTAATGTTGTTGTCAATCAAGGCTTATAGTGGCAGCCACTGTACAATCTCTACAGCGGCAGAATAAAGCTTTTATGGCCTTTGTTCAGTCTCCCTTGCCACTCAAACATATTCTATTCTCTCGCTTTCACCTCCACCTCTCTTTGTTTTCTGTGTTTGTTGGAAATAATTTGCTGCAGAATTGTTTATGTTGTCTCGCAGCCATGGAACATTTGAGTTGGAGTTAAGGAGCTGGAGAGGAGGTCAGGTCAGCTGAGAGAACAAGCAGGGCCTGTGTTTGACAGGTGTTTTCTATTATTGGAGCCGGTGACTTCGAGTGTGTTACACAACTGTGTCGCTCGGACAGGTTTATTTAGACCGCTGGCAGAGCCCTCGGAGTATCTGATAACTTGGGCAGAGTATGTCACAACAGGTGTCGGGAGGGGGGGGGGATAATGGTACAGTAAATAAGAGGAGGGTTTTTATAGCTCAAGGTTGATAGATCGAAATTCGGAGCGCTTGCAGAAAGCATTCCCGATTTTAATTCTGCGGTACTGGCACAAAGGCAATCCAGCTATTTGGATCCAACAAAAGTGCACTTGTATATAGCCATCATGAAATAAAGTATGCTAATGACAGGTTGTGCTTGATATACTGTATACATGTCTGCTGCTCTGTAATGATATAATCACAGAGTAGAAACAGCCCCTCCCTTGTCCTCCTCTTTGGCTGGAATGTGCAGGGGGGGGGGAAATGATCCAATGTCATCCGGAGTGATGGAAGCTTCTCTGTTGAGCCAGAGGGATATGTTCAGGAGAGAGAGGGGGGGGGGATCGGATATTTCTGGTTGAGTGTGAGTTTGAGTAAGTCCGGGCACGGAGCCAAGCATGCCGAGGGAGGGGAAGGGAGGGGCGGGAGGGTTTTGGAAAAAAGAAAGGAGAGAGATAGAAACCCTTTTGGGCTGGCGCACTGTCAGCTCCACTAGCACACAGCTGCTTCTGGAAAATTCTGCACCCTGAACCTACTAAACCACCAGGCATGACATGAATAACAAGAATGGCCTGGCCATCAACAGCGGATACTTTTTCTTTTGACGTGGGCCTAACAGACTGGTACAAATGCCCTGGCCTTGCACATAGTGGAAAAATCAACAATGAAGGGGACACCGGGGCACAATGTGGAAATGAAATCCCGGGTTTAGAAGGCTTTGTCTGGACAAGGACGCAGTTGACACAGACCCTGAGGGCTTTGCAAAAGGCCGTGCAACAAAATGCCAACTGATGTGTTTTGATGGGGTTACTTGTTCACCAGCCAGTCACTAATTGGAGAGTAGGAACCCACTATATTGCTCAGAGTCAGCATGGAGTTTTTTTTTTTTGCAAATTTACTCTCCAGCCTGCTTGTGTCATTTATGCAGTTTGAAGATGGTAGCAGCAAAACAAAGCCGGCACCCGAAAGAGGCGCGTAGGAGCCGGTAGCCATTTTTCTAACAGGGCCAGTCGACACTTGTCCCAGATTTAAGCGGGGCGGCCTCATCACCACCGGTGTGTGTGAGTGCTGCTCTGCAGACTCAAGCCATGCACAACCCTGTCAGGTGCTGACATTTCCCTGCCCAGCCCATGTGAACACGTAGGCCACGGAGGCTCCTCCGAGGCTGTCTGTATCCATGGCTGATAAAGAGGTGAGTCAGCCACTCATCTATCCGCTCTCCTCCTCCTCTGCCTGGCACTACTCCTACCCTTAACCCCCGTCATCCTCGCTCACAAGGCCTTATGTGTACATTCAGCACATGGTGGATTGTATAAATAGCAGCGACCTCGTGGCTCGCCGCTGACACCTGACATTTTCATGCCCCAGCAAGCCGGTGATACATTTGGCACTTGGCACGCATTCTTCTCCCGGGTTTATCCATCTGTTGATGTAGAGCCCAACACCCCCCCCCCAAGCCACTACTATGTTCTTGTAATATAACACGAGGCTCGCCTTTCCCTCTATTCATCTTAACATGCAAGCACTGCATGGCACAGACTTCACCCCTCCCTCCTCCATGTTTTCCTCTGGCTCTTACTCGCTGTCCCTCCCCATCGCACTGTCTTTCTTTTCCTCCCTCTGCCCAATGAACACACACACTGACACCGTCCACCCACCCTGGTCATTAGTCTGGCGTTCAGCTGGTCTCAGAAACCAACCAAAATTGGAGGAGGGGGGGGGGACAAAAAAGTGAGATGGGGAATTGCAGAAGCTGGAGTGATGGTGCTGGCAAAAATGTGAGATTGTGAGAAGGCAGGGTGCTTCCTGGCTGCCTGCCAACATCCAGCAGCAGCAGCAGCACTGCAGCATGTCAATATGTCCGTTGCCAGGGAAACAGGGAGAGCACACACAGCAACACAGCTACGCTTCCCCCTCCCTTTTTTTTTTTTTTTTTTTAAATTTAAAATGCTCAATAAAACTGAACTACTCTCCTTCTCTGTCCAGCGAAGGGCGTCGCCAGGAGGGCGTGATGAAACAACCGTCCTCTGCAGGCAGCTTCAGGGTCGGAAAAAGGAGGCCGATATGGAACTGCAATACCAGAGCGCGGCGCCAGGGGTTGTCTCCAAAAACGAGTCCGTAGACTGCCATTCAACGTCACTCACCAAATACGAAACCAATAATTGATTTCCTCTTGTTATTTGGGTTTTGCCAGCTAAAGTCCCTCCTTATTCGTTTTCTGGCGGTCCATCTGAAAATAATCTCGTTATTAATTAGATATTAGGTCGAAAAGCCATCTCTTTGGGGGGTGTATCTGTTTTGATTGACAGGCCTGTAGTGTAGTCAAGTTTCTGCTGTTGGTGGGCGGGGCATAGTGTCCTCGGGTTATTATGGCCAAATATGGTCACTTCTGGTTTCAAAATAGCAAGATAGCAACGGCCAAAATCCGAACTCATAACTGGCAGTTCACAAACGAGTGGATGACGTCACTGTTGGTCGCTGCTTGGTACACGCGGTATTTTTAGCCACCTGCATGAGAAATACTTAAAAAGAAATAAATACGGCTTACAGGAGGAAATACGAGAAGTGTTGGCACGGTGATAAGTTCATATATTCATAGAAAATTATATACATTAAGTAAATGTCATTTTCAAATTTAAACGTAGTCTTTTTATGATTCAAAACAAGCAGACTTGGTAGGGTGCGATTCTCCGTGTCCTCCTTGCACATGCCATGAGGTGGGTGATTGTACCCTGCAGCGAGCAGCGCGGCTGTGAGTTATTGCTGGCAGTCCTATACTCCTCCATCAGGCATTGTGAAAGAATGACCTCAAATATATCAGGCAGCGCAGTGGTTCTGTTGCAAAGTCACAACTTGCAACATAAGTCTTGTGTTGTTGAGCCACGAAGTGCCACAGCAACCTAATCAGCCCGTCTCAAGCTGTGACCTTGATCAAAGCTCCCTTCTCTGTCTCTTCGCAGACGCCAGAACGCCTTTTTTTTTTTTTCATCTACAAGTGATGAAGTAAAAATCTATTTTTCTCTTTGTGTTGTTTTTTTGTTTTTTGTTTTTTTTTGGTGTGCTTTCAACACGCTGCTCTGGAACAGCCTGTATTGTCCTCTGCTTAACTCATATACTTTGTAACACAAGCTGTCTAAAGTGACCACAGCAAGAAATCGCCTCCTCTTTATCTCTGTGCTTGTTCTCAGCTCTGTCTGTTTTGTCGCTTTTTTATTATCATATGATAATGCTATGATTTACAAAGGAATGTACAATGAGTTTAACTGTGTACGTCGTAGGCGTACATTGTAAAAATGAGACTATGTTTGACCGTAAGCCCTTAAATGTGACAGATTAACTCACACGCTAACAGTCTGATGCTACAACGATGGCAAATTGTTTTCATGCGTATATATTACAGTGTCTTTTTCATTGGCGGGGATTTTTCTGTGGCACTGAAGGACAGCTAAAGGGCAACTCTGTCAGCCACACCTAGCTTGGCACTCTTATCCAAGTCTGGCTCCGTCTGCGCTCGTATCACTGGAGGGGGAAAAAGGGGGTGTGCCAACTATAGTGCCTGAGCACTTTTCCGAACTCTATCTGTGCTTGCGAGTGGTCTAACAGCTGCTGCTGCTGCTGCAGTGTCTGAGCTTGCTTGGGGATGCAGATGAAAGTGCTGATGTGTCCTGTTATTTTGGGTTGTGCGGTGCCCTGGGGGCCAAGAAATGTTTGGAGGAGACCAGGCAAGATTGTTGGAGGGTGGAATGGCGGGTGGGGGTAGAGTGGTGGTGGTGGTGGTGGTGGTGGTGTGGGGGGTGGGGGGGGGGGATTGTGTGCCCAGAGGGGGATTTTAGCAGAGTTTCTCCCAGAATGCAATGTGACCCTCATTGCCACATGGCGCTGCGGGAATCCTGAGGGGGAGTGGAACTGCTGACAGTACCGGGCTGAACGATGGGCACAGACAGGAGCACAAAGGCTGGACGTGCTCTCTGTCTCTGATGATTGGCGGTATTTCTGGCTGCCTTTTGTATGCGAAGGGAGGGGCCGTTGATGGCCTGTCACGCTCCAAGTTTTACAATGTTTGATCGAAACTCCACTCTCTCCACTTATCTGGAGTTTCAAAGCTCACGCCTGACTCTGAAAACAAATCTTTCTGACCTAAAAACCCGTCTGGTTGTCCATTTAACACATTATCTTCATCGGCAGATCGAGTTTGAACTTTGAAACCGAGTTTGTTGAAAGCTCCAGATCGCTCCTAGACAGCTACAAAGTGGACATAGAGATGAGATTGTTTCGTCAACTACAGTTTATCTTTGAAACTCATATTAGTCATCTAATTATGCTAAAATACTCTATATTTATTTACTCTATAACACCTGATAATTAAACTGCAGTTCCATTTTGAATCAGGTGCGGAGTCATTCATAATAATATTCAGGTGCAAAAAAATACACAATAAAAAGAACAATAACGACATAAAAATACCTAATGTACAATAATTACCAGTGCTAATGTAAAATCTACTTAGTCAATAGTGAAACAACACAGTGACAGACCTTTTTTAATCTGCACCAAACTCTGGGAATTACTATTGTTAATTTGAATAGTGTCACCATTATTTTTGATAAAATAATTCACTGCGTTATACATTATGTATTTCTTCAGGTGGGTAAGTCTTTAATTGGGCTATTTTTTGTATGAGTTTTTAACGTTCTTCTTATTGTATCTGCACTTTCACCTGCTGACTCCTCGACTTGTTCCTGTTGATAAATCTTTAAAAATGTCATCATCTAACAGTCCCTCGCATTTCAGACAATATACACACGTCAGAGAAACAGAGCACTGACTTCAGCAGCACCTCGTGTTGACTTGGACTTCGTAGGTGATAGAGGAACTTAAACTCACTCTACTCAATGCCAATTTGCTGTGCATCCGTTTGAAGCCCCGCTGCACGTCAGCAGCGGCAACATGCCTGTAATGTTAATGTCGGCCATCACACTGCCATTAACACTCTCTGCTGGCTGCAAATGTTATCATAGATCTTTGCACAGACATAACACTCCCATTTCCATTCGACTCACACATGGCAGTAATATTACAGCCCGTTGGGCTCGGCGCATGAGAGAAAGATGCCATGTCATTTACTTAATTACACGTCCCCTGCGGCTCACACCTTGAAAACTACTTGATTTATTTGGTTGCCACTTGCTGAAAACGGGCCAGAATTCCCAGTGTCTTCTTGTTTTGTACTTCATCAGAGAAGCTTAGACCATGTATAATATGACACTATATTAATTAAGAAGGATACTCGCAGATTGCTCCATAAATCATTTTCGCTCACTTTTTCATGCTTGGTCTAACATTGCAATTTGCATCTTGTTCCCCTCATAACAGCGAAGAGGCCGGAGACAGAAGACTTGAACGGCTTCATTGTCATGTTACCCTCAGAGGAGTTTGTCTGTAACCTTAGAGGGTTGGATAACTGTGCTGACTCACTGATGTGGTTATCCTCAACATCTGGGACATGAAACAGGGAGTAATGCCGGATTGAAAAATGAAAGTCATGATGCAAATTTCTGCCCTTTTTTGATGTATTTTTTGCACCAATAAAATGCACTAATGAGTAACTTTAAAAGAAAACATCTATTTTACTCCTTCATTAGAGCCTCCCTGACCCATATGTAAGGGGCTATATGTGAGTCTGTTTGAGGAGAATAGGACCCGTGTGCATTAAACGCATTACACATTGAGATTTCAGCAGACCTCTCTGGAATATACAGCCTAATTTTCTCCACCAGTCAGATGACAAAGCTTGGTGTGCTACATCCGTTGTCACAGTAATGCCTATTATATTATGCATCAACGTTAGTTCAGTTCTTTGTAGATCTGAATCACATGAATGTGTGTAGACAAAGACCCAAATCAGACTGCTTTGTTATTTCAGCCGCTCATGTGATAAGCACTCAACACCAAAGAGCTAACCCGCCCCCCTCCCTCCCTCCCTCCGGCCCTCTGCAGACCGACAGAGAGAGTCTGTTACCAGAGAAACAAAGGTCAGTGTACTGTGTCGTCACATTTTCAACTCACAGGACAAATCCTGAAAGAGAAAAAAAGGGCCGTGAACAAACATCCTTTGTTTCGACTGTAACAAGGCCGCATTTGTTGTTGTGCTCTGGGCTGTGATGTCATCGTCATGGTTCATCCTCTCCGTGACCTCTGGGGCCGACGATTCTCAAATAGCTTCATCAGGAGGTGCACACCAATTAGAGCATTGATTTTGTTTCGTTGTCACACCCACGCACTCGCCCCCTTGCACAAACACAAACATGCATGCATTCATCTGATAACACAAAAATAGAGTACAGTGAGTTCAATGTTCTCTGGATCTGGGCATTTTCCCCAGTGGGAAGCTCCGGAGCTCCACAAAACTCAGTGATCTGCGCTGTATTGTCTGAGTATCATTATTATCATCGGAGGCAGAAAAAAGGCTGAGAGGCACACAAATTATTATATTTCACAGTTAACTCTTAAAATCACAGCATGCCTGAAAACCACAAGGACTCTTGCACACAGTAAACTGTGAACACCTCATTTGCCCTACCTTTGATGATGTAAGTGATGTAATTCTTGTGATAGATGCGTCAGGCTTTGGCCTTAGGCTGCTCTTAATGTTCTACTCCCTGAAGGCCTGGCGGGCTAAACGGGCCAAAGCAGCCGCCATCAATACATGACCAAGCAAAGCTCTAGATCACCTCAAGTGCTGCAATTAATCTTGGCCTTGTAACCAGCTGACAGGCCTTTATTCAAACAACAAACACAACAGGCACATTACTGCCTGATGACGATGGCGGGGGCCAGATGTTAATTTGGCTGCTGCTCTGCTGTTATCATCCTAATAAGCGAGGCAGCATGCTGCCTTTACCTGAGATTAAAAATTCAAATGCAGAGTGATCAAAGTGGGATTACTGTGCTAAACTCGCTGTAACAAAAGAAGAGGTGGAATATGAAGCTTGGAAAAATTATGTTTTTCACACCTTTTCTGCGATGCTTGTTAATGTGATTTATACAGGAGAAGATGTTTTTTTTTAGTTGACCTTATTACCATGCTAGTCAGTTTTAATTTACATCACATTTGAGGTGCAGAAAGATGGTTTTAACATCACATTCACGGTATGAAACTGACTTTTCTTTTCCTGGAGGATTAGTCAGATATTTTGGGAAGTAGGTTGGTTTACTTTCTTGTGCAGAGTTATAAAGAAAGGGTTGCGATTGCTCTCTTGCATATACATTGAATATGAAGCAGGAGATGTTTGATGCTGGCCCCACATCAGAGGAAACCAGAACAGAAAGGAAATATTGAGCAGAGACCTGCATTAGCCAATGAGAGTGAGATAATCGTCACCCACCTTCGTACAAGCGGGGGAAGAGCGAGCGGTGTATCTGATTGGGAACCCGATAACACAACGCCCACCCACTGATACCGGAAACCTGACTGCTCTGCAGGCCTGTCAATCAAACGGACACGTCCCCAAACATACTGCTTTTTGAGGCCTAGTATCTCATTAACGATAGGATTATTTTCAGATAGACCTACAGAAAAGTAATGAGAGGGAATGATTTTAGCTAATGACACCATAATGAGTTGTGAAAAAAAGTTTTGATTGTATTTCATGAGAGAAGTTGAATGTGATCTCTATGGAGCCACAGCCTTTTTGGAGCCAACCCCCAGTGGTCTTCAGTGGTATTGCACTTTATGGCACTTCTGCATTGGAAGCCACATGCACTTTTATATATATATAATATATGAGCCATGTTGATTCTGTCTTCTCAGCCATGACTTTTTCATCCATATAGTTTTTCTCCCATTTTGTTTTTCAATGCAAATGTTTGTTCTGCCCTGAAGTCATGTTTGATCTCACCAGTTTCTCAGAGATCTCAAGTCTCTTGAATCGCCACTCTGAAATAGTTTGTTATAAACGCAGTGTGTGGTCCTGCTTCTTGACTTAATCGTCTGGTGTGTGCATTCTTATAAGTAGAGAATCAAAAACCAGTTAAATCTGTCATTTCTGATCTCGGTTAAGATTTGAAAATCCTCTTGTGTGCACCAGGCATAACTTAGCTCAGCAAAAGACTCATAGCACGTGCAGCTGTTATGTGCCTACCAGCGCCTCTAAAACTCACACAATTTTGCTAAAATTGCATAATCCACAAATCTTGTGGTTTTCACTATGTTTATTTCTTGACAGGAAGCAGTACGTTTCTTGAGTGTGGTTTTAGTTTGGAACAGGGAGGCTTTTAGTCCATATGCTAAACTAAGCTAAGCTAACCGTCTCCTACTTCCAGCTTTATATTTAACGTACATATATCAGGGTGGCATCACTTTCCTCATCTAACTTTTGGAAATAAAGCAAAGAAGTGTATTTTTCTAAATGTCAAACTATTTTGTGAAGTCTTCAAATTGACTTCCAGCTTTGAGTGAGATGGAGATTGAGAAGTATATTCTTTATGTAATATTCAGGATTTCGCATGACTTTGCAGCCTTAACTCAAAGTGTATCATTTTAAATATTGTAAAGTATTTAATTGACACAGTCAAATGCTGCTGACAAAGACTTGGAGCAGCCAGACCTTAATGGCTGACAGCAGCAGCTGTACGTGACATGCCCTAAAATATATACTTCAGCATGTGTAAAAGCAAAGTTGAGCCGTGTCAGCTGAAGGATTGCATGACTTTGAAAAGTCACACTTGCTGAAGTAGACTGCGTGATTTTAAGCAACCCTTCCAGTTTTATGTATATCAGATTTTTAAATTAGCTCCCACAATGAGCTGCCGTCTGACTGGAGGACGATCCGTGACCCGCTTTGAGGACAATACACAATGCGGTGCTAAGCAGGTTAAGCGTTACATAATCGTGCATTGTTTCCTGGATTCATACTATGTTTTGAGCCCATTAAAATGTGATTTGCCTTAATGGGTGCCATGTCTTGTGAATAATCAGCTGAGTACACAACGATTCAAGAGATTGCATAACCTCTATATTTCCTCGGTGTTGCGTCATTCTTGTGTGTGTTTACAGGAGAAACGTATGAGGAATGCAGCTGTGAGTCAGCACGGAGGGACGGCAACGAAAGTCAGTATTAGACAGAGGCCGGATTTTACAAGTTGATGTTGATGAAAGAAAAACTCACCATCATCAGCCCATCGTGTTCAGAAAAAATTCAAATGTATAACTCGAGTCAGTTTTTATTGTGACTCAAACTTTTCATGGCTTGTCTTCTCGCAGCTTTGTTCTTTTGTCATAAGGGGAGCTGTGTTGATTTGCTCCATTTGACCATGTCTACTGTTGATACATTGTAAATAGGAAAATAAATAATAGCTTTCCTGCAAACAGGCATTTAAGGAGCCTGACAACATCCTCGGGAGCAGTCTGATGGATTTTATTATGTAGCCATAAATGGGTTCGCAGCTTGTAATGCTAACGCTACGCAACATTGATTTGATCTGTGGTGGATGAGGCAGATCAAAAGCAGTAGAAGAGAAAAGCAAACTCTGTGTGAGGATGAAGACCATTTCATACAGCTGAAAGCTCCTGCTAGAAACTTGAGTTTGGATTGTTTTGTCAAACTGCTGTTTCCAAAGTCAAGACTTCCTCAATTGCTTTGATTTTGCTGCAGTTGGAAGTAAGAGTGATGCGATATAACCTTTCTACTCTAAATTACAACAACATACTGTTTACATTTTGTGTCCCTCTTCTTCTGTGGTGATATAAAAGGACCACTGCAATATAATGGGCTTGTTTTGTTGTTAAAATTGATTCACAGGCTTTTAGGGGATCTGCAAATGTGTACAAATATATTACATTTCTCTGCTGTTTTCTGGACTGTTAATATGGCTATTACTTGGTTAATATGGGATAAACTTAAATACATTGTAGAAAAAGATCTCTGTAAAACAGATTTTTATGATGCTGGACTACCGGACATACATACAGGACAGATGGAAAGAACTTGTCCTGTGAGACTGTTGTAACCAGCAGGCTACAGTGGAGCCACATCAAAACACAAACACAGAAAGCTTATCATCAACTTGCTGCCCAAACACGACAAAATAGTGTTATGTCAGCGGAGCAGAGAAATAGCAGTAAATTGGGAAGCAGAGAGGTACAAAGAGGTGTGGAGGGAGGGCTGGAGAGATGTGAGGAGAAGAAGGGGGGGGGGGGGTGCCTGAGATTCAGGCTGTACCTGAGGCATGGAGGGGTACATCATTATTCAGAGCAGCGCTTTGATGTTGAGGCTGGGTGGATCTCAGGGAGCAGGCAAGAAGCAGTTCTAATTAAAACAGTAACAATGCAGCCCGAGTTGCCCTGCAGAAACGGGGGCTTTGAAGAGTCACTGAATGCCCCATTTAGAGCCGGCTGTCCACAGATAACAGCAGATATTACGTTGACGGACTCTAAGGCCTTTGTCGCAAAATGTGTATTTTTTGCCACAATTTATGAAACATTTTTCTCAGTGTGTGTGTGTGTGTGTGTGTGTATGTGTGTGTGTGATTGTGCGTGTGTGTGTGTGTGTGTGTGTGTGTGTTGAGTGTGTGCGATGAGTTCTCAGTGTCCTACTTTCTGGGTTCTTTGGTGGCGTTGTGGGCCTGACAGGAGTGACAGATTGAGATGGGCTGTGGGTATTCAGAGGCCAGGCAAAGACAGCAAAGCCTGGGGGATCTTGGCATGACAGGTAGACAGAGGAGAGACAGAACTTCATTATAACTGCTGCAGAGAGGAGCTCTGAATATCAAATTAGTGCCCCAAATCAACACAAGAAGACTCGTGCTTTTATATTTTTTTATTCTCATACATTTTACCTCTAAAAAAACACAAATTCAGATACAAAAAGGCAAAGTATAATGCAAAATTCCCTTTATAGCGTTGATATAGCTGTTGCTCGACTTGTATAACACAGATTTTCCCCTTGTCCGCCAAGCTTGTTTACGTCTCTCCTCATATCTACTGAGGCATATTGCACTAAAAGGCACAAGTGGGCTGCAGAGAGAGCTGAGTGATGCTCTGAGACAGTAGCAGTTCAAAGAGACTGTCTGCATAGAGAGAAGGGTCTAATTTTAACTTGGAGACAGAGGGGCTCATGAAACAGCTCCCTGCCTGACTACAGCTCAATTATTCATCAACACAAGAAGTCTCTCAACTAAAAAGCCTGACACGTTATTCACCTCTCCCCCGCCCCCTCCTCTTCTCCCATGCTGTTTCATTCAGACACAAAACCAGCCGCCCACACACAAACCAAAGGTACCCACCATACCCTCATCTTGAACCATACAGTGCCCTGCAGAAATGCAGGCATGCTTTGGTGAGGATGAGTCAAAAATACACATAATGAGGTGTACACAGTGCTGAGGAATTTTACAAAATCCTGTTTTCCAAATGCAAAAGCAAGGGTTCAGCAGGGTGAACGGTTATTTAAAAAAAAAAAATCATAATATCTTTTAACTGTAAATAAATATTTGCTTTTGAAAACTGTGTTATATTTGGAGCAAGTTTCAACTGCAGCCACAGATTTATTTCTATTGTGGTTCACTGTGACTCAAGGCATTAATACTGATCTCTTAGTAAATTTAAAAGCATGTAGATCTTCTTGCTGAAAACTATAAACAAATTATCACAATGCAAAACCAAACCCAGAGCTCAGGACTTGGACGCTTCGCCTGATGACTCAGTTTCTGTTTTGAACAAGCTGCCGCAGGCCTCAACTCCAACAGATGACCAGTCATGTGACACGACTCTGACTCCACCGTAGCTGATCACGTAACAGGAGGAACTTGCACGATAAAGCAGAGTTTGTATAGTTTCCAGTCACTCTGTCTTTTTTTCCAGAGTCCTTAGAACGAGTGCTCCGACCACCATAAATCTTCTGTTGCTACTGCAGTAGTGACACTCTGGAGGATACAGCTGGGCAGTATTTTCTCGACTCCGTGACAACAAATCAACAGAAAAGCCATAAAACATTTCACTATTGTAATTTTTCTTCCTCTGTGCAGCTTTAAAAAACAAAACAAAATCCACAGAGCCTAAGACTAGGTTTCCTTCCTTCGTTGTTGACTTCACAGAGGCCACAGAAAACACTGCAGACTTAATTCTAATTATTCAGCATGTAGGTTAAAAGCATCAACTACTCCAAGTCCTATGACTGCAGCTGCACATAAGCCCTATGTGACTGAGCTGTGACTGATTTAGAAGCAACTCACTAACCTTCACTCACACCGCTACAGATTCCTGGTCAGCACAAGCAACAGCTCGTTGCTAAGCCCTCTGACTGATGTGCGGATGCACCAGCCTGAACCTGTTGAATGTTTGTAATACGTTTATGGCTTTGGATGTCGCTGGGTGGTCTTAGGTAAGCAGTGCAACCTCAGGCAATCTGGGAGAGGATTTGTGCCTGCTGTGATAATGACAGCAGTTTAAGACCCATCCAGACAAGCGGACAAACGGATGCTGAGGTCGTGTTTTTATGTTGACTAGCAACTGCCAGCCCAACACAGATAAACATGTGAATCTGCCTGTTGGACGGACAGCGACAGTATGATGATGTGTGTGATTTTAGGTTTCATTTTGAGAGCTAATATCAAACCTACTGAGAACTAAAAGAGGCTTTGTGTAAATATATCTCTCACTATGCCTGACACATCTTATTTGTTTTTAGACACAGACAAAAAAAAAAATCCAAGTGTGGGTGCATAAATCCACAGGATCAATAGAGAAAATACAATAACGCATCCTCAGTATTATTGCTCTGCAGTAAGTACTTCCCTGAACATTTTTCATGATGAAAACTGAGATTTATCATCGATTTTCCTGCCACAACACATAATGCCGCTGAACTTTGTGGTGTGTTTGCGTTGATGCGGACATCTTGGCTGGATATATTTTGGGCTGAGTCTATCTGTGACAGGCAGCAGGTGCTGTATATCATGTAGAGAGGCAGATAGCGTGAGCTAAAGACAGTCTGGTGTGGTGCTGTTTGTAGATAAGACTATAGAGGCTAACTTTAGCATCTGACATGGGAAAAGAAAAGCTGTGATTGCTGTGACTCTTGGCACATTGGAGATGGAGGTGATTTCCTCAACAAATCCTTTCTGGATGTAAAGTATGTCAGCTTTAGACAGGAGGTAAAAATGTGAGGAAAACATACCTCTGACCACTTGTTGAAGTCCTTGTCATGTAGCCATTGTCATATAGCTTAGCAACTAATCCTGGCAGGCCTGTAAAGCTTTGGATTTCTCCACTTGTTGGAGTGGTGTATGTGGTATTTGTTTGGTGGCTTTCCAAAACCATGTAAAGCATGTAAAATGTGTTCAATTAAACAGTATTTGCTCTATCGTGGTGACAACCTTAACCACATGTTTAATATCGTTATGAAGATCTCGCCTGTCGCTGGATCTGTCCAATGGTCATTGAGATGGCCTCTTCAGCCTACTAGTAGGTATAGTAGGCCTCCACTAGCCCATATATTTTGGACACAAATGTGGGATAATAATCGCCTTTTCAATAGTATGATAACAGTCAAACAGGTGAAAACTACAGTGACATAAGCAGTCAAACAGGGCATGTTGAATAAAAATAGTCTGCTATTAGGTTTGTTTTCATCATACCTCGAATACCAGCATGAACAAAACAGTACAGGAACAATGTGATTTCCTCATTTACATGTGTTCAGCTGGCATGTGGCCTTTGCTTGTCATTTAGCGCAACATAACGGTATGATAAGATAGAATTGTAGAATTTAAGTACATTTTTAAGATTGTTTGAGTGAGCTGGAAACATCAAAAAAGCAGCAAGAGACGCTGCTTTTAACCAACCTACAGAGCTGATAGTAGCCTAATGAGCTAAAATCCCCATTTGTTGCAGAGAAATGACGAGGCTGCTTTTGTCTCTCTCTCAAATCAGAGACTAGTAGTTTTAAAATGTACTTTTTTTTAATGTGTGGGAAATCTGCCCACCGTCATTGCAAACAGTGGTAGGAGATGGACTGCAGGACCCACAGACACCTTGACGGGAACTGACCACAGGACGTGGCAGAGTTTCCTGTCTGCATGGAAACAACAGGGCACCCCCTCTCTTCCCAGCTCCGAGCCGCTATCTGCTGTCTGTCTGCCTGATGGTCCGGATAAATGTGTCAAAGCAAGATTCTGCCAACACCCCTCGGTCTCATATCCACCTCCACCTACCAAACTGTGTGTTCTCCTGACAAGAAAATATCATCTCACATGCTAATGACATGATTTAGCCTCCCAGATATTAGTGTTCTAGTGCATCGTAAAAATTGCTTTGATGTCTCCCTCCCATTTTCAGCGCTATAGGAGTTCATCCGGAGTTTTATTCCCGCACAAGTTTGTTTTTCCTGTGTCGAATCTTATGTGATGGTTTGGCAAAAAAAAAGAAGCTCTCTGAGCAATGCATCATCCCTTTAGAAGCTGAACGCGGTGCCAGGCAAGCTAAGTGTTTGGCTGCAGGCGATGAAGGCAAGAAACTTCTTTTTTGCTTAGTGAAATAAGCAAACCCAAAAGACACAGCATTAATTATTCAACCTCCCTGAACCAGTCTGACATTCTGATTATGACTGGAGGTGGTTCCAGGGTATCAGTACAGCTGCAGAGTAGGCATGACAAGGATTCAAACTCTAATATGTTTGCTGCCAAGAAATACAGGCCTGTGTGATGTGTAAGCCGCCCGCGGGGCATCTCAATGAATGGTAATAATTCATCTGGAGAGAATGCTGCCTATTTCTTGAGCTACTCCTCTATAAGGAAAGACAAAGAAATTACTAGTCTTGTTGTTTTGTAAATGACATTGCCGGTCATTTTGTTTCCCGACTTAAAACAGGCAGTGCAGGAGGGATTATTGGGTACAGCTGGAAATAGTTTGTGTACTTATGTTAGCAGTAGAGAGGCTTACAGAGATAGATGCTGATACTTGAAAGAGGGGTGTTGGCTCTTTTTGTTTGATTACAGGTGAGAGGGTTTGTCATTGTTTGCCAAAGCAAAGTCTCTGCCAAAGCAAGCCGCCTTAAACTGCTGAGGGCTGGGCTTGGAAAGCTACCAGTTACTGTGTAACTGTGCTACCGGGGTGGTTTCTGGGCCAGCCCAACACAGTCATCTTCATTTGGTGCGCAGCATAAACATACCATTGTACGCTCGTCACATTATTGCTGCTGTCTTTGTGTAGCATCAGAATACGATCCGGTTCAACAGCTGTTTGTGCAGGGCAGAGAGTTAACTCACTCCGCAGCCAAGGTGGAGCTAATTGAATTATAAAAGCTATTTACAGCCTTCAGTTACACAAGCAGCCTCTGGCGACTATCTACCATCTCACTGCTCGCGGAAGTATATTTTGTAAAAGATCCACATCCTGATGGTGAAGTGTTGCAGCACCACTTCCAGCAGCATCAGTGCAAGTCTTTCCTGTGGTGTGGAAGTTGAACTGAAGTGTCGGTAGTCTTGGCAGGCCTGCACAGAGAGGGGTGTGCTGTGAAAACCGGCATGTTGACGCTTTCATGCCACCGTCACGCTGTTCACAAGGTGCCCTGGAGGAGTGTCACAACGCATTCTTCTCACTTAGTAGAGCATGTCCCTGTCACACTCCGGGTTGCCGTAGTCAGACGGCATTCCTCTCCTGCCATCTGTCTCTGGTATTATAGTCGCATGCGATAGTTATTCAGATCACCTCGGTTCAAGCTTTTGTCTGAGGTGTGGCTGCGTGCTACACTGTGATATGCTGATGCCGCAAAAACAATGGCAATCTTCTTTTTAATCTTGAATGTGTTTGACCAATTAATGCCAGAAGCATGTGTCCAAATTACCTCTGGTTTTTAACTCAATCCTTTAAACATCCTGAAAGTGGTTATGCTAACAATAACAACAACAACAACAACAACAACAACAACAAAAAGCTGGCTGGAAATCATAATAAGAAACACAAACAAGTTCCAGCATTTGATGGTCTCTGAGCACCAACCTAACAATCAGCATGAGTTCAAAAACTCGTGTTCATTTCTGTCGCTCTCCGACCGTCAATATGTTTTGTTATTAACACTGAGCAAACAGGAACACAACCTACAAGCCCTGGCCTCAAGTTAAAGTACAAAGAGGAACTCCTATAGAAGTTTATGTGTGAAACGACTACCCCTCACTAACTGAGTCTTTCCTGTCTGCTGGTGTGACACTGTTACTAGTACATCATTTGTCATGTTGCGGTTTCCTAACCCCTTCCCCCACCACCCCCATGTCTTCCAACAGTCTCCGAAGCTGTTGAGAAGGCACCACATGCTCACACACTCAAACTGCACACAGCACATGGTTTTGGTTACAATCAGTCTGCACCCCAGTTTTCAGCAGACCAGTGTGCACGGCTTCTGCGAGGCCAAATAATCAGCATAAGCACCAAGTATGAAATCCCTGCATATTTTACACCAGGTTTGCATGTGTGTGCTTTTGCAAATGCTTGTTTGTAGTTGTGTCTGCTAATGTGACCACGGTTACCAGAGTCACAGGAAGTGGGTCAAAGGTGAGATGTAGTGCTAAAATGTTTAATTACCATACAATCATTATGTACAGAGTGTTTTGATGATAACAGCTAACTGAAACTGAAACTAATCTGAAAATGTGTTAATTTCATGGCATGCTAATTACCAAGAAACTACATCGTTACATTTCAGACATGTAAATATCAGCTCACGTGAGACCAATTTTTGCTTCATTTCATTTCTCTTGCACAGACAGCGAGCTATTTTTATTCATGTTATGATTCTTTTCTGTTCAAATGAACCTCCGGTTTTCTCGGCCTGTCACAGCTGCTGCAGCAGAACATTGGTTAGCTATATACACCAGAGATGAAAGTGAAGCATATATACAGCACCTAATTGCAATCAGGACTTAAAAGGCTGCAGCTCAGAGTAGATGTTGGAATATATGATGTGATGAGCGCATAAATCAGAGATAGAGAAAATATATTATGCATAGTTCAGATAAGATGGACATCATTTGTCTACTTCCATTTGGAGTCCAGGCACTCAAGGCAATTTCACCGCAGTGTTTCTCTTCAGACGAGATCCATTAGTTATTGGCAGAATAGTTCAAGGCCAATAAAACACATTGACTTCCACCTTTACATCCTATTTCCTCTCCTGTCTGAGCC
Organism: Embiotoca jacksoni; assembly: GCF_022577435.1. NCBI lineage: Eukaryota > Metazoa > Chordata > Actinopteri > Embiotocidae > Embiotoca > Embiotoca jacksoni. The sequence continues at coordinate 15,020,817 of NW_027185252.1, read as the reverse complement.
CTTTCATGGTTAAAGTTATCCCATTACATTTCAGGAAACACATTTTATTTCCACGATAGATGTGTTCGGCGGGGGTTTTGGTAGTCTGTAAAGCAAACACACGCCACGTTTGAGAGTAAGCGTTGAATGGCTTTTGAAAGGTAAAAAAAATAATAATGTGACGTGTCACCTTGGAGATGGCAGCTGACAGCTGTTCCGTGCACAAGCCGGGCTTAATTGGTGGGGAAATTAGCCTGACCTTGACTGCGGCGGCGCGGCCGATGAGCCGCCGCCGCTGCTGCCTGCCACTTGAAATGACATTGTTGTAATTTTCAAAAGCATCCAGCAAACACTCTGAGCATTAATTATACGGGGGAATGTGCCTTGGTGCAACAGACGCACACAGTGAATACTTATGTAAGCTGTCGCTCCAGTCTCCATAGTAACCTGCAGCATTCTAGCACATGCCTCCTCCGATCTACCTCCCCTGAAGTGGGCTGTTTCCATGGAAACCAGGCAGCTGCCTTTGATGATAGCTCTCATGAAATGACACCCGCTGATAACGCTGGCTCCTCCGAGTCTCCGAGAGGGAGGATGGATGGATGGGTGGATGGGTGGACGGGTGGACGGGTGGGTGGCGGTGGAGGGGTTGCAGACAGAAATTATGGAGAAAGAGAAAGCGAAAGGCAATTATTCCTCGCAGGAACTGAGTCATGCATCTTTTCCCAGCTGCAGTGGTTTACCTGGCGCCAAAACAGGTAGCGACAGGAACATCGTGAACCAGATGAGGCGTAGTGGAGACGGCTCTCAGCCACATCAGGTCCGGCATGATTCACATGCCTCATGTTGATTCATGTGTCATAAAAAAAAAAGTGTCATCAAATTTGTGTGCCTTGGCAGCGAGGGTAAGAGAAATGTTGAGGAGAGGTTCATGATCCACCATCTGCCGCACTCTTTTATCTACTTCTTCAAACAGAAAAGTGTCAAAGTGTCAGAATATTTCCATTTTCTCATCTGCATTCGTGCCTCTCTTTCGGCGACCATTTCGTGGTGGCAAGTTGTATTTTCCACTGCAACTCTCTGTGTCAGCTCTTTGACCTTCCTCTCATATCAGAGCACCTATCACGTGTAAGATCCTGTTGCATCAGGAGCAAACTGTTTGTGGTTAGAAGCAACTGTTATTCATTGCTGTTGTGCAACATCCTCAAATAACCAGATACCGGTCTTGGCAATCCTAACTGAAATTGGCTCTGAGTCGACTGCGCCTCCTGCTAGCTGTAAGGCGTGCAGCGGGGGGTTTAGTAGATGCATTGTGGGTGTCAGTAGGCAGATCTAACCTGAATGTGTGTCTCCTGTCTGTGGGCTAATGCAGCCTGCACACTGCTCGCTGGATGGAGAAAATAGCTTTGGCACTGGCAAGCAGATCAAAGTGATCAGACAAGTAATCCCCCATGAGTCAGAAGGGAACCAGCAGCTGGGGGTAGGAGAAGTTTGTGTGTGTGTGTGTGTGTGTGTCTGCGAATGTGTGGGGGGAAGGCCAGAGCAGCTTTATATTTCATCACTCTCCCTTATTTACATAGATACTATACATAGGTATGTGTGTGTGTTTGTCTGTGAAAGGGTTCAAACACGAGGTCCTCCTCCAGTGTTTCAATTCGATCTTCCTGTAAGGTAACTGAAGTTAAAGGGTATTTTCGCTCTGACTGAATCAGAAAATCACCCTCTGAACACTGTAATTTCCCCTTGTGAGTAGATCCAGCTGGGGCATATTTAGCAAGTAAGTTACGCTTTTGCATCAGACACATATCTAATCCCCCGATGGCTTTGTTTCTGAAACTGAGATGCATCACTCTCACAAGCCAAATGATCTAACCGCAGTGACACAGACGTTGCCAGTTTGTGGTAATGCGTCACAATGGGGATCGAATGTACAGAGCATGAAGGGGAAAAAAAAAAAAATAAAAAAAAAATCTAAGGATGTAACAAGAGCATCCACTCACAGAAAGAAAAGATGTGATTTATGTTTAGGCTGGGCTCAGTCAGTCAGTCCGACTTTCATTAACGGCTTCCGGTCGACAGCAGCACTCAGCGCTTCCCTCTCGCCTGATACTACACTGATATTTAAGATGTCGAGCCTCTTGGCACAGAAATGATTATAAAGTTGGGAAGTTTTTATAGTGAGGCTGAGACACTTTATAAAAATTAAAAAATGCTTCCTTGGAGCCCTCTGTCATGCCTTTGTGTCTGGATTAGCTGGTAATGGAGAAATGTCATTAGTCAGTCGACTCACTGGGAGTTTCACAGAGTGTGTGTGTGTGTGTGTGTGTGTGTGTGTGTGTGTGTGTGTGTGTGTGTGTCTTCAGGTTTTAGCATTTTGAGGGAAGTGTTTTGATGAACGGTATGACTTGCGTTTCCGTTTCCCTCAATATATCAGACTTGGTAGGTGTACATGTCTTCCCTCAGCAACAGACAGTCAGACAGTTAGAGCGGTTTAAAGCACAGGTGCAAGTGAAAGTATTATCCACGCAGAGGCAGAACCACTCAGGGTAGGATGATGTTTGTTGGGGCTTTGTGCCAAAGAGGAAGTTACTCTGCTCTAGCAGCCATGGTTGTGAAAATACAGTACACTCACACAGATGGCCGTGATGAGTCACGTCACAAGGCTTCCTCCTTTTCTGCTAGATAATCCTCATCAATTAGCTCTATTGTCAGCTGGCTTTTCACACTAGTGGAATTGATGCCTGAATGCTCGACGGCAGAGAATCTGGGCCTCTTTTTCCTTTGAACAGTGACTCACCCGTCGGAGAAGAAAAATCTTTTATTGTTGGAGCTTTTCTATTCAGTGACTTTGGATGATTTATTTACGAAGCCGGAGGCATTCGCAGCTAAACCCTCCCACTGTGTACTGTCATGAATAAAGACGCAGTTGCATCATAGTGGTTTTTCATCAGTTGACTCCAAAGGCACACCCAAAGGGGTATAAAAACTGCACTTGTGGGAAAAACGGTGAACAAGCTCTTACCTGTCCTTGTCTCGCTTTTAGTATCTGAATGAGGTTTTGTTATCTCTGCGATTGCTTTCATGGTATCAGTGACAGGAACGGGATACAGCCACAGGAGAGTTTCAGAGGCAGATGTACCACTGGAAACGTTACACCTTTCTCTAGCGCACACAAAGACATACACACAGTTAACACTGAAAAGGAATGTCAGAGGTCAGTGAACAAAGACTGAGCAGGGAGACAGTATATCACTTCCTGTGTTGAACTTGACCTTTGAACCCAAGGTGTACTGATACTGCTGACAGGGGCAGAGTAGGGTAGGAAAAGGGCAGAACAAAGATTTAGACAGTGTGCCAGGACTGAATGACAAATGTGTTGTCACAAGATTTCTCACACATTATTATTTCCCTGTGCTGATAAGATGAAAGAGTAGAGTGGCCAAATGTTTATTGATATCACAATTTATTTTCAAGTATTCAGAAACATGCAAATTTTGCAAATCAGTCTAAAAACAGCTGCTTACGAGTAAGTAGGAGTTTGTCAACTTGACTGAACCATTTTGAGGAAACTGAAATGAGGTTTGGGAGGGTGGAGCTACTGCACTTCCTTTCTCTTTGCTCATGGCCAGAGTGCACCGTATTAGTAATTATTCATGCACGAGGAGGTGTGTGACTTATAGTCTGTCTCGATGAGCGACTGTAATGGAATCTGTGAATGGTACAAGCGCATGTGTTGTCGTGGCGTGAACAACACTTACATCATGATGTAGGTGTGACAGAGAAGAGCTTCGCTACACAAGAAATGAGGACACTTCATCTGTTCACCGCTGAAAGTGGGACAGCTTCAGTAACTTGCTGCATACCTGATGTCAATCCATGTTTTTCTCCTCAGGCGGTACAGAAATGTTGTTTTTTTGAGCAAGCTTCCCCTTTTGCTACACTTTGTACAGAAGCCTTGAAATAATATTGCAGGGCAGTGGCACGATGTTGAATTTCTGTGGGCTGTTTCTGTTTATTCAGGGGAAAATCCATTTTACAACATGTGCAGCCAGCCAAGTGTCCAATTAGTGCTGTAAAGAAAAAAAATCCTCATCGAGGCAGAATTGGAATTACATTCTGTGAATTCTGGAGCCGTCCTTGCCAAGGTCTGACACAAGGGAATCAATGAGTTCAGTGAAATATCAAACTGTGTCATAAATTATAGTGTTTCATTGCCTACAACCTTGATCCGCCGGAGTGAGGCAATTTCATCGTCTTTGCTGTTGAAGATGAGCCACAGCACTCCAGCTGCACTCCTGCGGATATTCAAATAATTGCCCTCTGCGCTGTGTGAGAGAGAGAATGAATTTGAATAATGTATTGCAACGGGAGTGAGGCCACAAGGCTTCGGAGGTCGTAAATTCTGCTGCTACATCAGCTCAGCCCACGAGAAAGGGAGGCACACAGGGTTGTTTATAAAATGCCCTTGGAAAAATGAGTCTAATCCCCAGCCAAACCGTAAGCCATGGGGAGAGCATTAGATAACCCACAAGCTGCAGAGTAATGAGAGTAATGAGGGAGATGGAGAAGCAGCGCCAGGACAGAGAGAATGCATCCATTTATTGGCTGTACGCTCTGATTGCCCAGACCATTTGAGACAAACTGGAGCCTGACACAGTGCTGGAGTCCATTTCGTCTGATCAGCAGCAATAAGCGCTTTCCACAGCCAGTGAGTGCTCCAGGCTGGCCGCAGCCATACATCATGCACTTTGTTCAACCGCTCACATTATGTCGGTTTATCTGGTATCAACATCAGCGACCCTCTGTGACTGCAAGCATAGATGTATTGACTTTCAAACGTAACAATCCTGAACCATAAAGATCAAATTCTTTTGGAGGGATATAATAGCACCAAGAGTCAAAACATGCCTTTCAACAGAAACACCCCCGTCTGATTTTTATCGGACTATTGAATAAGTAGTTATCGTCTCACATCTGTCCCAAATAAATAGGCTATTAGGGGCTTTAACCTACCTGCGACCTCGAGCGTACCTCTAGTACTTATGATGGGAGCAAAGGAGGAAGGCAGGTGACGTAGTATAAAGACAGACAAAGTCCTTGTAAGGGGGTAGGTTGGAGGTAGCCTGGTATTTCCTGTCGTTGCATCCTAATGGGCGTAGACCTTGGATTCATTTTGATAGTATGAGAGCAGCTATTAACCAATCGGCATCGACCACCATTTGACATTGTTCACAAAAACTCTACCACCGCTGCCATCGTTGGAACTATTTCAACATCCTTGCACTAACCACCCAATTGGTCTCTGATTGGTCCGTTCATCAGAGTGTCTGTAAACAGGGTTTCCATCTATAATCACAGCGAGGACTGAAAACTATGAGCAACAGTTGGGCAGAGCCAGGGTAGGTTGGGTAAGTTAACGTAGGCCTATGAAACTTTTTATAGGTAAGCTTATATTTTTCCCAAGTTTAATAGTTCTGGTGCCTGACCCAACCAAACTGTGATCATGTCACAATGTTGACAGTGTGTTTATTATTGTTACTGTGACTAACAAAGGTTCACTGCGCCTGTCGCTGGTACTGTTCAATGGTCATACACTGGATGTTGTTGATTGTATGAGTAGGTTTAGTGGGCCCTTACTGGCCCATATATTTGGAACAGATGAGTGATAATAACCCCCTTTGTCAATACTGTGATAACAGTCCAAATGGATAACAGAAAGGTCTTATTTGTGGGAATAAAAAAACAACAATTGCCTGCTGCCCAAAATGTGTCTCATGTCATCGCCCCACCTGTTTGCACACTGCTAAACAATTCTATCACCTCGCTACATGAACGCCAGCTGCAATGCAAATGATGCTGCCGTGATCCCTTTCACATCTAACAGTGTTAGAGCGTGAGGGCGATGACGCACACAAGTTCAGCTGCTTTCAGCCGAGTTTTCTGTTCAAACACAACATTTTTCGAGATATACAAGATGAATGCATTTGCAGCATAATTTATCGCATGTTGCTTGTTGTGTAAATCATGATCCCACTTCATCACAAGAGAGTAGAGAAAAGCAAACGCAAGCTTTTTGCTCACACACATGAACAGCATGACAGACCAGACTACCAGACCCAGAACACAGATTCCCCCGCTCCCCTTGATGTCTCATTAGCAGCAAAAGCAGGTTTCCTCCTGTTCAGCCAAAAAACGAGAGAGGTGGGGGGATATTGTGTGTGTGTGTGTGTGCGCGCTCTTTGTTGGGGGTGTTGTGGGGGGTGTCCTAAAGGGTACATTCACAGAGTGTAGGTGAGCCAGCGGGGCTGCCTGGCTGGATGGCTGGATGACTGGCTGGATGACTGGCTGGCTGGATGGCTGGATGACTGGCTGGCTGGCTGACTGGATGACTGGCTGGATGGCTGGATGGCTGGCTGGCTGGATGACTGGCTGGCTGGATGGCTGGATGACTGGCTGGCTGGCTGACTGGATGACTGGCTGGATGGCTGGATGGCTGGCTGGCTGGATGGCTGCAGTGTTATTGCCTCCAGAAGGGTTCCTGTAAATGAGGGCTGCCTGCCCGCCTGCATCCCCCAGCCTTCCTCCTCCAGTCCACCCCATAAAGCCTGGGTGACAGAGCAGGTAATAAAGGGCCTGAACACAATGAGTCAGCACTTTAGCCTCAATTTAATTTCATCTGAATGCAGCGCTGACACCCCCCCCCACCCTTACTCCTTCTGTCTCCCCATATCTCCATTCCTCTCTCTTCTCTCTCTCCGCAGTAGACTTAACCCATTCCTGCCTCTTCTGTCAGAGCTTTAAAACCTGCAGAACAAACACTGTCTCATGGCCATGTGTGTGTGTGTGTGTGTGTGTTGTTGTTTTTTTTTTTTTCAAACTGCATCACTGTCACCGCCTGGAAAACGGTAAATCAGAACCGTGTGCTTTGAATGTACTCGTCCTTTGTTGTTTTCGGTATGCAGCCTCTTAAACTTCGTCGTGCTGACAGTGAGTGTTGGTGCTGGAGAAGCGGAGGCGGGGGCTAAGAGAGGGAATGTAGGCCACACATTCCTTTCCTAGGAGCTGTCTGAGCACAAGCAAACAGTGCTGCACAATCAGACCAGGATTTCCGCCATTCCACAGCATGGGCCAGACTCTTTGAGTTTTCCTCTCACTTTGCACGAATCCCCAGCTCTGATCCCCGCTGATGCTGGCAGCTCCCAGTCTTTCATGACGGGCAATTTTCCATCACTGAAACAGATCCATCTCTCTCCTTTAGGATTTTGTTTTGCCTCGCTCTTTGTTTCTGCATCTGAATGAGGATCTTTCTAGACTTACTGTCAAAATGTGTGTGTTTTTACGAACATTGTGCACCTACAGTTTGAAGATGTTTTCATAATGTGGATTTGATCTCGGTCCAATTTTAACTCTACACGAGTATAACAGTACCTCCTTCGTCATCCAGTACCTAATTATGGCGCGTCCCTGCACTCTTCCTTCTTCTGCACCGCTGAGCGCTCTCATTTTTACTTATTGTTTGTGCCGTTTCCTGGGAAGGCTGGATGACATTGTCCAGGCCTCCTCTCTCCTTTCTCTCCTCCCGCTTCTCCCCCTCCCACGACAACTCTCTCTTTCTCTTTCTGTCTCCCTCTCTTCTTCCTCCTCCATATTTCCAGCTGTCTGCCTTTGTGTCTCATGCAGCTGTGGTACAATAACAGTGTTTGAGTGCAATAGTCCAGACAGGACTTTGGTTTAAATAAGCACCCCTGAGGCCATGTAATAACCCAGCAACCCCCCTGTCCCAGTCTCCTAGTCAGTCCCTCAGCGCTGAGGCCCTGTCCACAGCACATTCCTCCTCATACACACTGCCAGCCGCTTAGCCAGCCAGCCAAACCACCAAAGGAAAAATACAGAGCATGGAACTGTGATTCACTGCCCTGATATAGAATATCACCTCCTCCCTGCTCCCAAGTCCAACAGCTGGTTTCCTGGAAGCAGACTTGTGCGGTGAAAGTCCGGGTCTGGGAGGGGGGGGGGCGGTGGAGTCAAGGAGGCCCTGACTCTGCTCCTTCAAAGGCCTCTCTGCTCACATTTGCAACCACTCTTGCAACATCATTATGAGCAGTGTTTGTTTCTGTGAAGGGTAAAACATTCAGTGTAGCAAAACAGGATTTGACGTAATGCAACTTATCTCATGATGACATCAGTTAAGGTCATGGTTTTCACATGGCGAAAGTCCCCCAGTGTCTGGAAGTGAAAAGGTGAAGTGGAGGTGAGATTGTTTCTTTCTCCAGCTGTCAGAGATCGATGGGTTGCACATTGTAAGATTTCTGTATTGTTGATGGCTGAAGAATTATTAGCTCAATACTGAATAAGATCTGCCACTAAATGTGTAAAATGTCAAAGTAATTGTTCGTGTCTGAGCGTGACAATACATCCATCTGCACAATAAACCTCAATTCATCCAAATCCCTCAGGGGTTGATGTCATCGATGATGGTAGAGAAACCACTTGGCTCAAACATAACACAAAGTCATTTTTCCTCAGATGCAGAGTTTAAAAAGTGTTCCTCTGCATTTTTTACATTTGCAAATAGAGTGCCCTTAACCTACTTTAGAAAGCATGTCAAGTCATATGTCTCTGTGGCCTTTCCTGTCTACACAATGACCCTCGAGTAGAGGAGAAGAATAGGAGCAGGGCTCACTTCCCTCCTGTGCATGAACAGCCTAATTTTGGAAAGCGTGTCAGTGTGAACCTTTGTCACATTGCCGGGCTCAGAATACCCATTGTTCCCTTGATAGAGTCTTTCCACTTTGAAAAGGCTTTTAAGAAAGCGGAGAATATCCTGCATCCTGCACCCGTACAGACACATCTGCATTTGTATGCACACACCCCGTGAATTAGCAGGCAAATAATGGCGGGACCGCTCACATACACCCGCACACATGTGCAAGATATAGGGAGATTAAGAATGGAAGTAGGCTTGCATGAGATCATGCGTGCTCTGGCTCATTAGGTACATTTAATATAGTCTGCCTGAAAAGCCATCTGTTCCAGGCGGATGGTGCCAGATATGATGTGATACTGGCAGCCATAGTTTTTCCTGTTTACCATTTTGAAAGATGGTTATGTTGTGAGGCTAGACTGTAGTCTTAAAATACACTCATAAAAACGTTCAATAAGGGCTTCTCTCTCTAATCCACGAAACAGGAAACTTTTTGCCATAAAACAGGTTGAATATTAACTGCAGAAAAATGTGTTTTTACATTAAGAACACTTCAAAAAAATTTGGGCCATATGCATATTACTTGCATACATACTGGCTGAGAGTTAGATAAGAAGAGCCTGTCGTATAAAGCTTCGCATAAAGACTGGAAACAGGGGTTTTCTGGCTGTGTCCAAAGGCAACAAAATGCCACTAAATAATAGATAATATTTCATTTAATGCGTACAGAAGCCTTTTTTTAAGAAAAATAAATACTCTGTAGCCAGGCTAGCCATGTCCGTTTCCAATCTTTGTACTAAAATAAGTCGAACAGCTTCTACTACTATTTCAGAGACTGCAGAGAGCACTCTGAAATATTTAGACATTTTTCAGGCTCTGCTTCTTCAGCAGGAGCACTACAAAAAAAAAAAAAGAAGATACGTGAGTTAGTGCTGCCTTTAAATGGGGTCATGTTTACCGTGTTCACAATAAGAGTCCCTATGTGGTATTTCTAATCTTAGACTTCGGACATTTTTTTTTTTTTAAAAACCTGGAGTTCAGCTACCTGATGTTATATTGTCATTTTACTCACATAGATGTTCTTAACTTATTACGTGTTCTCACGTTGCAACGTCCTCATATTTCCCTTTTGTCATCATGCCTTTTGCATTTCTTGCATATGTTACTCACCTCCAAGCTTGCTCAATTGTTAGCCTGCAGCTTTTAGACGCCATGTTGTCGTTGCCGTAGCAACGGTGTTCTCCACGACTTCCCGATTTGTAACCACGAGTTTCACCTGAAGGCATCATAGGTTGAAACATTTCAGTCAAATTTAATTTAAGGCTAACTGTTACCCAGTTAGTTCATCCCTGAACTCTCAGCTGGAAATGTAAAGCTTCTTGTAATTGTAACCAAGTAGAAAGGAAAAAAAACCAAACTGCATGCTTTGTAAGATGTTTCTTTGATTGTTTTCTATTTGCTGAACAATGTGTCCATCCTGGTGATTTTGCATCAGGCAATGCAGATTTCTGACTTCGGGTCGGGTCGGAGGGTCTGCTTCCTTTGGGTTTCTGCCCACGTGTCGATAAAAGGCAATGAAAGGGTTGACAAATTGGTTAAGCAAATTACTCAAATTACAGACAATAGACTTACAAATATCCCTCAGTGAGAGTGAAGTCAAAGTCTCATAAATAAATATGCACACAAAGTCTGACAAGAATACTGGGATGGACGTGAATCCAGAAGACATTTATATCACATACAGCAAAAAAAAAAAATCAGCACGGTACAAACAACGAACAGGAACAGAAAGGAAGATACCCTATTTACACGTCTTCAAATAGGACACACAAGACTCAACTATACCCTTTACAGAATTTTTTAAAAAGCGACAGGTTTATGTGCTCGTCGTGGGCAGCCAGAGACAGTTCAGCACGTGTTGCTGGAGTGCATTAAATACAGTAATGAAAGGAAAAAAAACTCATCACAGCTCTAAAAACAGCATTTACCCTGGAAAACATGCAAGTATATCAACATGTTGTGGAATTTATCAAAGAAACAGGTTTAATTAACAGAATTGAGTTGTTGTTTTTTCGCTTGCCAATCTTTTGCTCCACACTCCAGTCCACCAGGTGGCGGTAATGAAAATATTCCTTTTTTTTTTTTTTTTTTTTGCTAAAGCCTATTACAATCGCAGTGGAACATATTCTCTGCGGCTCCGTTTGTTTACAGTGTCTGTTAATCTCTTTCCAATCTCAGACACTGATCTTCAGTATTTCCAGTATTCCGTGAACCCTGGCTGGATGACGTCATGTTTCATCGAACAGCATCGACGTCACAAGACATCGAAAGTTTTAGCTCAGCGTTATTTCTCGTTTTCACTAACGTCATCATTTCATTAAAAAATTAAAAAAAATAAAAAGAGTTTTGAACTCAAACATGCACTTTTTAGACTATAAACGCGAGGTAAACAAATAACTGGCTGCAGTTGATTGTAGCACGTCGTTTAGGCCTGTGAACCATATTTTAAAAAGAAAGTACCTAAAATGTCCATCTGAGCTTAGTCAGCGTATCAGGAGGTGTTTCATATCCTCATATGTCTGTGTACAGTCAGTAGTATAGTTTTCTGTTGCTTTGTGGCTGAACTCCTGTGTGTGTGTGTGTGTGTGTGTGTGTGTGTGTGTGTGTGTGTGTGTGTGTGTGTGTGTCACTGCGGCAGGATGTGTGTGCCTGCATGTGAATCTGTAGAGACAGAGAGCCCCGTGTTTCTTTGCAGTTGCCAGCAGCCCCCCTCTTCGTGTCTCTGGCTGGGAGGGTCTTGGGGATTAACTTTCCACTTCTCTGATCCACTTTTCCACAGAGCCAATAGCTACGCAGGCCTGGAAATGTGTTATGTGGATGTGGGAGACAAAAAAAAAAAAAATCAAGGCCATTTCCAAAATAATTTACGACCCCTGTCTCAAGGTTATTTCTGTTCTTTACCTTTGCAGCCTATTTATTTCAATGACCTCATCTCCATTATGAATCTTCCCGCAAACAAGGACATCATTTACATCCACAGGATGTTTATAATTGTAAAGCCTCATAAATACAGTCATCCAATATATTTCTGAGTTCCTCACTGTTGCTAGCATTAAATTTAATCTCTTATTTATTACATAAGCTTGTTTTGCATATTTCCATTAGGTTTTTGTATTCACGCTGCATTCCAAATCACAGTAATTGCTTCCTCTTCTTGCCTTTTTGAGTGCGAGGAGATTACGCTCTGCAGCTGCAAATGATTTTGTTTTACAATTGGACAGGGAATCCAAAATTAGAATGGGTGAATGCATAGTGACAGAACTGAAGTTTCATACTATAATTTCACCCCCAGGTACCACAGCTCTTAATGCGCTGTGGTTTATTAGCGCGGTATATCTCGGATTTCAGGGAGCACTGTAAGATTTCAGCAGAGCGTCATTCAAACCGCAGGGTAGAGATATAAAATGGGTGAGTCCTTCAGGAGACGGGATTGAAAGCCTCCATCAAGGCAGCCAGAGAGGAGGGAGCTGAGGTATTCCTTTGAAGTGGGTGGCTCAGATATTAAATAATTGAGTTGTAGGAGATTAAAGTTTCAGAAGCTAATTTGGTCCCCTCCACGGCCTGTCACTCTGGGGCTCGAAGAGTCTGCAGCCTGCAGACGACTGGTGAATAAGTATGACTCACTTCCTGTGTGTGGCTCGGCTGGAGAAACCCTATATCTGTGGCAGACTGAAACAGGAAGTTCATCCAGGGCAAGCTATGTCTCTGACTCACAGCGAGGGTGACGCCATATTTGCTGTCCGAGTTTTCAGGAATCCAATCCTCCATGTGCTCTAGCAACAAAGAGGCACAGAGAGGTTTCACTTCCCCTCTTTTTTTGCCCCATAAACACTCAGCATAGTTGCTGACAGCTCAACTGTTATGTGGAAAGAAGTTCATTTGCTGATGCAAGAGGAATACATTGCTTGTGTAAGCCTGGATTTCAATGTTATTTAGATGGGCGGGTTTTGGGTTCAGTCATCATGGGGAGGCTGAACAGCCTGGAGGTGAAAGCTTTGTTATTTTTGTCTGGAAAGTGCCTCTCAGCTGACATTGAAACCTAATTTTCAAACACCTTCAGGATGACACTACCCAAGTTGTAAGTAATTGATATGTATGAGGGCATATAAACACAGCACATTGTCTTTGAGGACAAACAACAGACTGTTGAAGGAGGTGTGAGGACATGGTGGTAAATTACCTTTCCTGCTTTCTCTTCTGCATCTTATACCTACCTGTGACTTATGCTGGAGCAGCAGTGCCGCAGCGGGCCACAAGTCTTCAGCAATGACTCAAACCCCTGAGGCGATAATGGAAAAGAACAACTCCATCCTCCTGCGGCTAAAGATTGGCTGGATAAGGCCCGGGTGTGAGGGGCTGTAGATTTGTTTTCCCGAGCTTTTAACCTTGCAAAGATGAATCAGGCTTACAGTAGATGTGGCTGAGGCCCGAGCTGTCTCTGTGGCTTTGAAATATGAGACTCCAACGTCTGGTTCTGCAGCTCTCCTCGTGGCCCCGAGCTCACACTCTGAGCTCCCCGGAAAATTGTTATTTAACAAAGCAAATATGACGTATCTGCTCACCTTGTGCATTCAAATCTCCTCCAATGACATGTTAGTTCAACAGTCGGTATGAGCACTTACAGCGTCCTACCCCTGGAGTATTTACATTGCTTAGTGTAAAGCTCCTGTCACCCGGGCCAATAATATGTTTTGACTGTCAAGGGTCAGAGTTAGCTCCGGGCAGTGTTGCTATGTTGCAGGGAAAAGCAGGCTGCCTGTTGTCATGCAGGCCAGAGGGCTGCTGGGATGGAGAGCCAAAGCCCTGCGGTGAAATCAGTTTATGGAGGAGGACTATGTTTAAGAATGAGCCCCTGTGGGCTGTTTACACCATGCTGAAGCAGCATTACTCTCATCTAGCTGGAGGAAAAACAAATAAAGCTTTTAAACTGAAACTAAAAAACACATTATTACTGCTGCCCTGCTGTATTATTATGAGTTGCTGTCGGTTGCATCATACACTAAACAAACTTTTTCCAACAAGTGCATTTGCAATCTGACAGGATGAAATATGCTGCAAAATGGACGTGTTAACGCCTTTATTGGAGATTTTATTTTTGTTTGATTGTTTCGTGCAACATTCTGTCAACATTTCACCACAATCCACTAAAGAAAATCTATCTGAAGAAGTCAGATGGTCTCATATTGAACCCTAAAGACACATTTTTTTGGACATGTTTTCTTGAGCTAATTTGACTTAATTGCAGTTTAGTTTGCTTCAGGAAATCTCTTAGAAATTGATCGGCCGTTCACCACTCTGTTTGGACCTTTTCTAATATATTGGAGTCAAATCAAAAAAATGGTTTTGAATTTTAATTTGTTTTTATATGTTAACAATCAACTTCCTCTGATATTTAACATTTAGGAGCTAGAATCAGTGCAATAAAAATTGTGTATTTAACATAAAATAAAATAGGATTAAAAAAAAAATACACTCAAACACAAGGATTTGGCAAATTGTCCCAGACATTTATTCATTTTCTGTCCTAAATATTATAGCAGCCGCTGATGAAACAGCAGAACATTCATCACCAAGGGAACGTCAGCATCATCTCCAGATAAACACACAATATTATGACTAAAACAACAACTCCGACAACCAACACAGGGGCAGCCTTCAGCGGGGAGCCTCGGCTCCTCACCTGCATCCCCTTTCTGTTCATTTTAATTCAACCTGAAAACTTTACTGTGCCTCACAAGGAAAAAAAAACAACAACAGCCAAAGGGCTTCTTTGGTGTTTTCAGCAAGGCACTTAAGACTATACCTCTGTCACTTTACCTCTTGCTTTTACTCCACTGAGATAATGTCTTCACTGCCTCCAGGGATGATCTCTGCAGGATGAACCCTACAGATGAAAGAGAGCAGTGTGACAACAGGTGGAAAAAAAAAGAGAAGAGCAAACACTACCTAGTGGGGAATTTTTAGTGGTGGCAGCTAAACAAAAGGCCCACAGCCACGTCGATCCCTCCCTCCTCTGGTATGGTGGCAAGGCATGCTGGAGCTCTGTCTGCTCTGGGCTCCTGTGCCGACTAGCTCTAATTTAGCTGCAGGCTATGGGAGGGAGGAACTGTGGCCAGGGTGTGTCTGCTTACCGTGGAAGCAGGTGGGCAGATTGCAGTCAGAGGTAGGAGGGAGGGAGGGAGGCAGGTGTTGTGGTGCCAACGGCACCCAGCAGCCATGCAGTGCTGGGATCTGCTCCTATGTGTGGCAGGCTCCTGCTTTGTACTCATTTGTGTAGCCATCTGAACCCTTATCTTTAATATAGATCGGTGGTCCCACAGTGAAAGCGATACAAAATACAAGTACGGTAAAATGTCACCATTATTTATGCAGAAAAAAAAACAATGTTAGATATATTATTGTACTGTAAATGATCTGTTATCTGTGATATTTTAAGTATAATTGCATCAAAGATTTTTAATGTTGTTGCTAGTCGAGAGGGAGCTCGTTTTACTAAACTGATTTAATGTTAAATGTATTCAATTCATAAACTTGTGCAATGTTTTGTTTTTAGTAAACTACACAAAGTGCATTGAAGTTGGACTTAAATATGGTGCTTCAGTAAAAGTACTGAGTCTATTTTCATCACATCGTCTAAATGTTTACAGATTTAAGGACGTTTCTTGCATTTGAGGCAAAGCTTCCCGCTTGGTCACTTTTACGAGACATTTTCTCCCTTTTTTTTCCCGGTGGATGTCCCAGATATCTGGTGATGTTTGATGTAGGCCAGCTCCACAGCAGGGTAGCCAAGGGGAAACCAAGGAGCCAAGTTAACTAGTTCATGTCACTCATCAACTTATTTTAACAGATATAGGTTGCATTTACTTAAAAGAAATAAAAAAATTAAAAAAAACCGGCAGCTACATCCATAAAGAGTTTCTCCTTAAAGACACGTATGACCTGTTTTCAGTCACACGTTTTGACACCCCAGAACATTTTCTCTGACACTAAGCAGCTTACTTTGTATATATTCATTTACGTTCACTTTTACATTGCGTTTGCCAGTGCACGAAAAGAAGGATAGTGAAGTTCAGGCTTGGGCTAAACAAAGCAGCCGCTGTCATAAGCCATTAAAATCTAATAAGGCATAACCTAGTCCTGGGTGGGCGAGGGAAGCCGCTGTTTTTCTGCTATTTCCATTTATAGACTGCACCAACGAGCCCCCTGGGAGATTGCTTGCCATGACTCATGTCTCCAGTGCTTCTGGTCCAGACTGCCCCCCCCCCTTCCCATCTCTGAGCATCACTGCCTTTTTTTTTTATTATTTATTATTATTATTTTTTTACCCTGTATCTAGCCTTTCTTATTTTCACTGTTTGCTGTGTATTTTTCTGCCTGTTTTCATTCATGCAACATAAAGCCCAGTAAAGCCTCGACACAGTGAGGGAAAAAAAAAAAAACAACACAGCAGGAGAGGAGGGAATCAATGGGAGGAGGGAAGCATGAGGGTCAGCTCAGCCTCTGTAGCTGATGATGAAAGCGATAAGCAAGGCCGAATCAGTCCCATGTAAATAGTAGCTACAGTACAAATGGCGGCCATTTCCCAGAACTGTTGTTGTGGTGAAACGGCAGCGTCAATATGGGGGGATGTCTCTGTCTGCCTTTCCCAGCACAGCAGCCTGCAGGCTTTTCACTGTCACGTGGTCTTGCCTGTCCTCTCCCTCCCCCTTCCTCCCTCTCTCTCTCTCTCTCTTTCGTTATATTCCAGTCACGGCAACCTCCTCCACCCCCACGCCCCCCCCCCCACACACACACCGGCCTCTCCATCCTCCTCCCCTGCCCGCCCCTCTGTGCTCTGTCAGGTCACCCTCCTTGTTTGTTCAGATGGAACAGAAGAGGAAATGAAAGCTGAGAGTCCACTGTTAACCCATCCCTGAGACAGTGCATATTGTGTGCATTCCTGCTATTTTTCACCATGTTGTTCCTTTTGCTTTGATGAGGGTTTGCATCTAAATCCGGACTCAGTAGCCATGTTTGTTCTTTTCTCAGGGGGGAAAAAAAAAAAAGAAGAAGATCTGCATAAAGGATTCAGCTAAAAATACAGGCAGATCTCAGCTGCTCCAAATACCATAACGTGAAAACGCTATGTCCCAGCTGAAGATAATAACTGTGGTCTACTTAATGTGCACCTTGGGATATTCACGTGTATGACTTCACTGGAAAAATGCTGTGTCAGTGTCTCACTGGAGACAAAGACGTCGTATCCCTCCTTTATTCTGCTTGTGAAGTTTCACACTGTATTAAACACATACGACCTACTGTGTTTGTACACTGTACAAACAACAATGTGTGGGTGCATATGTGAGCTTGCACTCATGCTCTTGTTTATCCTCCAGTCTGCCACTTTCTCGCTTGGTTACTATGCAACCGGGTCAGAACAACATGGACACCACAGTAGCTGAATGGCCATTTTGGGTAAAAGCACTCTGCAATAATAAACAGCCTCTGGCACCCGAGAAGTTGTTTCCCAGCTGCAGATCGGTGCCAAAATACAGAATTAACTGCAATACCATTTACTGCTGTGGAAAAACATCAGCCGTCCAAACCCACATACCTTCAGAGGCTTTGAACAGCTTGTAATCCCTCAGCAGCTAGATGACTCTCAGAAACACGCCAGCTCAGGCTGCTGCCAAAGAAATTACTGCACAGTTATAGTGTTACATTTGTATAAACTAAAGTGTTCTCTCCCCACTCTGCTGGAGAGAGTTTTTCAGGGGGCAGGAAAGTAATTTTGAGAGCTTAAAAATGCTGCTTTTTTATCTCGACTTGGCCACAGCTGGCTATTGTGTTCGCTGGGAGCGCGGAGATGTCTTTACATGGGGAAGATAAGCCTTAAAAGCACAAAACAGCTGCCTTGGATTTTTACAATGTTGGAGCAGGACTGCTTCATGCTTGTTTTGAAGTGGTTCCAAAGATATTTGGAGCGATTTGAGGGGAGATCAAGTGAACTTTACCCTCTCTCAGAGGAAAGGAAGAGAAACAGAGACGCTGCCGCTGCCAGAATCTGTGAGGCTCAAATAAATTTAGAAATAGACAAAGTGAGGCTAAAATACTTCACCATCCTGTGGGTTCATCTTAATGCAGCTGTTCCGCTCTGCCAGTTATCTCTTATTGACACGAATCTGTGAAAGCACATGCGAGTACATTTTGTGCAAACTTTCAAGGCTGCAGTTTGTGCCGAGTTGTGACTATGAGAGCCGTGCTGTGTTGGCCTTGTGCTGACATGTCATCATCATGGCCTCCATGACCACTACGCCAGGTTTCTTGGAATCGCCGGGAACATGACTTTTTCCCTTGGTAGTGAGCCACGTTAAACAGATCATTCACAGAGTGTGTTTTGTAATTGAATCAAAAAAAAACAAAAAAAAACAGGATGACATGGACAGTAAACAGTGGAAGGAGGGCAGGGCGTCGCAGGAGATCTCGGGCGTCTCAGGTGCCGCTCCACCCAGGCCGTGAGGCGGAGGGTTTGTGGGGGTCTAACACCCTGCTGTCAGCAGCCCCGAGCACATGCACTGTGGTGTACACCAGCTGAACAGGCAGCATGGTGTTACACTTTCATACACGTCTCTGGGAAGGAGCAGACATGCTGTATCCCTTTGACAGACTTCTGGCGAGTAATTCTGTCGTGAGATCGAGAACGAGAGCCAGAGAGTTTCAGACACTAGCAACAGTTTTATAACCAAAACAAAATGCTTTCTATTTTGCTAAATGTTGTTGAGATATCACTCTGATGAAGTCCAGAGCTGGAGTCCAGAGACATTAGTCTTAAAAACGTAGTTTTTAAACCTCCGTTTGCTTATGTATTAAACAAATTAAGTTTAACATGTTGAGTAATGAGCTTTACAAACATTAGTAGGCATGTTTTTTTCTTTAAAGACCTTTGTTTTCAGTCTTTTGTTTTACCAAATGCCCTGCCATTACTTAATAGTTGTCTTATTCTATAGCTGATTATTGTAAAGTTAGAATGTGTGTATCCCGTGGTGGATTTGCAAAAAAAGAAAACAACATTGGTTCGGCCCATACTGTACGTTATAGCTTGTTTGGTTCCTATATATACAGGACCACAGCAGCAAGGATTAAAACACTATATAAACTGAATTTATTTGCAATGGTTTCGTTTGAGTTTAAAGGTCCGTTTTGAATTATCCAAACAAGGTCAGTATGCCTGGTTTATTTGCTACATAACATTGCCTCAGTTTCATAGATAGCTAGAGGGCAAGCCGGTTGAGCTCGTCACATAAAACTACTCAGACTCGTCTAGACTGCGTATCAACAAACGGCAAACTAAACATATTTACACTGAATAACAGACACACAGAGAAAGTCCACCGCCCCACAGATGTGGCAGCCCATGGGGATTTGTCCCTGTATGCCCAATGGTCAGTATAAACCTGACATTAATTAGCTGGCTGCCTATAAAATGTCACTGTTAGGTTTAAAGCAACACACATTTTAACACTTTCAGCCATTGTTGTGTTTACCTGTTCCTTTTATCATAACAAGAAGCCAGAATACAGGACTTCTTCTTCGTCTCCTGTTGGACTGAGGGCAGACTTCATGTTACAGTGACTCACTATCGCCTCCTGAGGTGCAGGGTGGTATTATGAGACAGAGTGGGCCGGGGGGGGGGGCATTAACTTAAGTACCTATCTCTGCATAGATGCCTTCAACTAAACCTATACACCGCTATTTCTAATAATTTTAGTCAATCCTAGAATGTTTTAAACTAAATATCTTCCATATTGCTCCTTGAATAAAATGGGGGAAGAGAAGAAGATATTTCTGAATGCAAAACTGTAATTGTTGATTGTCCTGTCATTTTTACAGTGCTGTATAGCCCATTGTGAGCTTTACTACAGAACACAGCCCACATACATTTTGCCCTTTTCCTGTTGTTTCATGTGGATTTATATAGTATTTCTTCCCAGTTGTAGGCCATTTCATTTGCCTCACTTAAACAGCATGATCGCATACATGATAATCGGCTGCTAATTTTCAAATTCCTAACAGCCTATCCTTGTAAACATCTTGAAGAGGGATTATCAAAGAGGATGTTGAGCTCCAGGTCAGTATGATTTGTCTTTAAGGTCTATTCAGATCTTTGTAATTGTTGGTGAGTATTTTCAATTGAACCCCAGCTTGTAAGAGTCTGTTTTAGTGTAAAATGTAGATCTTATTATTCCTTATTCCTGTTTTTGAGGTGGAAGCTGCTGACTTTTAAGTTGGTCGACAGCATTAAACAAGAGGTTTTGAGAAGTGAAATGCTGTACAGAATGGATGGGGTCAAAGGTCATGATCCTGCCTGAGAACATAGAGAAGGTCACCTTTGTGATTTGTGGATAAATACATGATGTTATTGTGCCCTGGGCTGTATGCAGGCAGGACTTCAATCTGCAGCACTCCCTCCCTCCTCTGTGATCAGTGGGCCTGGGCTGTTGTGACTGGGCCAGTCTGACAGATAGACCATGATGAGAGTCAAGGCTGAAAGCCAGGCTCTGTGACTGCAGGGCCAGGCCAGGCCATGGATGACGCAGGCTCAAGGAAACAGAGAGCACTGTGGACAGTGTTGGCCCCCTCTCTGGGGCCCCCCAGTCCCTCCTGTGCCTCCAAGCACTTCCTGCCTCTGTCATTCTACCAGCAAATCCAATCCCTGATCAAAGGCCAAGGAGAAAAAAGGGGAAGAGAAGAGAGAGGAGACAGAGAAGTGAAAAGGGCGAGGGAGATTGACGTGTATGTTGGGGGGAAAAAGGGAGAAAACAACAAACCGCTCTTTATCTGACAGGGGAGGCAGCTGCTCGGGCCGGGGCACCTGTGTGCCTGCTGCCTCCCAGGCCCACGCCAAGCTCCACCCCATTGCTTGCTGGTGCCAGACCCATGAAAGGTTGCCGAGGCAACACCCCCAGCCCACAGTCTCAAATAAACAACCTTTCAACCTCATCTGAGGAGGGTAACCTTTAGATGATCTGTGGCCAGGCTGAGGTTGTGCTGGCACCAGTGACAGGACTAATTACACCTCTGCCAGGTTGACATTGTACCAGTTTTATGTGCAAGTGTCTGTTAGTGGAAAAATAAAATTAGAAGTGCTCAGTTTCTGAAGGCAAAAGAACAAACCCACCTGTTCCTACACTTGCCCGAGGCTACACCAAAATCCATACAAATTTAGGCAGCACCATTGTTTCAGAGCAATTACTGAGGCCAGATTAAAAATCAACTATCTTGGCTCTTTCTCCCAACACGGTGGGGGAAATCTTATTACATCTCACCAGGCGGGCTACAGACAGTGCAACCCTTTCCTTGGGATTGGATGTGTCCTGTCTGTTTAGAGTCTATAGACACACACACACACACACACACACACACACACACACACATATACACACACACACACACACACACACACACACACACACACATATATATATATATATATATATATATACACACACACACACACACACACAGGCACGCTCACCGGTGTAGAGGACAAGGATTGTGCTTCTAAGCAGAAGTGACATCCCATTCATTTGAGCTGGTCAGGGTCTGATGTCCCCCATCTTATCTTACAAGGCTTAGTGCTGTGAAATGACATTGGCCCAGCTCCAGCAAAGACCAGTGCAGTGGCTAGCATCCCTGAACCTGCCTCTCACACACACACACACACACACACACACACACACACACACACACACACACACACACACACACACACACACACACACACACACACACACACAACACACACACACACACACACAGCAATGCTCTGCTGTCTGTCTGCAGCTTAGTACTGTGTTATGGTTAAATGCTGCCATTCAGTATCATTTCACAGCCTTTATTGTTGCGAAGCGGTCACCGTCTGTCAGTGCTAAAAATACCTCTGACAAGAGCTCACTAATTGATGTCAAATGTGAAGCTGAACTTGTCAAGTAGTATGAGCTGATTGCTTCATAGATTGGTGCTATGAAATTGGATGAGTACTCTTCAGATGTTGACTTGATCAAGTCCGCATTGTGAATGCTAAACAGGCTGACACTGTATGAAAAATATTTTCCCACAATTCCCCAATCAAATTGATCTGAATGTATTCTCTGGTTTGTTTTCTCAGCTCTTGTTGTCAGTGGTCACTTGCTGGCAGTGATGCAGCAGGATGAGGCGACAGTTGCCATGGTAAACACACTCTGGAGGAGAAAACCTTTGTGTGCAGGACTGGTGATATAAAGGCCTTCATTAATTTTCTTGTTTTGGAACAATAGAAGATGTGAAAATGTATACAAACAGACAAACAATTAACTCCTGAAGGCATCGCAGAAGCAGAATGATATATATGCTGTCGTATCGTACTGTACACATGTACGATAAACACAATCACATTGACTCATGTATTTGTTATGTGTGCACATATTGAATAGATTGCAGACCATGAAACCGTAAACACAGATGACATTTGAACAATATGTTGTGTGTTCAGTCATCACCAGCATCACACCGTGTTTATTGGCTGGAGGGAACAAATGAAATCCTGTCAACACAGCTGTACTTTAGCCTGCTATCCATGTCAGTAGTGTCATTTGTCCGGCTTGTCCGTGTCGGTTCTTTTGAAGGTTTTACTCTTTCATCCCCCTTCACTTAATCTCGCCCGTCATGACAGGTAGCGGTCCTGTCCCTGAGTTTCCAGGTAGGGTGGGGTCACGGGGATGTGTGGGAGGGTGGATGATTGATACCGGCGGACCGGCGGCTCTGATACAGCGTGGATCAGCGAGCGTGACGCGCAGCGAGATGATAAAGGCGGCATATGATAACCGAACAGGTGATGAAACAAAGCCTTTGAAGAGAAACTATTTACTATACATTTCAGGTTCATTGTTTACTTTGTGTTATTGCGTTTCTGTTAAAGCCATAACATTCTTCAAATGGTATAGGACTGTCAGGAATAAGTCAAATTTCTCATTTGGTGCTTTACATTTTCTAAACTTGAAGTAAAAGCTGGAAAAAGATGCTGGGAAAAAAACAACAACTCGTTTTACTAGTCTGGACATCACAAACAACAGTGTTTGACTTATTTTACATTCATCCTCTTGATTGCTGAATAAATCTGGCTGGGCATTGCTTGTGCTTTGCTCTGCGCAGGCCATTAATATTCCAATCATCTCCTATATCAGATAAAGGGGAGAGACAGACTCCTCTTCATCTCTCAAAACACCAGCTGTGCAGAGTTGTGAGACATCAACACATGTACGCTGAGCTGTAAACAGAGCACTGCAGACACACTAATAGATTCATACATGCAGGAAAACTTATATAATTGAGGAGCTTGCAGGCAGCTGCATCAATATTGCATGGCGTTCATCCTGCATGATTCATCGCATGCACAGCCTCTTGTTCTTTCCTTGGAAGAATTCACCAATTTCAAATTGAGGCACCTGGACACGATTAGAGAGGAGAAAAAGTGGGGAGGAAGGGAGCACCTACATGGGCAGATATCACCTTGTGCAGTCAGGTGGGTGTTGATATGTTGCTGGCACCCCAAACAGTCCCTCCTTTCATACTCATCTCCCCCCCATCCTCCTGCCAACCCTTCATCTCTGAGAGCCGCTCTGTCACTCATGCTCCACACTATCCTTGTGTTCCCCCCCATCTCAGCCTAGAGAACGGCAGTAAAGCGCTAGTTTTACCGTGTGCCCCTGGGCTTTGCTGGTTCCCGGTCCTCTAAAGCGATTAGTCACTCAGGCATCGAGTGGACCAAGAGTCTGGAAGCCTCTGATAGAGAACCGCTCGCAGCCCAAGTGGCAAACTCAAGGACGTTTTAGTGTTGTTGTTGCTGTTTGTTGCAGTTGTTTATGGGGACGGCTGCGTGAGAGTGTCCGGCTCCTGTGGGTCCGAGCCGAGGCAGTGAGCCATGGTAATTACATGCCACTTGTCACAGTGCTTTCTCTCTCTGCCCTGACCAACGCCAACGAAAAGCTAACAGTTTGTGTGTTATCTTCGTAATGATTCACCCATCAGTTCACATGGACACAGCACTCTTCTGTCTCCCTGCACACAAACACTCAGCCCTATGCTCATGCACGAATTCACCCACTGCACAGCTAAATTTAAATACATGGATGTGGCCTTGCATTTCTATTCAGTGTTACAAATATCAGGCTCCATTTCCTCCCCTGAATTTAGATTTTCTACACTCCAGTGCCTCATTTAGTTATATTTAGGATCAGCTTGAGAAATCTGAAATACAAACCCATCAGCGTGCATCTCTAACACACACAGGGTAAATTGGTAAGGTTGCTGAGCAATACAGTGGGTTACCTTGTTTCCCAGGAAACAACAAAATCCAATTAAAGGAGCCCATGAACCATAGCAACATGTAGTAAACACAACATAGCATCGCTGCGAGGTTGTTATTCAATCATCAGAAGTAAAACAAATAATTACTGCAGAATGACCCTAATGCTGGAACAAATGAGAATTTATGCATGAGGAAGCGTGGGTTGGGATTGGAAGTGATTCATCCCTCATACACGTCGGCAAGAGACTGCCCGAGATCCTTATTCACAAGAATAATGATAATGCTGATGAGACAGGCATTGTGGGAAATTTATTATTTTGCTGTCTAAATGTCTTTCATGTTCAGGACAAAGCATTTCCAGAGGTTTTGCATTTCAAAGAGACTTTGCGGTATTGTTGCCATTAGGATTGATGCAAGAATGTTACCATTGCTAATTAACCAGTGCTAATTGTGTGATTGAATAAATTATAATCAGAAGGGCGGCCTTTTGGATTTGATTAATATTTCATAATGGCTCATCTGTTTTTTTGTTCTATGATGTTTTATTTTTAAATGCTGGGAACATCTGAGGAAGGACTGCTGGCTGTCGCCGGACTGAAGACACTCCAGCTGCGACTGAGTAAAACACAGACACTCGGATGATTAGCTGATAAGAACTCGCACATCCCACGTCTTGTATCACACCCTCAATATAGATCAGCCCGACCGATGGATGTGTATTCTTGTCACATGCTGTGGTGGTGACGAACAATCCATATGAATAGGATTCATTGTAATTTTATGGAGGAATCACATTTCGTAGCTGGTTCACGCTCCTCCTAGTTGCCATGGCAACAGTCTTAACAGAAATTAGAGTAAGACGAATGGCTGAGTGGACAGACAGACTAATGCAGGGAGCATTTACTGCAGATGTTTGTAACACTTTCTTTTAATCTCCTGAGCTGTATGTAAACAATAAATGGTCAGTTAACGCGTCATAATGTTGGAGTTGTAAGCACATATAAGGAGCCATTTGTCTAATGTAGCTGTAGGATAACGCATCTTGACATGGTTCCCTGGCCCATGACACCACATGTCACATCTGAAACAGGATATTGTGATGTTAATCGCTACGAACAGACATCTGGAGTTAAATGCAGAATCTGCAGTCAACGGGACGTCGGCGCCGGATGTGCTCGGGTTTCCGAATGTAGTTGGTTTGTAGTCTTATTGATACCGAACAGTCATGTTTGAGTGGGCTTTGGTTACATGCAGTTAAATAGTCCTTGTGGAGAGCAAAAAAAAAAATCCCCAAAACATTCAACTCCGTGACACACCCTCTTTGCAGGACTTTAAGTGCTTTGATGATGAGATGAAAAGTTGAAGAGCCATGGTGGCTGTAAATGAAGTTATTTTTTGTTAATAAAGCCAGTTTTGTTATGAAAGGCTGTATTACCGTCAGCAGAACAATCATAGGACCTTTTTTTTTTTGCCTGAAAAAAAAACAGGAATTTGGCCAAATTGTAAGCTCATGCAATTTGGCAGAAATTGCTTGAATTTGTGATCATTATTGCAATCACAATATTGCAATTTTCTGGAGAGACGAAGTGAAGTTTCCACAAGATAATGCATTAAAATACTACAGATTTAAATTATTTTATATCTCTACAACAACACCGTTGTGTGCTTTTAAAAAAAAAAAAGTATTTGTATGATTCGTAGCCATGCTAAACATGGGGACTTGAAGTACATTGCTACTTATCAGAAAGTCCGGACCATTTGTAGATAAAAGATTACCATGGATGAAAACGGATTAAATAGCATTGGTGAGCCAATATCTCGCTGCACATTCATCATGTTATGACGACCCTTTACATATTTTCCTTTTTTGGCTGATAAGCATCACTGGTGAGTCAGCAGCCAGATGGCCTGTGAGCATCTACAGCTGACTCACAGTAACTGGTGGCTGAGGCTTTGCTCTCCACTACAGGCTGTTAATCATGCTATTCTGAGCCACGGTCAGGCGTTTCTCCTTTTCCCCTGATATACTGCATTTAGCAGAATGGCAGCGAGATGATTAAATCTTGTGCTGCAGAAGTGTTGCACAAAGAAGGAGATTGCCTGTGTGCAGCCAAGCCAGCGCTGGATGGGATTGAGTCGTCCTCTGTGATTGGGGCCTGGCCTCCTGGTCCTCACGCCCTCTGTCTTGAGACTGGTTGTGGCTTGTAACCATGGCGACAGCTGGTCCCGTTACCTGCTCAGTAGGGGGAAGGAGGGGAGCTCGTGACTTTGAAGCTTGGGTTTCTAGCCGGATGGAGTGAGGGAGGGAGGAGGGGGAGGACTTCAGACAAAGACCATACTGTTCTCTTCACATCCATTCACTGCTCCAGCAGCCAGAGAGGGAAACAAGATCAATAGCATGAAGTAGTTGATTAGTGTAACTCAATATGATGAGTTAAGTTTCCAGAGATGCTTTTAGAGAAGCCATATCAGGTCCTTTCTGTCTATCTGGTGCAAGCAGACAGAAACATTACCAAGTTCCACCAACCATGAATAAACTCCTAAACGAAGGGCTGACTTCATCACTCCCATTGGGAATCATGGTGACACATATTTACCTTGGGTCCATGCTGCAATCACATAGCTTACACTGAAAGAGAGCAGCGGAGTTTAATTTCTCCCTTGAGATCTGAAGCAGGTTTCATTAATTGTACACAGAGAAATGCGTCGCAGCTGTCAAACAAACCACCTCTGAATTGCTTTGGCGCAAGTTTTTTCTCATTAGGCTCAGTAATTTGTCACTCATCCTTTGGTGGATCTGCAGTGTGCACCTCGCCCCGACTAGTCTGACTTCAAGGCCCCCTTCAGTCTTTATTTACACACTGACTTATTACTGAGAGGCTGCTTTACACAGAGAAGTAATTAATTTTTGACTAATGATGTGCCAGTTGCTCGACAACAGCAATTACATCTTAATGAGTGAAAAGCTTAGTGTCAAATGATTGAGATGCAGCTGGATTGGTGCTAAATAGCTTTTAAGCCCATAGAAAAGCCAATATGACAACATGTGTGGGCTAAATACAATTTTTTTTTATTTTTTTTATCTTCAAACATTATCCTGCGGAGTGTGATTTATGTGGGGGCAGCGAAGTCTCGCTGCACTGAAGTATGGATTTTTATAAATGATTGAAGAGTTACACTTAAAACCTGAAGACTGAAGGGCAACAGACAGAGTGAAATCTTTTCAAATCTGCCAGTGAGGCTTCGTCCTTTGTGCTCCTCTGTGTGGTTTACTTTCAGCAGAGTGGGGTGAAGTCAACACTGCACACTGTACATTCACTCAGCGCTGAGCAGCTGTGCAAATGGCCTCAGGTCTCCCCTGGAAACAGGCTGAGGCATTCCAGAGACACATCAATGGGATTTGTTGTTTTGATGGAGAGAGGCAGGCAGTGGCCAGATTTGGTAGGACTGTTGCTATGGAGACCACTCCAAGGGCCAAAAGCAGCTGTAGACAGTCAGCTGATGCCCTTTGGGTAAATCCTTTTAAACACGATTTGCTTACTTCTTTATTTATTTATTCCACTTTCAGGGAGGAGAGGAGAGAGCCTCTCAGGATGCACAAATTGCTACGGCCATTTTGTATCCAGTGAGCTGCATGTAGGTGGAAAGCTGCTCTCTCATACCTTCATGTAGATGTATAATTTGGGCACTGAAAAGTCCTGTAGAGGTGAAACAACTACTCAAATACTTGATTTTAACAAAAAGATAATGAGCAACTAACTTTTTGGATAAGAAATAAATAGTTTGAGTCACCTTTCAAACCAAAATAACAGGTTTGCTCTGTTGTGTATCTAAATTTAAAATCTTTGGGTTTGAACTATTGCTTTGCCAACAACATACATACTGATGAAGATGTCTGATTTGGCTCTAGAGGACTTCTGTTACCCTCCATATTAATGCATTCGGCATGTCACCATGTAAGTCACATGTTGCGTGTGTTCTGCTTCTCTGTTGAACAGGCGGACAGTTTGAACAGATAATACTGCCCAGCACGTCAAAGAGGACAATGTGATCTCTGCTGGTCCGGAAGAGAGCGTGTAACACTATCCACAGCTTAAATGGAGCGAGATAAAGAGTCATGTATCACTACTGCCGCTGTCCTGCAGGAGACAACGGTGGGTGTGGGTCATCGCTCAGTTTCCAGTTGCTGTTTTTGTGCAAGTCATGAATGATATTCTGACATCATGTGATCCCACCTCGCTTTATTACCGGGGAATATAATATGCTGCAGCCCAGACGGGAGCAATGTTAGGAAGCCCTACAACTCACTGGCACTTTAGTTCAGGGCTCTTCAGGCATAGCCAGAGTAATGTGGCTTCATGTCGTCACTGCAAGTGATTAAACTAGACAAAGCAAAGATCTTGCTGAGCTTGTTGAGTCTTGGGGGACTTTACACAATTGCTTAAAGCCGATGACACTCAGGTCAGTCAGGGTGAGACATACCTTATCTGCCTTCATCACTGTGCACTCTTTAAACAGCCCGAGGAACAGCTGTGTCAGTGTGTAACTTCAGATTTGGGTTGGTATAGTTTAAAATGCCAGGTACTGTGGTTTATTCAGAAGTTTATTGGGATTCAGTTACTACATTTTCACCACATAATTAATGGCCAACTCATAGCAGGAGGACGGCGCTCCCAAGGTATGACATTTTAACCAGACAGTAGTGAAAGGTTGATGTGGGTTTGTTTTTGTGTGTGCACGATGGTGTTTGTTTGCGCAACTCCTCAGGCTCACCTTACCTTGCTCTACCAGTAATCGTGGGAAAGAATGCAGCTCCTCCACTGTACTTGTTTTCCTTTGTGTCATTGTGTGAAGCGCTGCCACTGCTTCTCATGACAGCAATGCCTCCCAGGTGTCACCTTTCCAGATCGTCATGTAGATACTGTAATGGGGAAAGACTAAACAAACCGGAGCTGTTGTGACCTCATCTGCCTCAGGAGGTTCACAGCACAAAGCGGGTTTCAATTTACATTCATCTCTGTGCTCTGAAACTATAATTAGTGTGAAAGATAGATTTGGAAGGACGGAGAAGGTTCATATTCAGGAAATGATTTCATGATGTAGATTGTTACACAGCATCCAACATATAAACAATCAGCCGTAGTGCATGAAATTGGTAATTCTGCTTGGAAGTATGTCAACAGCACTTTCACACTGGTTTACTGCATTTCAGTTTGCTGTTCTTGTAAACACAACACACAGAGTTAACAGTATAGAGCCCTTTTTGAGGCCCAGAATTTAAATACGGTTTTAGTATGCGCAATGTCTTTCACAACTTCTTCTTCAGTTCTCCTCTGTACACATAAGCAAAAGGCCCCAGAAGGGTAAATGCTGGCCACTTGGCTGAGGTTTGGTAGGGCTCCGCCACATTTGGGCCCATTTAAAGCAATGTTTCCCAGCCGTCAGCAGCTGCTTTCCATCTAGTGGCATTTTCCTTGTCTACCCCCTCCAACACTATCCCCCCTCTCCTCCACCACCGCCGCCATCCCCTCTTTCTTCACGTCAAACTTGGCAGGAAAGTTTACACTCCGATTTTCAAAGCCTCCCTGTTCTCTGTCAAATGTTGCGTGGCAACATCAAACGCTCTGCCGGACAGAGCCTTCCTGGGATTCCAGCGTGGTGGGCGGATAATTGGAGGCAGGCCTCAGCGGATCTGGCAGATGTGTGATGAGTTTTTACTGGAGCGTTTTTGTGTGCATGTGTGTGTGTGTGTGTGTGTGTGTTTGGAGTGGTGAGTATATGTGCATGAAGGGGGGTGAGAGATGGTGTTTAGAGGGAAAACATAAGGGATTTCTTTGTTGTCATCCCCTGCTCCCTCCCTAAATCTGGCCACAGGGGCATCTTATTGGCCAAGTAAGGGCTGATTGTGGCTGTAAACATTGCATACAGACACGATATCTGAACCCAGCATGTGGAATTTGATGTCTTAGGTCTGACTCACAAAGCCTTTAAGCCTCCACATGTCCTGTTCTTCTTTTTCTCGTTTTCACTTTTTCTGGATGCTGGATTTTGTTGCTTTTGCAAGAAACACCCAGATAATTACGGGCCACTCTTGTCTGGGGTTGACCACAGTTTTGGATGAAGGTCACTGCAGTTGCTGTCA
The DNA here is from genome assembly GCF_022577435.1 of Embiotoca jacksoni. Classification (NCBI taxonomy): domain Eukaryota; kingdom Metazoa; phylum Chordata; class Actinopteri; family Embiotocidae; genus Embiotoca; species Embiotoca jacksoni. The sequence continues at coordinate 14,990,607 of NW_027185252.1, read as the reverse complement.
AACATGTAGTGATTACAAAGACATGCACGAATTCCCCTTTTTTTCCCTCCACCCGCACATCCCACTGTAAAAGCAGGAATGCAGGACTTGGATTCTTAGATTTCCTGTCCATCCATCATTGAGCAAGCATAACAGGGATCCAGACCAGCTCCTCCCAAGCCAAGGGTGGGCTTCCATTGAAAGTGCAAGAGGCCAGGACTCTGTGGAGGGCTGTGGAGAGGGAAGAGTGTGTGTGGGGGGTGGGTAGGGGAGGAGGAGGAGGGGAGAGAGGAGAGGGGTCATTGGGCTCGGGAAATTGTTAGACAGAGAGGGAAATGGACAAAGGGAAAAAAAAGTCATGCAGACAGAGTTCCAAGAAAAAAAAGAATGAAACACAGCCCTCATGTTTTTGTTAAGTCCCCTGGGCTCATGCAGACAGTATTAGGTTTAACTTTTTTCTTTTTACACAGGAAGGCGGTGCAGATGTTCCTGAGAGCAGGCCTGCGGTTTCCCTGTTTTCCTTTTGCTAGTCTGTTCCTGGCTCTCCAGAGTTGCCAAGGCGCTCCCTTACTCGGTGCTGGCGTTTTTGTTTTTCCTGAGAGTGGGGCTCCAACAGGAGGGTCATCTCCAGGCCAGCTCCAAATGAGAAATAGTTGGCTGACTGCCCTGGCGGCCGCTCAAATCCGCCCTTTTGAAAAGATTACTGTGCTGCTGCTGCCGCCGCCTCCTGTGGGGCATGCCAGATCTGCTGAGGGGAGAGGAATGTGCAGGAGGGCTGGAGGAGGGAGGGTGAGAGCAGAGGGGGGCACCGGGGGGGCCACATTTCATTCGACCTCTTTCAGAAAGTTTTTCTCATTACTTTTCTTCTCCCTCTCCTCCTCAAATGTTTCAATTTCTGCAGCACAGAACAGGCCCTGGACTGTTCACAAACAAAACCTGACAGGGTTTTTCCACTCAGCCAAGAGCTGTGTGACACAGTCCAGTTCAGCCGCCTCCCTCCCCTGGTTGTCTTTTGGCTGCTTGTTTTTGTTTCTAAGGGACTGGTGATGAATGATCGATTGATAGCGTTAAGGCCCACTGTGGGACTGCTGCAGGCTATTGCAGCTAAGCTGCTTTGCCCGATAGGCTGCTGACGGTGGAGACTCCAAAGCCGGAGCAATAAAAGTTGATTTGTGGGGGCATTGTGAGAAGCCCCAGACACTTAAGAGAGGTGTGCATGTCTCCTCTGGCCTGTCACAATCAATACTACCCTACCACCGCTGGGCCTCCCTGTCTCCACTGTGTTTACTCTTAAATAATGCATCACACTCTCACACAAATACCTTCCATTCACACTCGAGATGGAGACCATTAGCCGTGGCCATGTGGAACAATGACATACAGCTTCTGCGTCTCAGTTCTTTTTATATACAACCAGCAGATCCAGCATTTTCCTTCTCTTGAGTGCTTCTGAGAGGCATCATTGTCGTGCCTCAGCATCCAATCTTTTCAGGCTCAGATTACACACCCACCTCGTTTCAGCTGGGATTAACCTCTGGAAATAACTCTGCAACAATTAGCGAAACAATGAAGATAAAAGGCCTTACCTGAGCTAGGTTGTCTGAACCTGGCATATTTTGCCCCTCTTAACAACATGCCCTAAGGAGACGCATGCCTCCATGATGTATTTATGAAAAGGGTTACCACAGTAGATAAAATGGTATGTTAACAAGGCGTCGAGCAAAAGAAAACACTTTCCCTTGTTTATGTATTTCTATTCATGATTTTCTTAGTGATCATTTTACTGGAGACTTTGATAAATGCTGAGTAATTACATCACTCCTCTGCCATAAGTATGCTGGAGCCTCCCCGGGGATCATTAACTGCTGACGGATTTGGAGTGATGAGCCTTTGGTGGGTGGTCCTTATCTGAGAGTCAGGAAACAGCACCAGACCCATAAACATCCACTCACCACAGAGGAAGCACCCGTGTATGGAGACCACACCCTATGTTGCTGTAAACCTCAAAAGTGCCTGAAATATAAGTAAAAAGGGGCCTAAATCTTCGTCCAAATTTTCTCCTCTCACAGCAAAAAAACAACCCAGCTTGATTTAATTTGTAAGACTGGCCTGTTCCAGTAAACATCGCTGTGCATGCAGGCAGAGTCAGATCATTGCTATCGGTGTGTCTGCTCTACGCTGACACATTAAGAATTGCAGTGTGTGTTCCTGAGTCACATCATCTGCTCAGCAACATGCACGCTGGGGAGAGCAGGACAGAGCGATGTGATTGGGGGACACCGGGACCCTCAGGACACAGAGCGCTAATTGCAAAGCTGTTTTTCCTCCTCCATTTTTAACAGATGCAATACGCCAGCCACAGAAAAGGGGTTGCATAACAGGATTTTACAGCCGATACCTCCTCGTCCTCTGTGGTTCTCCCTCAGTTTCCATCCTTTTATGCGCTAACCCCCACCCTCTACCGAGCAACTCCATCTCTTCCTCTCCATCCTCTCATACATAACAGCTGGGGCTGAGCCAGATGGTTCGGATGCTATTTTATAGATTACAGAAGGACAAAAGAGGGAAAGATCCTGTATTTTTACATGGTTTTTTTTGCAACCAGTGTAGAAAATGCTGTCTTGTATGTGTGTACTTGGGACACAAGTGAAAAATCCTTTGTTAATTGCTTTGGAGGGAGTGTTGTTGACCTGAATGGGGTCTTTGGCAGTCCTGACAAAAGGCTCAGTGTGGCCAGCCTTTGTGCTGGAGAGCTGGAAGAGCGGTTTCCATATTGGGACAATATGCACTGTGACCTCCGACCCTGCTCAGAGGCGGCAGCTAGAGAGCACTCAGGGAATCGCTCTCCAGAAACACCATGCTTTCCAGGCTCACACACATCTTACCAATAAGAGAGAATAATAAAAAATAAAAAAAACCACGTTGGCACGAGGAGACGATGCACACATGCACACCAACTGTTACTTTTCGTTCATCAACCCGCCGGGCCAAAAATTACACATGCAAGCGTTTTGCTGTCTGACGGGGGCAGGGCAGACTTGGCTGGGGGAGCTGAGAATATTTGCAACACACACACACACACACACACACACACACACACACACACACACACACACACACACACACACACACACACACACACACACACACACACACACAGTGGTGATCTCACTCTGTAAGGGAAGGCGAACATGAAGTATTTGTTGCCACGGGGCCAAGAGAGCAAGAGAGAGAGCGGGGTGGGGGTGATGGGGGTGGGGATTTGTTGTGCTTTGTGGGAGATGGGAGGGAATTAAACATAGCTGTTATATGACTTTTTGTTCAGTACAGTTTCCACATCGGTCCCAGAGAAAACAAAGAGGAATTACGCAACGCTAATGTTACTCAACCCTGATTACAGTCTTACCAGGAAAAGGACGGCGGTGTGTGTCAGGGAGTGCACACATGGACGCCGAATATACAAAATATATGGGATGTCTGCTTTTGCTTCTGCACTCTTTCCACGTGTGGATGACTGCATCTGTCAGCCACGATCACTGTCAGGGTGACGTCCGGTGTGCTGAGTATGTTGTGATGTTTGTGTGCTTGGGTAGCGAGGGTGATCGGAGGATAGTCCAGAAATAGAAATGTTTCATGAAAACATCAGAATGGAGAATCATTTCACTGTAAAGACTAGTTTCATAATCGCCCTGGAGGAACCGAGGCTTGTCTGTTCCATTTGAGCTCCCTTTTTTTTTTTTATGTGTTTAACCCAATGTCAGCTCTGACTACCCTCGCTCCCTTATCCCAGCCTTTTCTCCTGTCAGGTCATGTTTGTTACGAAAGAGGTGTTTTTTTTTCCCCCTCGTTTATCTGGGAAGTGCTGTTAACATCAGAGCCGTGATGATGACTGAGTTACAGTATGTGCGGAAGCAATTATCTTCCCTCTGAATGCCCATCAGCAGAGAGTAGAGAGCACATCCATGAGTAAACAAGGTGTGGCCCCGTTGAGATGATTTTCAGATAAATTTATCTCCCTGACCAATCAGTCTCTTAGTCATTGTGTTTTTGAGGATTCTCTCGGGATTTGTGTGCAGCACTGACAGCAGCCCAGTCTCACAGTCTTCTCTGGCAGCATGCTATAAAATAGACTTGTCAGGGCTCAGGGCACAACAGGGAGTGTTTATGTAAGAGGTTGAAAATAGGCAGCACATTTTGTCATGTTTAGCGTTCGCCATGAGTTCACCAACTCTCCCGGCAGAGTATCAACAGGCCATTCAATGAGGCCTCCGCTTTTCGTTTTTTTTTTTTATAACAACACCAGTAAGAAACGGCCATGCTAGCAGCTCTGTGAGGTACGGAAGCATATTGCTGCCAAAAAAGAAAAACAGGTCAATATCAAGTTCTCACAAGAAACTATTCTTGTTATAACAATGTACTATTTATAAAGTTATAACGTGACGTATTAGATTGTTTTGACATAAAACGTTCCTACTTATAACTTGATAATTGATATTGTTCTAACCTGAAATGTTTCACGTTACAATATGTATGTATGGGGCTTAAGAAAAGGAAGAATGAGGCTCTGGAGGTAGAGTCATTTTTTTTTTATTGTTCAACTGGAGGGACATACCACGTCCACCCGAGATCAACTTGTACGTTATAACGTGGAACGTTTCACGTTCTAACCAAATAAATGGCACGCCGTCATAAAAGGAGTTTATTGTAATTATGTGCTACATTTGTATTTGTATCTTAATCATGCGCAAATATCTGGTTATAACAGAAAAATATGTTGTTTAAACATGAAAATATCTTGTTTTCACCTTAAATGTGATACTTTGTCACTTTCTTTTTCTGGTGTGTCAGCAATACACTTCAGTAATGAGGCTATACTCTCTGCTAAGTGCTAAAATATAATACTCACTAGGACCATGCTATCATGCTGATGTTCACCAAGAATGATCTCACCGTGTCCACTATCTTAGTTGGGTGTGTATCGTGCTAATATTAGCTAAATAGCAGAAAGCACAACTGAGGCGAGGCTGATGGACAAACTCAAATATTTTAACAGACCATGTCACCCTATGACATTTTCAAAGTTATAGTGGTTTATCCTGAGGAGGACATGAAGTTGTGGCTAAGTCCAAAAGTTGCTCTGACATTTCACATAAAATCACGCAAGAAGTCAACGTCACCGGTCTGTAAGATTTATCCTCTACCAAATTTCATGGCAATCTGTTGAGCTGTTGTAGAGAAATTTCCGGCTAGATAAAATAACCAACCAGCACAACACTCGCCAGTCCATTCATGACGTCCCATATGACTTACTAAACATTATGGTGCATGCTGTAGCTGTCAAGCACAAAATTGAGTCACATATTTCATATCATGAATGAACAGCAGCGTCTGACAAACTCAGCATTTCACACGCTGCTTTATTATTGCAGAGCCAGCCAGTAAATTCCCCAGAGGTGTCTGTGCTGACCTAACATAATGCCCCTTTCATCATATATTGAATATGTAAACTGTCCCACGCCTACAATCCTCAGCATCTTCAATAATTTTAAAGCCATACGCTGAGAACTGTAAATCTGATGCCCTCGCTTGCATTGGGAGACAGGTACAATGACACGGACACAAGGCCTCGCATATAAAGTTAATATCGGTGATGTCTAGTGTTTGTATGGACTATTGGGCCCATGTTAAGCAGCTAGTGAAGAAAACTCTGTGCTTTGTTCCCTGGAAATAGCCTATATACCAACTCCAATCTCCCAAAAAGAAAAGCCTGATTGTCAAATAGTAAACCCATCTCCCCTCACCATTTACCAACACAACCAACCTGCTAACCCAGCCCGGCTCCAGGCTGCATACTGGATCAATGTGGATCCAGATCAATAGGCTTATTAGAGCTGCAGTTGAGTGCTGAACAAAGCCGATTAGCTGAGTCTCCACAGCATGTCCCCTCAGGTTGAAGAGAAACACAGAAAAGGTCACCAGTCACAAGGTCATTATGCCCCATGGAGCTGCTGGTTGTACACACTGAGGCGACCCTCAGCCTCTCGGCACATATGACGAACAGAATTAGACTCTGGGAAACATTGATCAGCACTCTCCGTGCTTGCTCTGATCCGTGCAGAAATCCCATTGATTTTTAATCATGTTTAGCTCCCTTTTGGAGCGATGCTTGGGCTGTTGCTAATGCTAATGTGTGAATGAACCACTTAAACCCCGAGATTTGAAGTTATAAAGATGTAGACTCAAATAGAGGTTTGCCACAAGCTTGCTTCAAAGATTTGCTGCCAGCGTTTTAAAGGTCAGTGAGTGCAATAAGCCTGCTTTTGAGACTATTTCTGCAGACGCCTGAGGCTGATCAGTGAGGTGTGAGCTGATGGCGAGTCTATGACACTCAAAGAAAGCAATGTTCTGCAGTCAAAGGATATGACATGAATGTCATGAAAGTCACAGCTAAGCTCATTTTTGTTACCAAAGAACATGCTTGAAAACCTGCCAAAAGACACTTAGGACTTTGAGTTCCTCCTCTGTAGGTGGTATGAAACTGCATACATAGAGGCAGTGAAAGAGATGCATTCATGCTTTCAGGGTAATTTCATCATGATGGGAACCAGAGGCTTATAAACCTTTTCAATCAACAACTTAATGGGCTTTCAGTAACTAACATGCGCATTCGGTGGTGTGTACATTGCAATACTTCCAGTTGAATGCATTAACTGATAAGACTGAGTCAGGTATAAAATATATGGACTAAAAGCTGAATACGTAATTTGTTCGATGGGTAGCGTTTGAAAAAAAAAAACAAGACAAAATAAACACTGTGGGTTTCGTGTAAAAACAGAGATGACTGCTTAATTGGAAAAGCAACTTTGACAGACCTTCACGCGTGTTACTGCCATGTGTGACCGAAGATGAATAGGCTGCTCTTTCTCCGTTTCCACAGAGATATGGGTTTTGACCCCGGCTTTGTGAATAAGCTCTCTGCACTACACTCTGTATCCTGAAACTAATAAGGAGAGTAGGACTGTCTTCTTTGACCCCCCTCCCCTCCAATCCACCATCCACCTCGCACAAAGGCTACCTTTGACTGGGAGGCCTGTAATAAATTGGAGGCAGCAGTAGAGTGGAGACCAGGGGAATATCTGATGACTAAGAGGCTGCAAATGCCACTGTACAAACTGATTAATGAATGCAGCATCATCACAGATTGGACTTCAACCGAATCTCTGAGATCATCCCCTTCACTCCTTCCTCAGCCCAGATTAATGTGAATAAAGGATGTGTTTTCTTGAACTTGAAGATTATTTCCTTCCAGTGAAGTAAACTTGCATGTCATTTGGGTGTTTTTTTAATATAATCCAGAGAGGTGTGCTGCATGTGTGCGGATATTGATCCGGAGCCTTATGTGTTGTGTGCTGGCTCATGGTTTATTTGCAGCTGCTGTTACTGGAAATGGATCCCTGGAGCGATCTGGATTCAGCTGATCCAATTAAACGCTGTGAATAATTGATCTGACAGTGAAACTGAGCCCTGTCACATGGGAGCGGTGACATCATCATGTAAGGGTTGAAACGGTACTCCTGTGCAGCTGGACTGCCCCGGGTCGTTTGTTCCACAATCAGTTCACTGTATCTGATTACCGCCTGTGAAGGACACAAAGCAGACCATGAGGACAGAAGGGGAGGTTACACCGGCATTGTAACGCTCAGCAAGACTGTACGAAGACAACAGACCCACTTGATGGCTGCTGCCTGGAAGCTCATGAGATTGTCATATGTTGCACTCTGCAAACCTGAACCCGCTGTGCTGAGAGAAATGCAGTTCTGATTTCATCTGGTGGCATTGCTGAATTTGAACTTTCTGGTAAAGAAAACAACGATTCTTCTTTGTTTCCTTTCTCACAGTCGTTGTTTGCCTCTCATCTAAGATCTGTGCGAGCTGTTCTGCATAGCGTGCCGCTAAGGACATTCCAAAAGAAGACCTCCACATGAACCAGATGGACTCAGTGTGGGTCGATTATCTTCCTGGCCATGAAATAAGGTGCAAATAGGAGCCATCTTTGGCCCTGGCCTTGGAGGAAGCTTAGATTGTAATATCTAATGAAACCCCTCCAGAGAGGTCGGCTCCTACCGCTCCCCGCTTTTTCATCTAGAGCTGCACCACAAATGAGAAAAGGAGGCTGTTGAACATCTAACATCTTGTCTGAATTAGACTCTAACCCTTGGGCAGGAGCGGGAGGTGGAGGAGGTGCTCTCCATGTCTCTCTTTGGTTTCTCACAGAGGGAGGAAAGGGTGTGGGGTCCCACTTACAGCTGACTCTCATGCTGAAAACATTTTGCTGGGCTGGCACTTCTGATCTGGTCATAATGAACTCACAGGCCTGACGAAATCATCCAGACTGTTTCTCCCCACGTGGTCACACAGTCATCCTGCATCATTGTGTAATGTCCATTTTTGTAAAGTGGCATTATTGCTGTCTGGCTGTGGAAAGTCTGGAAAATCACCTACTGACAATGATCCAGGCTACGTCAACAGTAATATGTTTTTGTTTTAAAAAGCATAACTTTTGCTACTTCTACGCCTCGTGTTCAGACTAGGGCAATTTAAAACTACTAAAACTTGTGAAAATGCTGCTGGCCATGTTTTAGTTTGAAAACCTCTGGGCAGCTTTGCAGCCTGGATGGGAAAAAAAATGCATTTGAATAAGGTAACACCGACACCCAATTTGAAAGGCTTAAAATGCCCATCCCTACTTTGTATTTAATGACAGAAATGGAATTGGAGTCTATGGAGCCAGAGGCTTTTTTGGAGCCAGCCCCTAGTGGCCCTCAGTGGTATTGCAGTTTTCGACACTTCCACATTGGCCTCAATTTTCAGACCCGGAAGCTACGTCCACTTTTGTAGTCTATTGAGTTGTAGCAGCAATATTCTGAAACACATGTTAGGATAAAGTCACATTTAATATTTGTTTAATGCAAATAAATAGCCACATCCACAACTAAAGCTACAAAACGAATATTAACTTGTAGTGATTTTGTATAAAAATCGTCTAGGTCTTCAATATTAACATCCAAACCATCTCAAGTGAAGATAAACTTGATTCAAATATGCTGTTCCCCCCTGGTTTGGAGAAGGCTGGCAAAATCAAATGGCCACACATTTCCCCATGAATCGAGTCATTGGGACTTCACAATGAGGGGGACCCTGTCAGTTAATTACACAAAGGTGGTGACGGCTCCATCCATCACCTTACGCTTTCTTTACCCCCAACATCAAGTCCAGTTGGAGGATTTCCCTCATCCGTCAAATCGGAGAACATTTCCAACTGCAGAGACCACAAATGAGTAGTGAGCTGGAATTTAATCTTTCGACCAACACGCTGACATGAGCTCGACCTCCCAGAAAAGGTCATGCGGTGTTACCATGGCAATGGGGAACACCACCAGTATGCTAAAAAGGTAACGCGGAGGAGTGCAGCGTCTAAACTGAATCCACGGCTGAGGAATTTCAGTGGGTGGGTGCGGATGCATGTTGCATATTAAAATATCCTCTCTAAATGAAGTCAGAGTGGCTGTGGCTCTATTCATTATACCACTCTGATGTTCCATAACCATTAACATCTGTTAAAGCCCAGTACGCACCACGACACATCTAGCTCTCTGGACAAGGAGGGTATTTTTAGACCTGTACTCATTAAGGCTGAGGGATCATTTGTAATGAAGGACGGGAGGGGAGAAGGAGGCCAATAACACTGTGAAAGATGGTATCCATATTCAAATACCTGAGGAGCGAGTGGATTTAACTGCTAGTGAAAAGAGCGGAGGTGAGATGTGAGGGGCAGGCCAATCAAAGATTCTGCGGAGGGCATTACAATAAAATAGTCAGGGCAAGGTCAAGAAAATTATACAGCACATTATGGAATATGTGAATGCTTTCAGCTCTGCCTCTTAAATATAGACAACACATGTAACCTCTAACTAATTACATATGCTTATAACACTGCCATGTTCTCTGGACTGAATCTATTGTTCTCGCCGGGATCAACATTCCTCCGGTAATTCAGCCATAATTCAAATGAGCTCGTCAGTTCTATTAGCAGAGCGGCTATCATTCAGGATCAGGCGTGGTATTGATTAAAAGACTCCCTTCATTGACCACTGCTCCATTATTCCGCTCTGAAATGATATATATCCTGCAGTCAACATGTGCCATATTTCCTGTGTTGGTCACACAATGGTGGTATTGAATCGTAGAAGGGTTATCTGTTTTTCTATAATGGCAATCTGATTTAATTTGCTGCAGGAGGCAAAGTGCCGTGCAATTCGTCTCTTTTCTCCAGGTAGGGTTTAGATTGGATAAGAATATAGGGCCATTGTCTTACAAAGTGAGGACACAAACACGGATAGGGTGGTAGACATCCCTCGTGCTCCGGCTCTTTCGGTGGGATGTAGCCTGATGCAACAGTGCCCCCTGGCGGACACAGTGGAGTTACTCAAAGTGTCAATGAACTTAAAACAAGCAGAGGAAAATCCAGGTGTTTTCACAGACTGAAAATTATTCAGACTATCATGTTTGTGTAATGTAATTAGCATGGAGCCCTTAACTGAACATTTGTCTAATTACCAGATGCTCCACTGAATGCTAAATCTGACAAACTGACATCTAACCAAGCCAAAAGGGGGGGAAACGAGAAGCCAGGCAGTCCAAATATGCTTTTGCAGGCCCCACCAGGCAGCCGCTGTCACTGGCAAAACAGGAAAACACAATGGAGTGTTGGAGGGACTCGTTTGCCAGAGCGACCTTCGCTACCGCACAATTAGCAGCAGGACAGCGAGCACACCAAATATCCGAGTGCCACTCAACAGGGAGGCCAAGTTGGGTCTGTGGCTCCAAATGGAGTTGGCCAATTTGGCCGGTGACTTCATTGGCATGTGAAGCCACTCATTGTCCTCTCAGGCAGCCGGCAGATGGGCGAGAAATGAGGCCAGGTGCTGAGAAGTCACTGATGGAGTAATAATATAATAGTATTAATATTTATTCATGATAGGAAATAATAGCATCTGATGAAACCCAGCTGCATCACTACTGCTGTGTTGTGGATTCAGCCAAGTCAGATATGGTGCTTTGTCTTTATAAAGGAACATTTCACTCTATTTTTAAGTGTTGGAATGGTTTTGTATATGAAGGTCCAATTGTCTTACAAAAATGAGACAATGAATATAAATATATAAATATGAAGGTTAGGATCAGTCTAAGTATATATACAGTGCCATATTCACAATAGTTTATTACCCACAGTTAAGGGACCATTATCAGTCTTATCAAGTGATTATATCAAAAATCTGCTGCAAAGTAATATAAGGTGATTTTCTCTGGTGCTATATGTTAAGCATATTAGCTTTAAAGAAATAGTTCATTTTGGGGAATGCGCCTCTGCGCTGTTTTGCTGCCGGTTCAATAAGAAGATGAATACTACGCTCATGACTGTACAGTAAATAGGTAAATGGATCAAATAGCGCGTCAGCTTAGCATCAAGACTTGAGCGAGGGAAACCGCTAACTTGGCTCTTGGCAGCAAAGTCCTGCTGCTACCAACTCTAAAGTAAGCCTATTTCCAAAAGTGTTAAACAATTAAAAAATCCTGGAGTTTGTATTTGTTTCATCAGCTTAAAACATGTATTAGTTTGAGCTCATGAATACCAACTCATGAGTCTTTGAATCCTAAAACATTTGACCTGATATAAAACTGTAAATGAAAGTGACAAACGCTTCAGTGTGTAAATATCTAAAGGAGTGACGCCTCACCTTTCCACAACTTCAGCCACCCAAACATCTGTGACCCACACCTAAAGAATGTTGAGGTTTCATCAAGAGGCTGCTAAAAGACGATACAGATGCTGTGGTCCTTGAAATATTTTAAAGAAATAGATGCGATGTCAGCGATCAATAGGCTAACATTGATCGCTGCATAAAACAAGGTACCACTCACACCGCCGGATGTCATTCACTGGAGACAATTTACAGCACAAAAAGGCTCTAAGGGACGGCATGATGTTCTCTGCAGAGGGACATTTCTGTCATGACCAAGCACAGCAGGCGCTCATAGGGGGGAAATAAAGCGCTCGCAGACCTCGATGGGAAAAAAAAAATGCAGATGACAGGATGGGGAGTGTGATTCAGACCACAGGGTGTTGATTTCTGGGAAAGTGGCTCCGGAGGCTGGAAGTACGAAGACAGATGGCAACATGGTGCACCGATTCCCCTATGAGGCTTCACACACAACAAGAAACCCATTTATGAGATGGCTCTCTGAGTCTAATGCCACTAATTTGGGTCTGATGAAGAACACAGGAGCCGAGTGCCAGCTATGGGGACTTTCAACCATCTCTAAACGGATTTTTGAGAGGCCAGATGTGCCGTGCCGTGAATTTGATTCAACAGTGTTTATCCCTACAGGAGATTTTATAAGGACTTCTTATCAGGTTACATAGACTGTCTTATAGGAGTGATTCTGTTAATGCATCAGCTGCATGAATACAAGCTTAATAAACACTCAAATGTTCATGACATCAACCAAATATGTGAACAGAATTAAAGAGATATAAGAACCATGGTGGAACATGGAAAATATATCTTCTCAAATATTGAATTTAAATGCCATTTTGAAATACTTGTACCATCCCAGGAAAAGAAAATCACAAGTACTCTGCAATATGGAGAATGATATCAAACAGGACCCACCGGAATCAAATGCATCCTTAAATAGTTGTACACAGTAATGCATCAATAATTATAATCCACTAATATAGAATATTCTGAAGTGATCATTTTGAGTACTTTTAGTTTTATAAGTATGTTTTGATGCTAAAACTTTCATTTTTCTACCTTTACATTAGTAAGGCCATAGTTAGTCTTCCCTCGTCGATGATGAATGGAATCTGATTTCCTGTCTGTTTATTTGCCGGCACACGAATTTTGCCTGACAAAAGGGAGCACCAACTTTGACTGGTATTGATTGTTTGGAGGCACCAGACAGAAGAGGCCTCCTTCCAATTAGGATCAATACAGATGTCTAGCAGCATTGTCTGTGAGTGGATCTGTGTTAAACCCCGCTCCCCAACATTTGTAAAGAATTAGTTCATTTCTTTGCATTTTTAGTCATAGTAGATGCATGGCTCCCTTCCAGTCAGTCCACTTAAATCCAGACTGAATCTCAGCAGCTATAAAATGAACTATCAAGATATGATGTGATACGAGCGTAGTGTCCTCAGGCTCTCAGTCAGATCCATCCTTTGTTCCTCCCTAGCCCGTCCAAATACGGTCCCTTCTGACTGCAAAATAGCGAGATGTCTACAGCTGAAATACCAAACTCTAGGCTTCAGTGCAACAGTTCACAAAGTAATGGGTTACATCATGGTTGGTTGCCACTTGATCGTGACTTTGCCTCGTGACATAAAAAAAACAACCATGTGGCTTAGGACAAAACAAATCTCATGGTTAGGGTTGTGTACCAAAATACCCCAAGTCCTGCATGCAAGTGGGTAATATGACTGCCATTGTACTTCATCTCATCACCTCCATTACATGATGTCCATGACTCAGGTGTCTTTTCACACCAAGGCAACGTCATGTGCTACACAGACATGCTACCATCTAGTGAACACTGCTGTGCCGTGATACTGGCCTGCAGTGCTAAAAAAGAAAATGTTATGACATGCTAACACACTAAACTAAGATTGTTTTAATGCGTCTAAAAGATTATATCTCCTTGGGTTATGTCAGCGTTGTAATTTGAGCATGTTAACATGACTGGAGAGAGGGTTTTTACCCTTCAACAAAAGGTTTGGGCAAATGTATGTAAAAGGAAGAAAATGTTAGTAAATGGTTAAAAAAAAGCTTCAGAGGAGAGGAAAAGTGTTTCAGTATGTGCCTGTATGAATGAAACTGCTAGTGGTTTCACCCCCTCCATCAAATCCCGCCGATTGTGGTGGGCTCCTTTATTCATGGACTATGATATGCTGAACATGTGTAAGTAAGACATGATTTGCACTGCTGAATGTTTTCATAAGAGACTCCCTCCAAGAAAAGGAAACTATAGATAAAAAAAGATGAAAAGTATATTTTAAATTCATCTTTGAAACGCATAACCTGGAGGGACCTTTCACTTAAATGCGAGCAAACCCACTCAGGCAGAAAAGAGGTTTAACCGCTCTCAAGCACAAGACAGGCGGGCTGATTGCAGAGAAGCAGGCAGAGTGTGTCTGCTTTTAGAGGCTGTGTTGGCTCGAGTGAAGCCAAACTGGACACAAATCATCTGGAGCACCATCCAGAGGGGTGGGCGTGTGGGTGGGTGGGAAGGCAGAGCAGATAAAACGAATCCTAAAAAGCTCCTGGCAGCTGAATAAAACAGCCCCAAAGGCTGTCTGTCATGGCATGGTGTTCAAGCGTTGGCCCCCTCTTTCTGTTTCTAGCTTTGTTCATGTCCTGGTTTCACAGAGCTTTCATCTACCTCCCTGGCTCTCCCATAGGTGCCTGCGTAATTACTACTGACTCAAAGAGAAAGAGGCAAACATGAATCTGCAAACATTACAAAAGTAATTCATTCCTGTCGATTCACTCTATCTTTCAATCCATCTGCCAGCTTGATGAGCTTGCTTATTTCTCTGCAACCTTGTTAAATTAACAGAATGCTGTGGGCACAATTAATCACCACTGTCCTCAAACTACCTAAATTTAGTGTCACTTACCATTTGATCACTCACTGAAGTCACCTTGCTTGATCCCTCCAGGTCTAAATGTTCTAATTTGTAGACTACATAAATTCTTCACTACAATGCAGCCTTTAATAGCACAAGCAGCATGAATCCTATCTCTTAGCTACAGTCTGCAGGTGTAGACTGAGGCTATGAGAGGTAGGTACTTCCCTCTGAATCATTTATGAGCAAATAAAATTGTAACTTCACAGTTTTTTCGAGAAGTGCCAGTTGCCTGGTATTTACCGCCGTTATGATATATTTATGACAGCAGTGAGGAGGATGTTCAAATGTCTTTCTACTTGATTTGGAAAGAATCCTTCAAGCAGTAAACAACATCAGCGTTGGTGGTAGCAGTGGGTGCATATTGTAAACTTCAGCTCTAACACTGTCACGGATAAAGACACAAACTCTGACACTTGTCTGCCGTTTATTTCTTCAGCACCGCGGTACTTATTTAAGTGAAACAATTTTTTTTTTGGTCTCTTTATTCTCTTTTTTTTTGTTGTTGTTGCATTCTCCTCCTGAGAAATCTACACTAACATCATGGTTGCATCATTTCACACATGTCTTTCTTGCTGGCTTGAAACCGGCACAACAGCTGGGCTGTCAGAAGGTGTCATTTTTGCAAAAGCAAACAGGGTAATAACTGGCTGCACCAGCTTTCTGAGGATCCACCTGACACACTGCCGCCTCCCCTGCTGCTCTGCAACGAACTGCTGAACTCCAGATGGGGCTGACTCTTTGACTTATTAAAGATTTACCAGGTGAATCTGCAGTCGTGCCCTTGACCTTCAAAGCTGCGAGGAGGAGCTGTGACTGCACTAAGATAGTGAGCATTTGGGAATGCGAGGGGGCAGAAAGTTGACAAACGACTCAGCTGGCTTTGCCAGTCAACAGCGTTGGCAGGCTGTCAACGGAGAGAATGCAATATCATTTGTAGTAAATTGCATCCCACACGACGTACACGCAAGTCTAGTTGTTCTGACAGCTCCTTCTCACCTGTCAACAAAAGAGCACACACACGCCCACACACATCTTTCTTTTACCCACATGTGCCAATAAAACTAACAAGGAAACACACACCAACAGAGCAACATCAAGTTTACAATAACTCCAACAGCACGGATATAAAAATACTGTTTTCAAAATTTACACTACAGCTAAAATTTTCCAGACAATTTGATTTTTGATTTACAGTTGAATTTAAGTGAATCAAGCGAAAGCATATTGCATTAACTGGAGCATCTTCCCTGGCTGGGAGAACATTACGTTAGAGAAATTTAAGAGGAGTAAATATGTCTTACTGTAAAGGGACATTTGTTTACATTAAATTGACAAGACAAACCAGGACAGTAGAAGAAAAGACACAGAGGCAGCCACTGCCAGAGTCTACAGTGGTGTGAAAAAGTGTTTGCCCCCTTCCTGATTTCCAATTTTTTTGCATGTCTGTCACACTTAAATGTTTCAGATCATCAAGCAAATTTAAATATTAGTCAAAGATAACAAGTAAACACAAAATGCAGTTTTTAAATGAAGGTTTTTATTATTAAGGGAGAAAAAAAAATCCAAACCCACATGGCCCTGTGTGAAAAAGTGTTTGCCCCTCCTGTTAAAACATAACTTAACTGTGGTTTATCACCTGAGTTCAATTTCTCTAGCCACACCCAGGCCTGATTACTGCCACACCTGTTCTCAATCAAGAAATCACTTAAATAGGACCTGCCTGACAAAGTGAAGTCGACCAAAAGATCCTCAAAAGCTAGACATCATGCTGAGATCCAAAGAAATTCAGGAACAAATGAGAAAGAAAGTAATTGAGATCCATCAGTCTGGAAAAGGTTATAAAGCCATTTCTAAAGCTTTGTGACTCCAGCGAACCACAGTGAGAGCCATTATCCACAAATGGAGAAAACATGGAACAGTGGTGAACCTTCCCAGGAGTGGCCAGCCGACCAAAATTACCCCAAGAGCGCAGCGACGACTCATCCGAAAGGTCACAAAAGACCCCACAACAACATCCGAAGAACTGCAGGCCTCACTTGCCTCAGTTAAGGTCAGTGTTCATGACTCCACCATAAGAAAGAGACTGGGCAAAAATGACCTGCATGGCAGAGTTCCAGGACGAAAACCACCGCTGAGCAAAAAGAACATTAAGGCTCGTCTCATTTTTGCCAGAAAACATCTTGATGATCCCCAAGACTTTTGGGAAAATACTCTGTGGACTGACGAGACAAAAGTTGAACTTTTCAGAAGGTGTGTGTTCCGTTACATCTGGCGTAAAATTAACATCGCATTTCAGAAAAAGAACATCATACCAACAGTAAAATATGGTGGTGGTGGTAGTGTGATGGTCTGGAGCTGTTTTGCTGCTTCAGGACCTGGAAGACTTGCTGTGATAAATGGAACCATGAATTCTACTGTCTACCAAAAAATCCTGAAGGAGAATGTCCGGCCATCTGTTCGTGACCTCAAGCTGAAGCCAACTTGGGTTCTGCAGCAGGACAATGATCCAAAACACACCAGCAAGTCCACCTCTGAATGGCTGAAGAAAAACAAAATGAAGACTTTGGAGTGGCCTAGTCAAAGTCCTGACCTGAATCCTATTGAGATGCTGTGGCATGACCTTAAAAAGGCGGTTGGTGCTGGAAAACCCTCCAATGTGGCTGAATTACAACAACTCTGTAAAGATGAGTGGGACAAAATTCCTCCACAGCTGTAAAAGACTCATTGCAAGTTATCGCAAACGCTTGATTGCAGTTGTTGCTGCTAAGGGTGGCCCAACCAGTTATTAGGTTTAGGGGGCAAACACTTTTTCACACAGGGCCATGTGGGTTTGGATTTTTTTTCTCCCTTAATAATAAAAACCTTCATTTAAAAACCACATTTTGTGTTTAGATAGGTAGGTAGTTACTTTATTAATCCCCAAGGGGAATTTTTTTCGCTACAGCAGCATTTATAGATACAGGAAAACAATAAAATAACAGTACAAATATTAAATATAAAAATGCACAGTATATACAGTGTATATATATATATATATATATTTTATATTTAAACAAACAAGAAAACAGACAACAGTGTTATTGTTGTGTGATGGATTTGACCAGAGGTGAGTTATTGTACAGTCTGATTGCAGTGGGCAGGAATGATCTCCTGTATCGGTCCTTGTGACAGCGGAGCTGGAGGAGTCTGTTGGAGAACGTGCTCTGCTGTCCCTGCAGCAAGTGGTGGAGAGGGTGGGCAGGATTATCCAATATGGATAATAGTTTGTTCAGTGTCCTCCTCTCCACCACCTTTTCCAGGCTGTCCAGTTTGCAGCCAATGATGGAGCCAGCCTTCTTAACCTTGTGTTATCTTTGACTAATATTTCAATTTGTTTGATGATCTGAAACATTTAAGTGTGACAAACATGCAAAAAAAATAAGAAATCAGGAAGGGGGCAAACACTTTTTCACACCACTGTATGTGATAAACAGCAACATCTAAAAAAAATAAAAATAAAAATAAAAATCCTGTGATGTGTAATATTCCTTCTGACAGGCCTGCTCTCAGGAGGCAGTGGGCTGGTATTTTTGAGGCATGAATATAAGAAGTGAGAATGGATGAATATCTCCACTGAATATTTGGCTGACGTGGAGCAAAGTGTGTGAAGTCTCTGATTTACAGTGCATTTAACACAGACCAGCTGGGGGTTTTCGTGTGAAATGAGTTTTATGTAACCAGAGAACAGGAGTGGGGGAGGATGTGCTGTAGCTGATGTGGAGAGGATCAGATCTCCTCTGCTGATTGGAGCTGAATCAGGTGGATCTGAGTGAACAGGGTGTTTTTCTTTAAGATGACAGCTCGGTTATGGCTTGAAAAGAGAAGTGACAGCAGACCTTTCATGTCCTGTATTCAGTACAATCACTGGATTCTGCTGTAGTTTAACCTGGCATACCTGGCTTACTGTCCTTTTGATACTATCCACTAACCGTTGTCATGATGTATATTTTTTTGTGAATTTAATTTTTTTTTTCATCCTCCATAAGAAAAGTGTGTTGCCATTTATATATTTACCGACATTTAGCATTTTGAAAACACTGAGTTTTAATCACTTGAACGTGTTGATTTGCAACATTTAATTAGGGTGCATTGAAGCAGGATGCATTGAAAATATCTAGAGTACATAACATCACCCAGACATTTTAGAAATCCTAAGGTCATGAGTCCAAATCCCAAAACAGACCGAATCTTACATAATTTGTACATCTAATATTGTTCATTTTTTGCGGAAATACTGAATACTGTTCAGGAGTCAACTTTTGCATCTAAAACTACTTGAATTACCCTAAAAATGTGAATCGTGTTGGATTTTTTTAAGACGACAGAATTAAACCCTCAAATTCCCAGAAATATGCTGAGGACAAGGCCTCAGTGTCCCCACTGGTAGCCATGTCCCTGTTTGACATCTACAATGTAGTTAAATGGTCTGTAACTTTAAAGGACCACCAGAGGGACTTTCTATTTTTAACGCATTTACTGCAACTCATGAATTCATAAGTAGAAATGTTAAGTCTAGTGGTGTAAGGATACAGGGTGTCGTACAGAAGTGTGGTTGGTTTATCAAAGGCTTTTTTCTGCTGAAAATATCTGCCTGCCATTTAAAAATAATTATCCTACGAGAGCATAGTGAACTAAAACAGCAAAGTGGGCAGTAAAACCAAAACAATGAGCCGTAAGACCCGACAACAATCTGTACAGCCGAGGGGAAGTCGAGAGAAGGGTGCTAATTCTCAATGGGTTCACCACCCTTCACACTTTTCATGTCGTCACATAATCCACTGTAAATTTAAGGTGATTGATTGGAGCATCTTTAAATTAGCCGACTGCATAATCCAGGGAAATAAAATGGATGTTTATATTTAGGAGAGACTGGTAAAGAGATTTGTCGTTCCACATCTTAGTTGTTCATCATTAAAAAATTAAAAGAACACACAGAGGGCGTTTAATTCCTGGCAAAACCGCTCTACTTGACTACACCAGCGTCACTTTCACAACTGCAAGCCCCGACGTCCACCACTGTGTGCATTGCATGCAGATGTGAAAATGATGGAATAGGTCAGTGTGTAATTGAAGTAGTCGCCGACGGACTTTGGAGGTGCTTTGAGTTGTACGTGCCCTCCATCGATGGCACCCAAACAAAGCTGGAAGCTTTTCTAAATGATTTTAAAATTGTATTGAAATGAATAGAAAATTCTAAATGGTTGATATGGCCCTTTACACAGCACTGGCAGTGTTCCTTAAGTGGAGTGGACAGCGGCAGGATGCGGTTCTGGAGAGGTCCACAGTAAAAGCCAAGCGGAGCCCGAGGCGAGGCGCAGCACGTGGTCATGCTCCAGTTAACTGGAGTTCACTAGAGGTTAAGTGAGCTGTAACTTAACAGAAACTTCTGCAATATACGTTCAGGCAGGGGAGATGACAACACTATCTGACAGCTCACGTATTCGAAACTGTCATCTTGATTTTGATGTCTGCTGGTGGGCAATAGTTTTGTCTTTGCAGCGAGGCTGATTCCTAAAACACACAGAGCCAAACCAGCTCTGGCTGCTGCTTCTGAAATGAGGCTACGCACAGAGTAATCGTTTGCTCCGACCCCTGGGACTGTGGGGAGACACTCGGAGTCCTTGCGAGTCCATTTTACCCCTGGCTACATGGTTCAGGCCACTGACTAAGAGCGCTGCTTCAGTGCCCGCACTACTCTGAGGAAGTGACCTCAATACATCCAATAACCCTGCTCGCAGAAGCGCGACAGCTGCAGAAGATTGGAAACACACCAGGTTTCTTATCTTAGATACTGCTAAAATGAGAGAGTACATTGTTTTGGTGGTGTAAATGTCAAGGGAAGAATGGTTGCAAGTTTTCTCATATCTAAATTACATCTTCAAATAAAAAAAGGAAAAACTCAGCACAACTGTCTGGTGATTTTTGGGGGAGTAAAATAATATTCAATAAAAAGAATTCAGACTATTACAAAAAGGTAACAACAAAGGCTCTACATGATGGTTAAACACAGAAAAACGGCAGTGATTGTATTCTGTTCTCACTAGCGTACAGCTGTATCAATCAATATTTATATCACATTCACAAAAAGGTTACCTGACCTGACCAGTGAGCAAGTCCGAGTGGAGCAGATAAAAAGCCAAATATTTCCCCCGGGAGTTGGTGAATATTGAACTTTCATTGATCAGATTGACAAGAACACAACTCCAGATAATGCGCACATCGCTCTATGTCTGATGTATATATAAAAAACCTATATATTCTTCATATCTGATGTATGTCATGGTTGTGTTGTCAGTTGGCTCTGCTGCATCCAAGTGGCCATAAAAAAAAAAAAAATCTATTAATGTTGTGATGTTATTGACACTTATCGATGAACTAGGAAAGCTGCAAATTTAATCTTTAAATCTGAGGATTTTAGTATAAAAGTTCCAACAATCTGAGCGTAATATTAGTGAGCAAAGTGCAAGATGTCCCGCATTCACATTATTCTCCAGGATCTGGATCTGTAAGGTCTTTATTTCACCAGGAGCTGTGGACTGAAAAGATAAATCAACCCGATTATTTCATCTACATTAAGCCAGTCCGTCCATCTTACGCCTCTTTAAGTAAATGTTTGTCTCTTTGCAGTGTGCTGATTGTTGAGGTAACAGTGAGCTGCAGGAGCTGATTTGTGCTGATTACTGAGGCCGATGTGACTGTGTGCACCACGTCCAGGTGATTGTGTGGGATCCAGCATTTGGCACTTGTTACTGTTGTTTTCCACAGAGATGCTAATCATCCAGCATGCGCTGGAGGCATGATTAAATGTCAGACAGCTCCGCTCAGCTTTGGCCCTCTCACTGTGAATAAACCTTTCTCACCCACAGGCTGAGGAGGCCTGCAGTCTGCAGCCACGCAGAGCCACAGCTCCCCCTACAGCTCACACAACAAAAGACAACCAGGTCAGAGTGCCATCTCTTTGCGTCATACCAAACTCAGCTATTGCACACTGTAAATGACCGAAACAAAGAACTCTATATGTTTTGTCCTTTTTAAGTAGTCTCTGGTTTCTCGAATAAAGTTAATCAAAACACAACAATCATGTGATAGCAGTCCTGGAAAAGAGGACATTTTGTGATATAAATTATGATAAACTAAAAAGGAAAGACCTCCATCATATAGTACATCCAGATCTGAACTATAAGGATATCTTGCTCATGGGAAACCTGCCAGCAATAGACAAACATTTAGCATTTCCTTTTCCTCAGTTTGAACATTTCCCCAGTAAATCTATGCAGCCGTCTAGGTGGGTGTAACGCAAACCATTAAAATCTTTTTTGAAAACTGTTTGGTTGCAATACGATTATTATATAGCAAATATAGGGGGGCAGACCACCAGTATGGGAGTTTAAAATATTTAAAGTATAAGAAATATTTAGTCATTTACACAAACTCAGGGGTATAATCTGTTTTCCAACTTTTTTAGTAACAAATTAAAATGATCTTTATCTGGCTGGGTTCATATTTGATATATTAAAATTAAATCCCAGGTAGCATTTACATTGTTTTGCTGATTTTTAGAACTGTTAGAAAAATTCACTTCACCCAGAGTGGACTTGAACATTAGTTAAATAGGTATGAATACAGAAAGAGCTGAGTGACAAGTAAGATTAATGATGATCTAGATTTTTTTTTTTTTTTTTTTAAACAGCTGCATTGTCTTTGTAAGGTATAACACTCAGTCTTTCATGTTGTGCTCTAAAATCACGTTTTATTATGACACCGAGTTGGATTTTGTATTCTGTCCTTTAGTAAAGTGACACGATAACATTAGCATTGATGTCATTTTTATCTTGACATAACAGTCACAAAAATCTGAGGAACAAAGGTCATGAGTAACGAAAGCAGTGGCTGGACATCAGTGAAGAGATTTATTTCATAGGAAGCCTCTCTGAAAATCAATAGACTGACACACACACACACACACACACACACACACACACACACACACACACACACACACACTCTATCTATTTATACTCGGCCTATAAAAACATTGTAAGAATAGTTTAAATGAAAAACAACCAGATGAACATTTGTCATAATCATTTTATTAAAGAATGGGACAAAGGGTGCCCATGTTACCATTACAACATTTAAAAAAATAGTTTTGTTTAATTCTCAACCACAGCATCAGTGTTGACGGTAGCAAAGAAAGCGTGTGTATTGTTATTGTTTTTGGTAATTATGTCAAAGAAGGACTGCCTTGCATTTCTCAGTTCCAGATTATAACTGCGAAGTCTCTCTTTATAGATGTCACAGTGAACCTGGAGATTTGTTTTTTTCCAGCTGCATTCAGCTTTCGGAGACTCTCTTTTCTCTATTCTGACCAGCATGGCATTTATCCAAGGAGACTTTTGCTTACCAGAGACAACCTTCACTTTAGTGGGTGCAATGGGATCAATAACATTTTTAACTTTAGAATTGAAGTTATCTGCAAGCTCATTGACTGAGATGTGGAGGAGAACTTCTGAATAAATAGTTCACTGGTGTTTTCAGAGATGCAAGGCTTTGTCACAACCTCGATTTTGACACTTGTGTGAAAAGAGATAATAAAGAAAGAAAGAAAGAAAACACAGAAATAATCAGAGAGTGCAACATCAGTCACAACAACCTTGGAAATGTTTAGACCTTTGGTGATTAGATCCAGAGGGGGCCTTCTGTTGTGTCACATGCGGAGTCAGACCATAATAATCAAGAACTGCTACTCATTTAGTACGACAACCACGACGTTTAATTTCTTCAGTGTCGAATCTGCGAGCATACTCTTCCAGGTCTGCCTTCACCTTACTTGCTTCAGGTCGATCTTCTGGCTTCGCACTCAGCATGGACTTGATAAAGATGTACTGGAGCAAAAACAAAAAGAAACAATAAAACAGCAGCTAAAAATTTCATTACGTGGCATTGTTTAAGATGTCAACCAATCAAACCATTTCTGAAGCTCTAGTCTGTAGTATTTCCCAGTAAAAGGTAAATAATTTAAATATTGAGAGGTATATCCTCAAATACTGTCATCTGTCCTTCCTGATGTTGTTCATTATCCACATCAATCTTGTAGGCTCTTTGAAACTTGGCAAATGGCCTACTGCAGTGACACTGATATGTCAGCCTTCCACTTCCCCAAGGGATAAAACGATTCAGTAAACCAGCACAAGTAGAAAATACTGACACATAAAAATCCTCTGAGAAAATGTTGACGTACCTCTTCAATAAAGTGTTTAAATCGAAGTGGAAGTTCCTGTTTTCTGATGTTTTCCCAAATCTGAAATTCATGCCGTGATAAAAAGAGAATGTAACTGGCTTGGCACACCTGGCATGTTGCTCAATTATGGTCTGAGCATTTTGATCAATATTTAAAAACACCTGAGGTTATTAACAGCCATTGTTGAAACCACTGACAAAACAACTCACCTTCTCTTTTTCATGACGTGTGTACATTTTCCAGAGAAGCTCAAAGTAGATCAAACCCAAAGGAAATATGTCAACATTTCTGTCGTAGTTCTTCTCGCTCTCCTGTTGTAAAATAAGAAAACAGAATCAACTTGGGAATGAGTCACTTTAATGTCTGGTTTTAATCAACATGATTAACTAAAATATAACCAGTTACGTCATGAAGTCACTATGCAACTCATTCAATCATTAAAGCCTCTTTCACTTCTACTCAGTGGGAAAACTATGAAGCACTGAAGCAAGATAATACACTGAGTTATGACATTGTGCTCTGAACAATACGATTTCATTCAATACAATAACAATAAACCATTAATCAACACTTTTCACATTTTGGTAAATCAAGACTTTAAAAAGCAAAAATATAGGTTTAAGGTTCCCAAACTTTTCAGATCATATGCCACTATGTACCAGACCAAATTTCCCAAGTACCACCTCCATCTGCAAATACCAACAGTTCCTGATGGTGTCAAGCTAATGAAGCATTATGTTGTACATGGCTAAGCAAAAGCAACTTTTATTTCTAAATGTTTGTCTGTAATAGAATTAAATTAAATGACCATCTATTGGACTTGGGCTAGTTGGAGTGCAATTATTAGGCCTGTTAGGCACTGACATAGAAGACTGGAAAGTTAATGTCAACACAGCTGACCTCACCTGCTCAGGTGCCATGTAAGATGGTGTTCCCTTCACAGTTCTCTCCATCGGCTTTGTGTCATCATTGTCAGCAATGACCAGACCAAAGTCTCCAATCTTTACTTTTCCGTCCTGGCCAAGCATGATGTTGGAAGGCTAACCACATAAAACAAACAAACAAACATGTGGCTCCATGAATAATGTGCAGTAATATATATTTCAGGGTTTCTGCAGGTACTTCAATAAGTAAATTTAGGACTTTTTTTTATAACATATACAATAGTGTTAAACAACTTCTTTATACACAGGCCTGTGTGCTGCCTCCAGAGAGCTTGTTATCTCACCTTCAGGTCCCTGTGGATCAACTTCTTGGAGTGAATGTACTCGACTCCACTGACTATTTGCTGCATGATGATCAGACTTTCTTTGATTCTAATGAAGTATCGCTGAGATTTTTTCATATTCTTCTCGTCTATCCAGGTACTCAGTGTTTTGTCACAAAACTCCATCTGAATATGGAGCCACTGATAAGGTGAATCACTGGAAGACCTAGAACTGATAGAAAAGATAAAATGGTCAAATTCTATACCTTTGGTAAATAATATTTTAATAAGGGGATGAGTCTTACTGCGAAGAGCTGGAGTTGTTATCTGAACTGTCCGGCTGATATCCTGAATCCTCAATCCAACACGAGTGGTATCGAACAATGTTAAGGTGTTCCAAATCCGATAATGCCTTCGCCTCTCGTAGAGCTTTTCCGATCCTGAAGGAAAGAAAATGAATCATTAAAACTTTCAGTTTGTTTTGGATTATTTCTATGCCAAATAGACTATGAAATGCATGCTGAAAACAAGAAACATTCGTGAACACATAACTTACTCTCTGCAGCGGACAATCTTCATTGCGTAACACTTGTTCAGCAGTTTATGTTTCACCTTGAGGACTCGACCGTAGCCTCCTTCACCGAGGAGACATACGCTTTCAAATTGTGACTTGTTACTGTTGAAGGAAATGTCTTTCTTATTGAATTATTTTTTTTAAAGCAGACAAAACATAAAACATCATAAGAAATATTATTAAGTGACGATGTTGCAGTTTTTCCCATACCTGAAGATTTCAGTATCATTTAAAGTCATCTCACTTGGAGTGTTTCCCGTATTTATTTCTTCAGAAAGCAGATCCTTAATAAATAAAAAAAAAGAAACAGAAATCATGATTTCAAACTTAAATGGCAAAATAAATGCTCAATTTATGTATCAAAATGATTCAAATCTCCATCACACTCACAATAAATCACTGCTGTTTTGCAAAGTATTTTCAAAATTTGCTGCGATTCCAACATGATATAAAAAAAATGTTTAGCTGCATTTCTTATGAAATATCATGTACTTTAGGTTCAGACTAAGTCTGAATAAAATGTATGCTCTTTTGGGAAAGGGATTTTGTTCCCTGCTAAATTGGAAAAATTATAGAAAAAACTAGCAGGCAAATTTAAGCAACATTTTAGAGACATATCAAATTACTTGAAAACGGTGAAGGTGAGAAGATTAGTGGAAGTGAATAGTCATAAAATTCTCATGTTGGGTTCCCAGTATTCCCTCTGGACCCATGAGCCCGACAAACGTTTTTACAATATCTCAGTACTTTACCTTTTTGAAGGCTGCAATTGTACATCTTGATTCCACACAGTCATGAACATGAGGCTTTTTTTAGAGGCGCAACTCAAAAGGGGATTAGAGAGTGGATTTTTCTTTCTAGTATTAGATAGATTGAAAGGTAAGAACAAACCTGAACTTTGGGATGGTTCGATAAAGTCCTTGCCACACTTTTTGATTCAATGTTACAGACATCCCTCGGAAAATACAAAGGGAGATATTAGTAAACATTTTGACAGATGAAATGCCATCGGTCAGTGAGTTACAGTGAGGTTTGTTGTGTGTACCACCTGGCTGATGCACCATCATCACATAAAGCTGAGCTGGAAGACACCTGAAACACAAATAAGAAGTCATAATGTAGCATCTTTCACAGTCATTAGCAACTTAGCTGGAGTTTTCAGGATAAGGTAGGTAGGTAGGTAGGTATATACTTTATTAATCCCCGAGGGGAAATTTTTTAATAGTTTATGGCCAGGACTTTCAAAATAATAAACTGGTTATCAGTATAGTTCTGTAGAGCAACAGATTTAGTGACCCTCTTAAAGCTTAACAAAAAATGTCCATTGAGCATGGAGACAGATTACCATTTTTACTTATGAAAACCTTTTTTGAATATATTCAAAAAACATTTTGTTTGGTTCCATTGACACCAACTCTCACATTCAATGTACATTTTTTGAAATCTTACAAATTAGAATGAAGCCTGTAAATCTTTGATAGATTTCCTTATTTTCAAAAAGATACCTTGATTGTTTGCAACATAATCCAATTTCCATACTTTATAACAAGCACCTCAGTGTATCTTTTGGAGCCAGGAGTTACTGGCGTGTATCATGACTTCCGTGTTTTTATTGCCACATATTTCTTCATTTACCAGCTTGGCTGCTTCCTCCTTAGCTTCCCTCTTTGTTGTCCCAGAGGAAGCTGGGTACTCTTTATCATCAAACACGACTCTAAAATTACACAAACTTTATTTCACACATTTAAAATGGTGACCAAACAACTACAAATGGATGATAACGGATTGTGGAGACTTACAGGTTAGAATTATTTGGTTCAAATCTGGTTGACCTCGAGGGCTTAGTGGGTGCCCTATTCTTCTGACCATGTTCATTGAGGCATGACCTAAAGTTAAGTTTAGAGATATTTTGCTGACAAACTGGCCCTGCTGCCTTTTTTTCCTGAAAGAAAAACACAAGAATTATTTGCAGCTTCTGCCATCATTCAGAATAAACCAACTAAACATGTTCTGTATATGGTCACATTTGCACCATTTTAACAAGGACGAGTCTTACCGCTGGTCCTTGATTTTCTTTGGTGTTCAAAATCATCATGGCACTTTTAGCTGCATTCTGCTTGGCTTTCTTCATGCTAACCCCCACACCCACAGTCAAGCCTTCGCCATTCAACACAGCCCTCATGGTGACACTGATGAAGAATTAAAAACCTTTAGTAAACATTATGAATTTATTTAGGATTTATTTTTTTCAGAAAAAGAGCCTTCAGGTTTGGTAATAAGGATGAGCTGTAAAGGGCGGTCCGACTGGAGTTTATGATGCAACAGGATGCTGGAGATCTTCCAACAGTCTGTTGTCAGACACAAAAGCTGCACTTCCGTCAGTGCCAGAGGTGTGAAAGTGTTTAATAACCCAATCCATGTTACTACAAAAACCACACACACCACTGACTTATATATACAATATAATATTATATTATGAAGTATGATTAAAAAAAAACCAACATATTAAATATGGAACCACATGCACAATGTGAACAAATACTATGTACAAAATGTAAGTAGGAAGTCTGCTCTTTATGCTGGCTTCTCTTGTAGCACACCGTATCCTTGGACAGGTTCATGTGAGCTGATCTTCCCAAGGAGAACCAGATGTTTTTCATCTACAAAATGGCATTGCATAAAATGAAAATTCAAGTAATCACAAAGATTTTAGGTGGGCAAATCATGTTGAATTATTGTTAAATGAGGTCTGATCATTTCTACACCAATACAGTCCCTATTTAAAAAAACAAAAAACGATATTCACTGTGTGATATCAAAAGATTTTACAGCTTATACTTTTACTGTATGTTAGCCTATTTTCTGGCTATATTTAAAATGAATGATGTTACTTTTTATGTCTATCACAGTCACCCTGTCTCCTAGAAATTACACTTATAGGCTATTTCAAAACTATACTCAAAATTACATTGTAGTGACAAAGTAATCACTGGCTGGATGATGTTCAGTAAGATTATTTTAGTGAATGAACCACTACACACAAAAAAAACAACTCTATCTCATTAAACATCACACACCTGACTTACACAGGGCAACCTGCAGTTGCTGGCCTACACTTAGACTCCAGTTGCATATGCACAATATATTAGCCTCTTAACCCGCTCCAGTGATTGTTAAAATCTTTTACAAACAGAAAAATAAAAAGATATTGCAGCTAACATTTACCATTTGTCATGTCTTTCATTTGATCCCGTCTTCTCACCACCTCCTCCTGCTTGTGACAAGCGCCGCCGTTGTGGAGTCTACAGCTACACCTGTATTCCCGGGCTGCATCTTTGAGAATATCCTCATTTATATAACAATAATCCGACATATTGTGGGCTATTATCGGGTCCGTCATGAGTGGAATATCTTCCTCCTCCAACTAACTTTCCTCGCCATGATTTGCGCTGAATCGGTAAGGAACTCGAGGTGCCGTCACCTCCCGGGACGGTCATATATTCCGAAACGAGCTCGGTCCAATCAATGAATTTAAAAGCCGTGCGATGTCTTCCTCACGGAAACTCATTGATCCGAGCAGGCGATCCTCCTCTGTCAACCGCAGCTGTCATTCAGCCTCGTCAATGAACAGGTGTTTGGGGAAAACTTTCCGTCCTCGCATGATGTTTACGAGCTTCAAAACTGTACTTATCATTTAAATTTTGATTTAATGACGACATCGTTTTAAAACGGAGACTTGATTTATTTAGATCATTTTGATGCCTCACTACACTGTTTTAATCATACATATACAGTGTATTGTATATATCATTCATTGCCATTTGTTCACATGTGCACTTTCACTTTTATTTAATTGATTTATTGATATTACTGATGTACATATTGTTCAAATCTTGATTTAACATTCAGTGTTATCTATCTGTCTGTCTGTCCATAGGTCTGTCTGTCTACCTACCTACCTACCCATCTACCTACCTATCTATCTATCTATCTACATATCTATCTATATATCTATCTACATATCTATGTACATATATATCTATCTACATATCTATCTATCTATCTATCTACATATCTATCTACATATCTATGTACATATCTATGTACATATCTATCTACATATCTATGTACATATCTATCTACATATCTATCTATCTACATATCTATGTACATATCTATCTACCCATCTATCTACATATCTATCTACATATCTATCTATCTATCTACCTATCTATCTACATATCTATGTACATATCTATCTACATATCTATCTATCTATCTATCTATCTACATATCTATCTACATATCTATCTACATATCTCTATCTATCTATCTACATATCTATCTATCTATCTATCTACATATCTATGTACATATCTATCTACCATCTATCTACATATCTATCTATCTATCTACATATCTATCTACATATCTATCCACCCATCTATCTACATATCTATCTATCTACATATCTATCTACCCATCTATCTATCTATCTATCTATCTACATATCTATGTACATATCTATCTACCATCTATCTACATATCTATCTACATATCTATCTATCTATCTACATATCTATCTACATATCTATCTACCCATCTATCTACATATCTATCTATCTATCTACATATCTATGTACATATCTATCTACCATCTATCTACATATCTATCTATCTACATATCTATCTACCCATCTATCTATCTACATATCTATGTACATATCTATCTACCATCTATCTACATATCTATCTACATATCTATCTATCTATCTATCTACATATCTATCTACCCATCTATCTACCCATCTATCTATCTATCTATCTACATATCTATCTATCTATCTATCTATCTATCTATCTATCTATCTACATATCTATCTATCTATCTATCTATCTATCTATCTATTAGAAAGTTCAGTTGTTACTTACAAGTTTTGGGGTTGTGGTGTTATTCATGCGTTACTGGGACATTCAAATAAAACAGTATGAGTTCACATCATTATGCTTTTGCCACATTAGTGTCACAAAGGTGATCATGTTTTAAAGAAAGTGTTATCGGTGCCACGGCACAGAAGACTTAAAACATCAGGACGTCGTTGTGGTGTT
This sequence comes from Embiotoca jacksoni, assembly GCF_022577435.1. Lineage (NCBI taxonomy): Eukaryota > Metazoa > Chordata > Actinopteri > Embiotocidae > Embiotoca > Embiotoca jacksoni. The sequence continues at coordinate 14,959,706 of NW_027185252.1, read as the reverse complement.
AGCAGTTGCATGTTGCAGTGCTTTCTCCGGAAAGGCTAAGGGGCCGCCATGCAATGAAAATGCCGTCTTTGCTCACCTTTTTTTTATGTCGTCAGGTCCCGCGGAGACGAGCTCAAACTTCAACTCCAAGTCGTTCCTCCATGCGTACATCTTTAGTTGTGCTACGTACTTTTTCTTCCCCATCTCAACTTTAAAAAAAAAACCGAGTGGGTGCACAGATGCTGAGTTGGACGATGAACGGTGTTGGTTACGACGCAGTCAAAGTGTGCGCACAACTTTTTTTTTGGTTAGTTTAAAGTTCCCTCACATTTCTGTGACTTCTTCTTTCCAAGTTTGTACTGGATACAGTTGAGGTATCACCGCGTTACCGCCACCTGCTGGAGTAGGAAGTAGTGCCCTATAGAAATACATAAATAAAAGTATTTCTATAAAGTGAACGGTTACAACCCTCTACTCCAGGGGTGGGCGATTAACTTTCCCAAGGGGCCTCATGAGAAACTGGGACTGCTGTGGAGGGCCGGACCAATAGGCTGAACTCAATTCTGCTCAATATTAATTTTATCTCTATAAAAAGCAGTAAATTGTATGGTTTTTATTAGCTGCTACTGGTAGTAGTAGATGTTATAATTGGACTATTAAAATGTGGTGCAAGCATTGTAAAAATGTCAACATTATATCACTATTCAATCAACCTTCACAAAAAGATTTTGAAAATTAGCATATTTCTGCAGTATTTCAAAGACCAGCATTAAATTAACTTTATGCAAAAATGTAATAAGTGCTACTGATATTTTGTTTGTAGTGTAATTACCTCATTTGCTGTTTTTCAGTTATTAGTTTTTGTTCAGTGAGAGAAGGGTTTGGTATTTTCGGGTGTTTGTTTGAATCCCAAAAAACTCTGCGATCTCAGAAAACAAAGTGCAAATAAAATTGGATCCTTTAAGTTCCTCGGATTTTGTTCCTACCGCCCATTGACAGGTCTCATTTAGCCTCAATTTCAAACAATACACTTGGCAATCAACATACTTTTATAATATATACAGTAACTTTAAGAAAAAAAATTAACACACACACACACACACACACACTGTTATGTGCTTCCCTCGCGCAAGGTCAGCAGCGGTAACGTTGTGCTTCCGTCAGCTTCATGGCTTCATCAGCCGCCAGCGGTGTGAGGCTAAAACAGCTCCTAACAATGACCATAATTAATTCACATCATACAAAACATTGTTATCCTGACTGGTTTTTACTTTGCGATGTTCCTCAATGTAAATTACTCACAATTCTCGGACACAACTTAGTTAACAAGCACTCGATATCTCTTGGGAATCTCAAAATGTCGTGCTTTGCTCCAAATCTCGTGTGCGTCCTGCACCTGTCTCAGCTGTCTCACCTGGTCTCCGGCAGGTGAGTGCGTGGTTCACAGAGTGGGAGGGGGGGATAAGGGCTCTGCTACGTGCAACCGCCAAGAGGTTCAGACCACGAGCTCGCGTGGTGAGACGTTTAGGGAACATCTGTAAATTGGGCTACTGAACATTACCTGGGTTACACATGCATGATGTACACTTATTTACGTTTGATTCCTAATTTACCATTGACCTCACGTGGGCCGGTCAGGGACAGCCAAAGGGCCGGATGTGGCCCGGGGGCCGTACAATGCCCAGGTCTGCTCTACTCCATCATTGATTATGTATTTGATACTGAAATTAGTCTAGCTCCTCTGATGCTACATCATAAACACTGACATAAAGCATGATTCCTCAGCCTGTTATTTAGTCTTGTCCCAATCTAAACATTATTATTATGTTTTCCTCTTCGGTGTTTCTTCCAGTTCTTTACATTATATTGTATTGCATAAATATGTCTCCGTTTTGGCCTTATCAGTTATATTGCCTCTCATGATGTTGCTTCTGATTATTTCCTTTTTTCCTGCTTTGGTGAATGAACTTCCTGTTCGAAGACCTCTTTTGGAAGTATATCTGCCATTTTATTCCCTTTAATTCCTCTGTGAGCTGGAACTTGGCATCATTAGCCAGCTAATACAGAGAACCATCACTGAGCATCCATCAACAACTTGGTCCAGTTTCTTTTTATTCTGTTTGTTACATTAGAACAACATGTTTATTCGTCTGGTTTACACACTGTACACAGCATAAACCCAACACACTATTTATGGCCCTTCTTCCATTGTTGGATGTATCTGATTCATATTGCAGTTAAAATGAAAATAGAAGTGCACATATTGTTTCTCTCGGGGGGGAAATCAAGCCTTTAGGAAAGTTCCTGATATTGTCCCCGTATAGTTGCCTTTTTATCACTGGCATTCAACATGTAATTGTCGCGATATAAGCTGCGATGACATCTCATGATGCTTTGTTTTATCTTACATTAAAAAAATATGTCTATTCATTATCAACTGCTCCCTCCTCTTTCTTCAACATCAGGGATGAAGCAACAATCTAAATAAAGAGGTACACTTCCTGTATTATGCTAAATGTGCTCGGTTCCTCTTCACTTAGACTCTTATAATCCCGGTTGCATGCTGCAAGGTAAAAGCTATGAATAAATGACCAATATGCCCCATTTCCAACACAACACAGTCAGTAAAAAGCAAAGGCTGTAACATAACATCATTTAAACTACGTTTAGACATTCTCAGTTCAGAATAAAATGTCCGGAGTTGAAATTACATGATTATTGAGAGCATTAGCTGCAGAGCAAAGTGAAGTCATGTAAAAATTACTTTTTAAAATCATGATAGAGTTTGATTTCATGTGTAATTCCCTATTCTCATGTGACAGTCCATTAAATACAGGGTTGTACTTTCCGATATAAGACAGTATATTAAACTCATGTCATTAAATCACAGTAATCAGAAGACAAAATCTTCTGCTTCTATGACTGTTCACGAGCTCTTTCTTGTGAAAATCAGACGGTTCGATTTTCCTGGCGCATTTGTTTTGATGCGATGAATGTCTGCGTGCACTTCTCCAGCTCTGCCTTCAGTGCACTTGCTCCATGTCGTTCTTTTGGATTCTCGCACAGCAATGTCTTGATTATCAGGTACTGCGAAAAAACAAACAAATAAAACCACAACAAATCGATTCAAAATCTCTGCACAAACTATAATAAATGCAACATTTGTTCAGATAATTGACCATTCAATGAAAATCTTTTTAAACTGACCAAATCCCTGTATATGAGCCCCAATACTGCTCTTATGGAGACCGTCATGACAAAGTGCTATCCTGTGCAAAATATTGTTCCATGTTTCAATTAAATTAATTAGTATAGTAAGAATGTGGTAATTACCTCTCGGTGAAAAGTCTGTGAAAAGCTGTCGGGAAACTTCTGGCTTCTGATGTCGTTCCAAATCTGGTATTCATGCAGTGATAAAAGGACACAAAAACATGTTAGCTTGTCTGTAATAAACTAATCATCCAAACTACGCTCAGTGTAATATTACAAATAAATACAAAAAAGATTTAAGACGAGTTGAAAGATGTTCTGTCGTATCAAGAAATCAACATCTTGCGTCTCGTTACTACCTGCACTCTAATTTGTATAAAATAAACTTAGACCTACGTAATATGGTGTCATTGTCATGGCAAGTAATTTTCGGAAACTTTACTAATAACACAATGTTAGCTTTTGTTTATGAGACTCACGTGTGCTCTTTCACTGCCAGTAGAGAGTTTCCAAAGGAGCTCGAAGAATATCAACCCCAAAGCAAACATGTCCACTTCCTGGTTATAGGTCTTCTCACTCCTCTGTAATTAAAACAATTTTAAGTTTAAAAAAAAAAAAAAGTAAAGTGCGTGTCCCTGCTTACATATGAGGTAAGATTTGTGAAATTTAAATCTACAGCCCGGAAAGCTGTAAACAATGCAACCACCACTGAAATGACGAGGTTAATGGAGAAGGGAAAAAAGTTAATAAGAGAATTTATGACCGGCAAAGCAGCAGAGGAGAGTGTTGGATACTGGACTGTTTCAGGAAACCTAGGAGAAGTGGTATGGTGGGCACATGTAGTAGTTGTACAAGGAGTAGTAAATAGAACGTTTAGCTGAGCTTGTAAAAATATAAAGAAATAGATGCACTTGATACAATAATAAAGAGGAATCTAATGCCATGCTGTGTGCCAAATGGGCCACTTCCCTCATTACATTCACATACAGTAGCCTTCTCTCACAAATGGCCGTTCTTCACTTACTGGAAAAAACCATAGCATCCGAATGCATCAGCCAGCATTTTGTGTCTTTGGTTTAAGGCATACAATGAACATACTGATGGCTTCTATTGAACAGCAGTATAGGAACTAAGTGAAAAATAAACACTTAGCAGTGTTCAGCAAAAGCAGCAGCTTCCTCAGACACCACTGTTAAAAAATACCTTTGGGATGGTGGTTCCCTCCCTTTACGCTACGTAGCCATTATGGCAACGTTTGAGGGTGAAAATGTCCATCTTTCACACTCACGCTCTGGTCTGTTTTGAGTCCATCTTCGTTGTACTTATAGAGCACTGCATGTTTCTATACTTATGCACTCAAAAATAGTGAGCTTTCTAACCCTAACACAGCGAAGAACGTCTCACTTGTTCAGGGGCCATGTAGGATTTGGTTCCTGTTCGTTTGGTTCTCTCCATCAGGTTTTGGTCATTGTCACAGGTCTCAGCAGTGACCAGACCGAAGTCCCCAATCTTTACTTCTTCATCATGTCCAAACATGATGTTGGCAGGCTAAACATTGGAAAGCAAAAGCGGCAATTAAAACAAATTAATGTCAAGCTCCAATAAGTGATCTGGTTAACTTAGCAGTTGTTGGAAAAAATGTGCAAGCCTTCTGCAGCAGCTGTTTTATTAGCTTTAAATCAATAAATGACCAAATAACAGGCTTAAGTTGTTACTATTTTAATTCATAAAGAATGAAATAAATTATCAGTGATCTCAGAGATTTGAATTAAAGATGGTAAAGTTGATCGTCCCGGCCATCCCTTTGTTGCCAGAGTGAAATATGTTGACAACTATTGTCATCAAAATCTGTCGGCTTTACTGAGGTTGCCACTTCCAACCTCAGTGAATTCAACCACTACTGCAACCACTAGTCATTGCTGTCCCCGCAGTAGTGGTTGAATTCACTGGGGTTGGAAGTGGCAACCTCAGTAAAGCCGACAGATTTTGATGACAATAGTTGTCAACATATTTCAGTGGCCAAACGCCGTAACACATAAACAAATGTATTATAAGTAACAGCCCAAGACTCGCCTTAAGGTCTCTATGGATGAGGTTTTTGGAGTGAATGTACTCAACTCCACTGACTATTTGTTGAACAATGCGCAGACTTTCTCCTCTTCTCTTGGAGTCTTGAGGAGATTTCTCGTTCTCAACCTGGATCCAGTCTTTAAGGGTTTTGTCTTGACATAATTCCATCTTAATATAGAGGTACTCTTTAGATGAATCACTGTTAGATCTAAGACAAGAAAGAGAAAAGAAAATAGCAACATGGCACACCTTCATTTTTAGTAAATAAGTATACAACATTTTATGAGAGGACGAGACTTACTCAAAATCAGTAGAGCTGCTATCTGTCTGGTCGTCTTCGTATTCCAAATCCACCCAACAACTGTAGTACCTAATGATGTTTCTGTTTTGGAGGTCTGATAATACCGTCACCTCTCGCAGAGCTTTTCTGATCAAACAATGACATGGAAATTGTTGAAATAAACTATCAAGCTATCCTGTGATGAATCTGTTACTGAAATGTGAATGTGCTTTCTGACTAAATAGAACTATATACTTCACTTACTTATTATAGCTGACAATCTTTACAGCATGAAACTTGTCCAACAGTCGATCTCTTGCTTCAAAGACACGACCAAAACCTCCTTTGCCAAGACGCTTTATGGAATCAAATTCCGATGTAAATCTGCAGACATTCACAAAACTGTTTAGGCATGTCGGTGAAATGCAGTGTGTAGTACATGATTGTACAATTACATGCTTCATACCTTAGTTGGGTTGATGTATTGTTTTTGACAGCATTCTAAGGGAATAAAATATAAGGATTTTAAAAGTCGAACAGCCACAACTCAGTAAGTGAGAATCATTCAAATGGGTTGTAGTCTGAAGCTCCTCTATGTTGCTACAGCTTCAGTCTTTGAAAGCAGCATCTCTCAATGAATGAGGTGCGATCACAAGGATCATTAGTGTTGACTGTACAGCAACTTGAAGATCTCTATTTTTCTTCACTAGAAAAACTTATAAACTTTTATTATGTTACTATTGTTATACAGATTGTACAGGGATGAACCTTTATTTTAAAAGATCAGTGTGTAGGGTTTCAGGGATCGATTGGCAGAAATGTAAAATAATGTTCATTATTATGTTTTTATTAGTTTATAATCACTAAGAATTTGAGCTGTGTCTTTATTACCTAAGAATAAACCTTTCATATCTACAGGAGCAGGTTCACATCCATGGAGCCTGACATGGTGCACGTTGCTTTCTACAGTAGCCCAGGACAGACAAACCAAACTATGCCTCTGCAGGACCTTTTGTATTTTTACATTAACTGAAGGGTTCTCCTTCATGCTTGGAAGCAGAAGGGTGAAGGAAGCTGGTTGCGACCTGCAACTTAAGATGCCACAAAATCCTGCACACTGCTCCTCTAAGTATCAAATTTTTAGATAATTATGTGAGAAATAACGAACCTGATCATTGGAGGAGTTTGATGAATCTGTTGCCATGCTCTGCGGTGATGACTCAAAAGACCGTCTTCGAGAAAACAATGAGAGACATTAGTGACCTACAATGTTCATAGTAATACTTTACACTTTTAAACACTGGTTTAGTACTCGTGTCATTAAAGAGACCTACGGTGACACTGATTTGGAGAAGTTGGTTGATGGATTATTTTCAGACTCAGTTGACCCGAGGGACACCTGAAACACACAAAAAAGTGTTTGGTTGCTACAATGTAAACAGTATATTTCGATCTGACCAAATGATGTACCCTATTAGATTTCAGGCAATAATTCATGATTTAGTGGAACCATCAATATTTTTCATTAAAGTAAATCACAGACATGCTCCTGTCACCATTAGTGTGAGTCAGTATCATTACAGCCTTTTAGACACACTGGCTGCAGAGCAGAGAAGCTAAAGCACTGCCCGGCTTGAAAATATTATAATGATAGTTTTTCAAAATAAAAGCATTTTGTGGTGACCGTGCTCAGACACTTACACACGGGACTAACTGCAGACAGAAAGCCTGTCTGATCAACGCAGACACAAATTAACCTTTCTTTTGTCTTACAATGTGACTTACAGTCAGATTATTGCTTTATCGACTACAAATGTGTGCTTTTAACAGACCTGGGCCTGGGAAGAGTTTGATGAATCAGCAAATACTATTGAGTCACTTGTGCTGCTTGGCATGTTTTGTGATGATGCTGCATTGGAGTCCCTAGAAAAAGATAACAACAGAAATAAGTATCGCTTCCTCATTGCGAAGTAGTGATAATATTATTATAGAGCTATAATAATAAACTCTACAATCTGCTGTCCAGCTAATGTGAGTAAGTGCCTTACTGTGTAGTTGCTGACAATACAGATGGTGCACAATCTTCAGATTCTGTTGACTTGAAGGACACCTAAAGTGGACAGAAAAGGGTGTTTGGAATAATGTTACTCATAATTCCACCTCAGTGAAACTATTTCATTAAAAAAAAAGCTGGTTTTGCAATTGGCTGCCACCACTATAAATCCACTATAACCTAGTGTACAAAGATCTGAAACCAACCATGTATTATTCTGCCAGTTTATATTTGATGCTAGAAAGGGAGCAGATCATTAACTACCTGACTGTCCCAGTCCGACTGTTCCTGAAGAGCAGACCAGGCCAGCTGGGCTGCATTTTGTTGGGCTTCCTTGATACTGTTTCCTTCACCCTCAGGGTATTCCTTGTTGTTGATTACTAATTTGTAGAAAAATCTGTGTTGTGAAAAAGTGGAAATGGTTTAGCTTATTATATTACCAGTCCCATATTTTTGAACATCAATCAAGAGTTAGCATAGCACGGCTGTATTGTGTATTCAGGTTGAAGAGGTTCAGTCATACTCACTTGAGGCTATGAGGTGGGCCACATCTCCTCTCTTCAATATATTTATTAGAACGATTTGTTTTCTGACAGTAATGGTTGACAAGTCCTTTGTAATTTGTTTCTTCAAAGCTGTGGTCTTTCACACTCAGGCTGCTTGTCTCATTACTGTTACAAACAACATTTTACACTGATGAAGATGCCAAAATTAAACAATTCATTGCCACTATGATTTTACTCACCAGATACCTGCAACATGTTGGTTAATGTCCTCATTGTGTTGAGCGGACGCATCGTTGTAATTCTCATCATCAGTCTTAAAAATATAAAAGTACAATTTTAAGATGGTTGACACGGGATTGTGGCCTGTTGATTGTGTTTTAGGCCTATGATCAAGAAACAAACTGGTGTGTATCACTACTCACCTCTGTAGTTTTACTCCCATAGATCTCCTCATGCACCAGCTTGGCTGCATTCTCCTTAGCTTCCCTCTTTGTTTTCCCAGAGACTGCTGGATACTCTTTATCACCAACTTTGACGCTACAGAATCTGAAATCAAAATCTTTTATTTATTGCATTTTTCAATGGTGACAAAATCCAGTGGCTAATAATTAGGATGCAGTAAGGAGGCTTACGGGATGGCATTAATTGGTCCAGGCCTTGTTGTCTCCACATACGTTATATCCACCCTATTCTTCTGACCATGTTGATTGAGCCAACATATGTAGTTGATACTCGCCTGGTGAACTGGTGCAGCGGAAGCTCCTGCATGTTCTGTCTGTTAAGATAATAACATATACATCAAGAAGGTGTGTGCCATGGATTGGTGTTTTATCTATCTCCTATATGCTTTAGTTAAGCAAAGAGGAACAATGATCTTACTGAGTCAGCTGAGTCTTGATGTTCACCTCCAATCAAGTAATTCAGGGTGTTTTTAGCTGCATTCTGCTTGGCATCCTTCTTGGACTTTCCCACACCTTGGGGATAACCATCACCACCCAGGACCACCCTCAGGGTGAATCTGTAGAGTCATTGTAAGAGTTTTGTTGCATGAGTCGACCTGAGAGGAACTAGTTGAGTAACAATAAATGACATGTATTTGTACACTACCATTTTCAGACTCTGGGAGGCAATATTTGAACTCATCATTTCTGCTGACTACTTTGAGGCTCCAGGAAATTCTAACACTTATACCTTGTTCAGCTGTGTTTGTATTTACAGGCTGAAACTGCAGAATGTTGTGTTCAATGTTTAACACTGAAAAACTTTTCTGCTTAACCAGGTAAAAGTGGAAAGTTTCTCTGAGCTCTCACCTAAAATCTGAGTTTAAGGCGTCAATATGATTTATGACTTTACCACTGGTTTCAAGGCCAATCCCGGTCCAGCGGATACCTTACAACTTGAAGCATCTGTTTTTCTTTGAGTTCACTACATTTGTGCTTTTTAAAACAATGACCTCATCACAAAAAAAGTATTAGATTCACAAATTAGGAATTTACAGAGCAAAGGGCAAATTTAGAGCTAGAGCAGGTTATTCCAGCCTTTTCCTCTGCTACAATCGGAAACATGAACATATCGCCATATTAGTTGTGTAAGTAGCCTGCGGAGTTGTGACAAGCCCTTTTTCTGATACCTCAGAAAAAAGAATTTCCTAAAATGTCCTTTCTGCGTGTACAACTGATAATGAAGCCCTACCTCACCCATCACATGCCACCCTATAAAAGAGCCCCTCGCCTCAAAGTGCTGCCAGACAGATTATTGTCCAAAAGCACATAAAACTGCAGGTACCAGAAATGTGTTAAACTCACGTTTTGTTATGGTCATCACCATCAGAGCCAAGATCCTCATAGTGCAGCTGAAGGCGATTTTTCTGTGCATACTCGTTTAGTTTGGCAACGTAGTTTCCAATATCCATCGTAAATAAAACGAGAGAAGACGGTGCGGAGCTCACAGTACTCCTCCCGCCATCGTTTTTCTGTTCCCAAAAATCGCGTACGTCCGTGATCTCCTCCGACTGCGTTGTCTTCAGTCTGGAAGTTTCGATTCCTACGTATCAAGTTGCTTAAAAGGTGGAATAATCGAAACTGAAACCGGCGGACAGCGTCGCCCCCTACGTGGCATGATCAGCAACTGTATTGCTGTTTTGTTGATCGTCTCTGCAGAATGAATCCATGTGTCCAGCGGGGAGCCCAGAAAGTGTCAGGGTGGTGGGCAACATTTTCAGAAGACGTTCATGTGGGGTGCTTTCACAGCTGCGTCTCTGTACCGTAGTCGAGTGTGTTTGAGGCCAAAGTCTGATAAGTCTAAACTTGCACATCATACTTAGGCAAGGTATGAGTCAGAGAGGAAGTTTGGGAGGAGTAGATTTAACACCAAATGTGGAAACAAATAAGCTCCTCTGGAGAACTGTGTGACCTCATTCAGTGGATCTACCTGCTGAGTGTAGTTTTCATTAACACGTTCTTTAAAAGCCACACCCAAGTCCATCTGCTAGAGCTAAACAATCCCCGATCACAAGAGGTGGAGGAGCAGCGGGACCTGAAATAGTTCCTGTTGATATTCCTCAAAATTAGATTTTGTTCCCTTCCTGGCTCCTGACATTCCTTAAAACCGCATTTATTGAAGCGAGTCACTACTAGTAAACTTAGTAGGTAGATTTCACTGCTTTTCCTAAGAGCTTAAACCTGAATCTTATTCTGAGTCTCTGAAGTTTATCAATCATAAACTTCACTTCCAAAGGCAATTACAGACTAAGTTTTGTTTTATGGAAACTGTTTTGTAAAGTAAACAAGCAAAGGTTTGCTCGCATTGCTCTGAGGTAAAGTAATAACTAAGAAATACTTGTATATAAAGTCCTATATATCACAAAAGCTGAATCTTCACATCTGAACATGGTTGTCAATGCCATTTTCATTTACTACATGCATTTGGTAAAGATCTTTTTTTTTTGGATCAAGTACATAAACTGAGGGCTGATTAAATTCCCCTACAGACTCATCTGAATGTAAAGACAGAAAGTAGGCCATTAGTAAAGAACCATAAAGCACCCACTAAAATCCCCAAATTGTAAACAAAAGTACAACAGTGCGTGACGTATAGAAACTGTATGGACGATGATCTTTAAAACCCTTGTTTCCAATTTTTTTTATCTTCCAGTTCAGCCTTTCATTACAAAAAAAGTGTAGAAGCACATTTAAACATTTCATACAGCGCATGATTTCATGCCAGTTGACAGAACATGGTTATTTGTTAAAAGTGAATAATGTAATTCATGTTCCATTCACTGATTCTAAAATACTTTCTGAGTCTTTTTCCTTTCAGTATAGTAACGGACATTACATAACCATGATAAATTATGTCATATCAGTGCATGAAAGCAGTAATTAAAAAAGACACTTCCTTTAGCATCCAAGCCCTCCATGTATTACGGAATATGAAGCTGCATTTACAGTCATGCCTGTACGAGTATTTCCTTGTCAGACACTCTGACTGTCATGCAGCATATTTTTAAGCATCGTAAGTGAACATTTTATCTCTTCCAAGTCCGTCTTTAGTTTACTTGCTTCTGGTCGGTCTTCTGGGTTCACATACAGCATTGACTTTATAATTTGGCCCTGCAACCAAAAAAAAAACAGGAAAAAGAAGAGTTAATTGGATCTCAACAATAGTCATGACTGTTGGAAGTGTTTCCAGTTAACTGTATTTCCCTCCAGCTGACTTTCCCCCAAACCTTCACCTGTACCGCTTCACATTTGACACTTTTATGCACACATCAACACATTAAGTTTGATCTTTTGAGGCTTAACAGATGAATTGTTGTATCTCAGCCTGAAGTTCTGGCCTTTTGGAGAAAATTACATATGACTGTCACCCAGTGGAAATACTGCTTCATGTGTCAAGTAAATTGAAAGAATGTTGACGTACCTCTTGGTGAAAATGATGGTAAAATCTTTGAGGAAGTTTCTGGTTTCTGGCATCATCCCACATCTGTAATTAATGCAGTGCAAAAAGGGGAGAGGAGGAACATTTTATTGGCGTGATACAAAGTAAAAAGATGTCCAACAAACCTTTTGTAACATAACAGATCCTTTGACGAGCCCAAGGGTCCTGGTCTGATGCCTGCTGGCTCACTGTAATGACTGACTGGGAAACTTGACTCAAACGGAGTCACTGATAATGATATTAATAAAACCTGTGCTTTCCTACTATGATAAATCAAAAGGAAATACGCACATTTTGTTCTGTGCAGTGTTTCCATAAATAAACTTTACTTGAGCAAGCTGCCCAGGTAAATGAACAGCCGCCTGAGTATATTTGGTGATCTGGACAAGAGGACAACGCTCTCAGTGCGAGATCTGTGTCAAAGTTTATGTGTCAGTGCAGCAGTATGAAAGCAGCCTGCAGACACACAGGACTGACTAAATATGAACATGGATTAACAATTCAAACTAACCATTAACGAGCTGATAGTTATTTCAGCCTGAAAAGGTCATAGTGTCATCTGAACTGTCAGTCAGAAACTCACAGTTTCAGTTTGACATCAGTCAGAGCAGCGGTGGATCATTAGTGATGAGGGAGCTGCAGGTAAACTGCTGTACAGTAAAAAATACTGTCAAAGAAAAAGTCCTGTTTAAAATAATGCTACTGCAGTTTGCTACTCAAGAGTGGTCATTTATATACAGTACGTGCTGTGGTGTCTTTTTAGAGTATCATTAGAGTATTGAATCAATAAGTGGTACAAGTAAGAGCAGCTGTATCATAAAAATTATAACAATATCCATCCCGGTTCCTCACTTACGGGAAACTGAAGAAGCAATTAAAATTGTTTCAGGCAAAAAAAGTAATAATAAAAAAAAAAAAAAAAAGTTGAATCTTTTCACATCCTTATTTTATATCTGTATTTTTTGTACTAAATCATGAAGAGAAGTATTGATCAGAGTATCAACATGTATCAGTGCCAATAAACGGTATCAGTGTTGGTATACGCCCCGAGGCGTGCGCTGCTACCCACCACCAAAACTAAAATCTCAACCAATGGAAAACACTGCTGTGGTAATGTCAGGATCAAACATTTGATGTCTGTAATCAGATAAATGGTACTTTACCTGTTTTGGGAATAAATTCAAAGCAATTTATAATCAGTTAATATTGAGAAGAAATATAAAAAGTAGATATTATTTTGGATTTTGTCTTTGAAAAACTCACCGCTTTCCTTTCACTGTCAGTAGAGAGGTTCCAAAGGAGCTCAAAATATACCAGCCCCAAAGCAAATATGTCAACTTTTCGGTCGTAAGGACTCCTTCTCTTCTGTCATAGAACAAGATCACAGTATTAATAGAAGACACTTCAGCTGTACAGCAACACTAGTGGTTAAAATCTCCACAGGCCAGCTGTCATTTAACATTTAACTATACAGAAAAATCTAAAGTTAATGTCAGTATAGCTGATCTCACCTGCTCAGGAGCCATGTAAGATGGAGTTCCTTTGAACACAGTTCTCTCGATTGCATTCTCAGCATCGTCCTCAATCTCAGCTGTGACCAGACCAAAGTCTCCAATCTTCACTTTTCCATCTCGCCCAAACATGATGTTGGCAGGCTAACCGTGGGAAAGAAAGAACGAAAGAAACATGTGGCTTCATGACTGATTTGATTTAATCAATGATTTTACCCACTTTGTCTCACCTTCAGGTCCCTGTGGATCAACTTCTTGGAGTGAATGTACTCTACTCCGCTGACTATTTGCTGCATGATGATCAGACTTCCTTCTCTTCTCTTGGAGTCTTGCAGAGATTTCCTCACGTTCTGGGTGTTCTTCTCATCTATCCACACTCTCAGTGTTTTTGTGTCACATAACTCCATCTGAATATAGAGGTACTTTACAGATGAATCACTGGAAGACCTTGAACAGAAAGAACAGACCAATGCTGAAATAACCTGTGTTTAGAAAATAAGAAAATTGCACAATTGATTTTAATAAGTGTATGGGACCTACTGCGAAGTGCTGCAGCTGTCGTCTATGCTCTCCGACTGGTATCCTGAATCCTCAATCCAACAGTAGTAGTATCGAACAATGTTACTGTGGTTGAGGTCTGACAACGCCTTCACCTCACGAAGAGCTTTTCTGATTCACAGAAGTACAACAAAAGGACTCAAGCTGATAAAACCATCAACTTATTTTACATAGCATGCGTCATTTCTTTTATAAACACACCATACATCGCTCAGAAAACTTATTTAATACTTGACTTACTCTCTGCAGCGAACAATCTTTATCGCATAATATTTCTCCAGCAGTTTTTGTTTTGCCTTGAAAACACGTCCAAAGGCTCCTTTACCGAGGCGCTCTATGGAGTCAAATTCTGATGTGAACCCCCTGAAATTCACACAAATATTGTTGAGGCAAAAATGATTTCCTTCCCATTTTTCATCAGGTATAAACCTGTCTATATACCTGTCTGTATAAACACAATAGATTTATTTCTAGTTTGTTCAAATCTGTGTTAGTGTCCGCTTCACCTTTGTCAAGTTCATCTGTCCACCGGACCAGTGTGGCACATCAACATACTGAGTTAACAGCATGATTATTGCACGGGTGTAATGCAACACAATGCCATAGATGTCACAAGATTTGAGAGCGCAAGCAATCTGCATGATAACTTCAGGAATGTCCACCATGTACATGAATGTTCATTTCACTCCTGCGAGCTGTCTTTTATGTCGTTTCTGTAGTTTTGGCAGCACTTCCGACCGCCTCACAAGCACAAAGGCACAGGTGTGCATGCGACTTGGACACAATAAAAGACACGTCTAAAATGCAGTTTTATCTCTTATTTTTCTTTCCGAACTAGGCACAATTACACATATCTACAGATGTGCATTTTTTTCAGTCAGTATCTGGTGTGACCACCATTTTCCTCATACAGTGTTACACATCTTCTTCACGTAGAGTTGATCAGGTTTCTGATTGTGGCCGGTAGAGTGCTCCTCCACTCCTCTGTGTAAAGTTGCTGGATATTAGCAGGAATTGAAACATGCTGTCTTTTATGCGGTTGCAGAGCATCCCAAACAGGCTCAGTTGGTGACATGTCTGGTAACGATAATAAGCACTCAGATGAGCTTCACTGAGACTCTGTCTGACACTTTGAGCTGAAATTCTTCATTCGTGCCAACCAACTGCTGCATCAGCTGTCTGGGTGGCTGGTCTCAGATTATCTTGCTGGTGAAGCCAACATATGTTCCTGGGCTGGCGTGGTCACACGTGGTCTGCCTTGATTGCATGTACTGCCAAATTATCCGAATAGATGTTGGAGATAGTTTATGGTTGTGAAATGAACATTCAAATCACAGACAACTGCTCTGGTGGACATTCCTGCAGTCATAATGTTAGTTGCATGCTCTCTCAAAACTCGTGACAGCTGTGCCTTTGTGTTGTGTTATAAAACTGCACATTTCAGAGTGACCTTTTATTGTGACCATTCCAAGGCAGATCTGTGCAGTAATCATGCTGGTTAATCAGTATGTTGATGTGGCACAGCTGTCGGGTTGATGGATTATCTTGGCAAAGTTGAGGTGCTCACTAATATGAATTGAAACAAACCTTTTGTGGGCATAGAAGAAGTCTTAGACCTTTTACTTCAATTAATGAAAAATGGGAACAAAAACAAAAGGGTTGTATTTATATTTTTGTTCAGCGTATATGTGTAAACAAACAAGACCTATATTGTAATCTAATGTTTTAACTTTCCATACCTTGACATTACTAACTGGCTTGGTGTTTTCTCACTCTGACATTTTCTTGTGTTCTTGCGTTTGAAATCGGGCATTAAATCCTAAATGAAAGTCATAATATAGAAGTTAAAATATTAAACAAGGACCACCAAGATAAACTATCATTATTAATATATTCTAACTTTACCTCTTTGCTGTTTTTGCGTACATTTGGGAATATTGCAGCAATTCTAACAAGAAAAATTATAATGAGAAATAATATCCATTAAATTATCATGTGGATTTACTGTAAATCTCAAAAGATGCTTACCTTATTTTAGGCCTCACATCAGGACTTTTAACCTTTTAATGGGAAGTAGAAAAACAAGAATTACATTTATGCATACAACCATTCAAAATCAATTGAAGGAGGAAAATGACCTCCTTTACTTTCCAGTAATCTGAGGAGCTCAAGGTGCAATGCAAAAAAAAAGTAACTTGATTAAGAGGTGTGCTGAAAGCTAGACTAACTACCAAGAATTACCGATAAACTCGTAGAACCTGTTCACAGACGCATGAAATGCCAGGTGGAAACAGACGACTTAAAACTGGCCACTTGTGATCCGATCTCGCCAGAAGGCATGTTGATGCAAGGTGAAAACAGCCGCTTAGTCTTTTAACATTATTTCTTACTTGTTTATTCCACCAAATACGTGTGTAATATTCAGGAATTACCAATCTGATCACGTTTTATGTCATCTTCTGGCACTATAGTAATTAAGGCCACTTTAATCAAACTGATTTCACTTAAAAGGTAAATTAGAGCAACTACATTAAACTTCTACACAAGCCAGAACATTTTAAACTGATGAACTATTCCAGTATTAGATACATAATGTTTATAGGAGATAACAGACCTGATCCTTGGTAGGGTGAGATGAATTAGTGAAAACAACCGAGTCCTTTGTAGTCGTGGTCACGCCTCCTGACTTTGCATGACCGGAGTCCCTTTGAGAGACACAATGACACACATTAGTGGAGTATTATCAACATTATACTTTACGGTCTGTTATACTGCTCAATCGGGGCCTCACAGAGTGCTTGGTGATGTGAACAGCTTGGCTGGCGAACCATCATCAGACAAAGCTGAATGAAGAGTTATCTGAAAACCAAAGGAAGAGGTTGGGCTGTGACAAATGGTGGTACCCATCGCAGTAACTGATGCTCTCTGACAGGGTGCAACATTACTTTAATGAGATTTTATGTTGGGTGAAACATCTGCCGCTGCCTCTGTATGACTGGATTAAGGAATTCCCCCTTTAAAAAGAGCAATGTTTTTTCAACCTGGTCTTTAATTTTGTAACTTTCTTACCACTATATGGTAACATGTTACTGGTAACAGTAGCAGTAGTAGACATATCTGAAGTCCTTCACATCTTTCAAACTTAATTGCTGTATCATTGCTATTAAAAGAAAATAAATTTTTCATTCATCTATATAGAGATTATTGTCATGGACATTTTATGCCTTTACTTGAAAGCGGAAGTGCAGATTGAGGAAAAGCAATGACATTCAGCAAAGGTCCGGACGGGCAGGACCCCAACTGGAGACTGGCTGCTCACGAGGGCATATGTACCCATGTGACATGCATGCTAATAATGTGACTATCAGGTCGCCCTGCAAATACCTTTTTTTTTTTTAACTCTTTTATACAAAGTGGGATGTAACGTCAGCTCTATGCAGAATAAAATGCAAAGGTTTGTTGTCATTTCAAAACCGGATCAGTAAAAAATGGTTGAAAGAATTGGTGGGAATGCCGAGTCACTTTGCGTCCGTTGGATTCGAAGGGTTAAAAGGTGATTTTGATATTTATTGCTTTTTTCTTAACCTATGTTTAAAATGTAAAATACAAGATGTAGTTTATGTAAATTTTGCCAAGTTTTTAATGTTAAAAACATATAATAAGTTGACTTATGGCTGCAATAAAAGACAAGCTGGGGTTCAGCCAATCTAACAACGCCTTGTAAAAAGTACATTTTGGGTCACAGATTTTCAGAACAACAGGGAGAAAATATTGCTTTGAAATAATGACACAAAAGTTTACCGCTTTACATGCAACTCTTCTCAGAACCAGCAAAGTAAAGGTCTGGCAGACAATACTGAAGAAACATCTGAAATGGCTCCAGCTCTAGTTACAAGGGGTCTAAAGCATCCATGATAACCTTGGACATGGTAGAAGTGAGAAAGAGGATGGAGTCCCTAAATGAGACACTTAAGGAATTATGAAGCAGAATCACAAAGGCTGAATCGCAAATCTCTGGATAATGGGGAAGCCAAAAGAGGCCCGATACAACATGATCTTTACAAGCAAAATACTGTCCAATGACAGAAAGAGGGACTCGCTCACTTAACAATCCGCTAGATGGTAGACATATTAAACATCAAGACAACAGAAACTACGAAATACCTTGCTGTCCCAGTCCGACTGTTCCTGAAGAGCAGACCAGGCCAGCTGGGCTGCATTTTGTTTGGCTTCCTTGATACTCTTTCCTTCACCAACAGGGTATTCCTTGTTGTTGATTACTAATTTGTAGAAAAATCTGCATTAGGCAGAGAAGAAACAAGATTATGCTCTCATAACTACCAAGAGTTTCCATACGGTGTATTTAATGTCTATTCAGGTTACAGAGGTTCAGTCATTCTCACTCAGGGTTATGAGATGGGCCAGATCTCCTCTCTTCAAAAAATGCATTAGAGCGGTTGGTTTTCTGACAGTAGTGGTTGACAAGTCCTATGAAATTTGACCCTGTAAAACTCTTGTCTTCAGTCCTCACAGTCAAGTTCTTTGTCTGATCACTGCAACAACAAAGACAAAATATGTATGAAAGTAAACATTTAACAGCCAAACAGAGTGAAAACTTAACATTAGTTTACACATTTTTTTTTCAGTCATGAAGAATCTAAATTAAACAACGTTTTGCTAATGTTTGTGCTCACCAGATGTCTGTCATATTTTGATTCGATCCCACATTTTGTTTACTTGATGTGCCACTGTGTTTTTCATCACTAGTCTTGGAAAACAACAAAAACAAGTGACATCATCAGTACAATTAATTACGAGCATTTCAATTTCTTCCTAGAATTTCTGATATCTTCTGGGTCTCCAGCTAAGTCAGGATAGACTGATGTGTATCACTACTCACCTCTGTAGTTTTACTGCCATATAACTCATGATACACCAGCTTGGCTGCTTCCTCCTTAGCTTCCTTCCTTGTTTTCCCAGAGACAGCTGGATACTCTTTATCACCAACCACAAAGCTACAGCATCTAATATTACACAAACTTTATTTAATGTACTTTTGAATGTTGAATACACAACTGCAAATGAAAGTGGCTGCTGTGTGGAAACTTACGGAGTTGCACCATGTTTCCCCAGTCTGGTTGTCTCCACATGCCTTATCATCAACTTGTTCTTATGACCATATTCATTGAGCCAACATATAAAGTTGATATCAGTGATACCTGTCTGATGAGCTGGTGCAGTAGAAGCTTGGCCTGTATTTTCAGTCTGTTGAGAAAAACAACAAAAATAACAGTACATCAAATAAAATATCCACACATACAGTAAGTAAATAAAGTGGTGTAATACTCATACAGCATCAGCTGTTTCCTCCATCAAGCCTTCCCAGGCACTTTTGGCTGCGTTCTGTTTGGCCTCCTTCTTGTTCTTCCCCACCCCATCAGGGTAGACTTTCCCATTTAAGACAACTCGTAGTGTAAACCTGCAGATTAATTGATAGAAATGATTTAACAGGCAAGTTGTTGTGGTTCTATAACAAAGACGTGAATCTGCACACTTCATTAACATAGTGTTGGATCCCTAGAGAGACGAATGCAAGTACAAAGTCATGTATTTGATTACATGTGAATAATGCTGTGTGATACGTGTATTCCTGTTAATACGTGTTAAAAGTAGTTCACATCAGGCCTTATTCTTTAACATCCTACTGATTTTTTTTCACCACAGAAACCAATACATAATATTTCAATTCAAAGTTGAAGGATACAATCTAACCTTAATGTTGCATGTCGTTGATTTGTGTAAACAAAAAAAACAACATACTGAACGCAAATCAACATCAGAGGGGGCAGTGAATGACCGAAAGTAACATGCAGGATCCACCTACTGTGGAGAAACGTGAGCAGTTTGGCAGATCATCGTCTGCAACTTCTAAATGTGGATGCTGCCATCCATGTGATGTGTTTTAACCCTCCCATTCAAAAAGACTGTCCCTCTACAGTCCCAAATGTCTTGACGGGTGGACATGACTTTGCAGGTCTCAGATCGGACCAGTTCAACTCACGTTTTAATGTGATCTGGACCAGCAGACCCGACGTCCTCATAGCTCAGCACCGAGTGGTTCCGCTGCGAGTACTCGTTCAGTTTAGCGACGTAGTTTTCCGTATCCATTTTAAATCATATAGCAGTCTTAGTACCTCTTCAAATGACATAAGCATTAGAGAACAGGACAAAAAAACACACAATCATCTTTTTACGTTTTCATTTGAATTCCACGTCCATGTCAGCGCAAGTTTCGTTTTCTCAGTAAACGTCACATGGTACATTCAAATGTTGTCTGGATTTTCGAGCATTATTGTGTTTAATAAAGTCTTCACTATTTAAAAAAAAAAAAAAAAAAAAAAAAAAAAAAAAAAAAAAAAAAAAATCTGAAAAAGCCTCCTCAAACATAAACTAAGAAGAAGCTAACGCCATAGCTTGCCTGTATGGAAAACCATTTCCATTTCTATTTCTGTTTTAACTAACGTGTGC
This sequence comes from Embiotoca jacksoni, assembly GCF_022577435.1. Lineage (NCBI taxonomy): Eukaryota > Metazoa > Chordata > Actinopteri > Embiotocidae > Embiotoca > Embiotoca jacksoni. The sequence continues at coordinate 14,939,072 of NW_027185252.1, read as the reverse complement.
TTTGAAGTTTTGTAACTTCCTTTAAATATATGCCGAACTGATACTCACTTTAACATAAACAGGTCCCACTCAGAGGAAGTCTTCCTGCCGCTCCCGCAGCGCTGGCTCATGGGAACTGTAGTTGTTAATGCCTAAATAATTGTTGAGGAGCTTTACTGTCCAGCAAGCAGTGGTAGAAGAGGTATTCATATCCGTACTTACATACCGATACAGTAATATATAAAAAAATATACTCCATGACAAGCAAAAGTCCTGCATGAAAAAAATCATATTTAAGCAAAAGTACAGAAATATGAGCAGCAAAATGTAGCTGAGGTATCAAAGTAAAAATTCTGGTTTGGTCCCTCTGACTGATTTGATTATATATGACATCATCAGAAATAGTAATGGTGAAGCATCAGTGTGTCCGCAGCATGTTACTGTTGTAGCTGCTGCAGGTGGAGCTAGTTTGAATTTCTTTATATCCAGTTTTATATCCAGGGACAGCAGATAAATCTGATAGGTCATCAGATAATTACTGGGAAAGGAAAAAACAAAGTTCACTTTTCAGTGTTTGCACTGTTTCTCTGATCTTTACTTTTTGGTGAGATATCGGATCACTTCAACATCTATTGGAATGAAATCATGAGAGGCTCAGAGGGAAAACAATTCCCTCTGTGGTAAAGCTGAAATGTGTCCTCAACTGCACAGTGCTTGTAAGACGCCAGGGAACCAAAAAGGTTGGAAAACTTTGGTTTGATCGTTGATGATGTTTTGAATTTTAATAGCTTGTAAAATTTTCCATTGTGTCAAATCTTCATTTTAAAGTAACTACAGCAGTCAAATAATTGTAGTGGAGTAGAAAGTTTAATATTTCCCATGTGGTGGAGTTGAAGCATAAAGTAGCATCAGTGGAGAGTACAAGTACCTAAACATTGGACTTAAATATAGTACTTGAGTAGATGTACTCAGTTACTTTCAGCACTGCCAACAAGTTGCAGACGTCCTTTTATCTTAGATGGGTTGTAAAAAAAAAAAAATCTTGAAATTAAAAAAAGCTCAGATTTAGGTGTTATCTAATGTGCGCAGTCAAAGAAAGGTCCCGTTCAGAAAGCAATGTTATCATCAATCAATATCCCGAATATCTGATTTCTGATAAAAAAAAAAAAAACATGAACAATAATAATAATAATAATTATTGCAAGATCCGTATAAATGTACAACTGAAAGCCCCATACACGCAAAGGCAAATTGCAACAGAAAGTATAATAACAACTTTTCAAGTAACTCAAACCCAAAGTAAATTAAAACTGCAAGCAGTGGTATGCGGACCCTCGCAGCTGCACGTCGAGGATCCAGCGGGTCGGATCTCAAAATCTGAAGGAGTTCGTTAAAATACAACATGTGAGAATCGCCAAAAATGGTGACTAAATTCAAAATGGCGGACTTCCTGTTGAGTTGACGTAATGATGCAATGTTATTTTTTTTGTACATAGTGTGATACACGTCGACCGAGTTTTGTGCATGTACGTAAATGAAGCCACTAGAGCATCTGTTTAGGGGGTGCTGGCGAGCCATTTGGCCACGCCCACTAAAAAAAAAAAAGCAAATTTGTTTTTGAGCTTTTGAATATGATAAAGCCTCTAAAAATGCAGTTGTTTACGGAGAATAATAATAACGCAGAATAATAATTCCTTGAAGGACAATAGGGCTTTCACATCATCGGTGCTCTGGCCCTAATTATTCTATTTTAGGTTGATAGAACGAAATACAATGAAGGTGAAAAGGTAGAATTTTTCCAACATTTAATGAAAACACAAGTATGCAACTTCTATTGAAACATATTACAACTTTTGTACAGCTTTTCAAAACATAAATATTAAAACGTATCCAAGTTTCCCAAATTTTTATATGTAAAGAAAACATCAAGACCGCAATCCACAAACAAACAAGCAGTGGACAGCAGATTCAAATAGGATGATCAAAAATGATTTAATTCAGATCACTTTATTGCCTTGTCTGCTTATAATAGCAAAGTGTGATGAGCCTAAAAGTTTTTATGCACTCACTCACATAATATTTCCAGGATAAACAATTTGTAGCTGATTTTTCCCCTCTGACCTGCTGCTCATTGTATTTTTTTAAATCATGTTCATTCGTGGTCTGCCGCTGTGTCCCCGGGACAGTTCGAGCACAAGTCCTCTTCATCTGTAAAAAAAAAAAGAAACGTGTCAGCGAAGGCAATAAAAAAAAAGATAAAACTACAGGCATGTCGTCATCACTCTTACCATTGTAGGTGGTCCCGCACCAAATGCAGTAAAAATGGATTCCTCTCAAATAGGATGTCAAAATTTGCAGTTTATCAAAGGACTATGAAAGAGAAGAAGCACATAATCAATATTGGATTAATCAGCATGGAATCCTTTGAGATGTATTTATTGCGGCATATAAAAAAAAAAAGAACTGTTTACACGGCAAATGACATATAACATTCCTTAAGTTAATTTAATTGTTCATGAATTAGGGCTGCACATTATATCCCCAAATAAACTGAAGATAGAAAGATAAACTGAATACTGACTGTTAGTTCAATAATCTCCTCCTCCTCCTCCTTCTCCTCCTCTTCCTCCTCCTCTTCCTCTTCCTCCTCTTCCTCCTTAGGATCATCTTCCTCGTCATCAGCGCCTGCTTTAGGCCAGTACCAGTCTTCTCTTGGGACAGTTATACCCTGAAAAGAAAAGACACCTCAGCTGAAGGATTGTCACACAGAAAATGACTGTTTCTTTACTGATGTAGAGGGAACAGTAAAAACATGGGATGCAAAGTTTTCTCTGTGTGGTTTTATTCTCTTCTCACAGCGGTTAGACTGATTACAGATCTGTGGAAACGGCATTAGTTCTTTGATGTGCGTCATAAGTCTTCCAACCTTCTGACTGTCAAGCTGCTCACAGGACCGCTGACTACTCCTGAGGTCGCCTTCGATCTTTCGCTCCTCCCTCTCCGTCCTTACTCTTGACCTGAAATGAAAAAGTACAGGATCACATACAGGGACGACGTAACATCTGTATTATATGAGGGGACAATATTTAGAGGCCTTGTGCATTTCAAAGGCAGCTACAAACTTCACCTAAAATCCTCCAGAGATTTGGTCTCATTCTGTTGTTTGGCTCGTACTTTCTGCCGATAATGTTCAAGTTCCTCCTCAGCTTTTCTTTTCTTCACCTCTTCGAGTCCAATGCCTCCCCTGTCTGATTAATTAGAGACAAAAACAGTGTAATCCATCCGCAGGATCTCAACCGCCGTCACTTAAATATGCTTTGAATTTTGTAAAAAAAAAAAATAAACCAGTGTATTGCCCACCTGTTTTGATATTTAGAGGGATTGGATCAACCCTCCCTGCTCCTGAAGATTTAAAACAAATTCAAATTAGCACTCTTAATAAATGCAAACCTGAGCATTACGTTATTTAGTGAAGAACAAACGTACCCTGCTTCCCGAGGCCTTGACCGGTTTTATAACCCATTTTCTGCAGAAGTGCAAATCCCTTGTTGTGGTTGCCGATGGAGCTGTGCAAAGCTGCCTCTCGGCTTTCCTTCTCCTGCTCCTTGTAGGTCTTCTGACGGTTCTGAATGTTCTTCTCTTTCTGCTGTGTCTCCTTTTTCATGGCTTCTTTGACTCGCCTCACCATGCTGACACCTGGTTTCACATCTGGACTAACAGACGAGAACAACACACAATAAGTTACCAGGATAAATACAAAAAACAACAACTATGATCGTGATTCTGAAAGCAGTAACTATAACTATGTATATTTCTATATAGCTGACACTTTCCTGACTGTGTCTGTTAATATTCAGACGCTGCAGATCAATTTAACTACATGATTGTTCCTCATATAACAACGTCGACGTCTCCGTTTTATTACAAAAAGTAGACCCACAAAACGCTTACATTTTACGAAGAAATGCGTCAGACATGTAGTCCTCTTCCTCGTCGGACATTGCAGACGCACACAAGAGGTCAAAAGTGTACAAAGAGCAGAAACTGCCAAAAATAATTATCCGTTTAGGCGTTTGTATTTGCTCCTCTGATGTTTGGTTCGTTCACATTTGCTTTCCGTCTAGCTACAAGGTATATGGTAAGGCGAACGTTCCGTTCAGCTCGACCTTTAATTTGGACAAAAGTATTTACGCTGATTGAACATAAACAACTGAAAAAAAAATATACAATAATGTGACACAATCTTTGTGTACGAGACAAATTCTTATTACTTAGTTACGTTAGTTGTTTGGTTTCACCCCGGACACACTTTAGTGCGACACCGCCGATACTCGTCGTCATTCATCCTGGGTCATCGAAACAGGTAGGATGAACAATTTGGTTTTATTTACATCCCACGTTTCAGGAAAATGTCGTCGGTAAGGTGTTTTTTTTTGGGATAGCGGGATGTTTTAAAAGATGGTAACAGATCACTGACGTCCCGTTTGGGTGGAGGTGTTTGGGTGGAGGTTAGTTGTTCCTTGGTAGGAAACAGCTAGCTTGAGTTGCTAACCAGCTCGTCTGTTGACAGCTGGAGGCTGACAGCTGTCACTCACACTCAGCAGCCAGCTGTTCACATCATGCAGCTTTGAGATTTTATTTAACGGAACATAAGGTCGACTTTAAAAAAAATGCATAAAGCGGCTGTATCTGGCAAAACCTCTTGAAGACATTACAAGGACGCTGGACTCTGGAGGACAGACTGATTGTTAGTGAGGAGACGTTTCTGAAGACCCCTCGTATGTCATTGCAGAGACGAGGACGTGCAGCACTGTGCTCAGAGGTCCTCGCCATGGAGCTGGCTCACAGTCTGCTGCTCAATGAAGACGCTTTGTCCCAGATCACTGAAGCAAAGAGGCCCGTCTTCATCTTTGAGTGGCTCCGCTTCCTGGACAAAGTGCTCGTGGCAGCAAATAAGGTGACGACTCCGACTGTGGCGCTGCTTTGTTCTGAGTGTTGTTCTTCAGAGGCCGTCTGTGACTTCATTTTGTGTTTGAGTGACAGGTGGATGTGAAGGAGAAGCAGAAGAAGCTGGTGGAGCAGCTGACAGGACTGATCAGCAGTGCCCCCGGACCGCCAACAAGAAAACTGCTGGCCAAAAACCTCGCTACCCTCTACAGCATCGGTGACACGTTCACCGTTTTCCAGACTCTGGATAAATGCAATGAAATCATCAAAAGCAAGGATGACACACCTGCGTACCTGCCAACAAAACTGTAAGTTCTCATTTAATCACAGCAGCGTGGATCAAAAGGTTCAGAGCGTTTTCCCGTTGGATGTAAACGGAGCAGAGCAGCAGACGCTTTAACCTTTGTGACGAAGTATTCAAAGTTACGTCGCTTGATCAACATCAGCACCAGAGTTACACACATTTTGTGACCACTGGAATGCAGTTGTTATTTTAACAAGGACTTGAAACTTGAGCAGAGAGCGTCAAAGTTTGTGTCAGAAGAAGTTGGGGTTCAGTAGGAGGGGTGCGGAGGGACGTCGGTCTTGTTGCAGATGAGAAACTTGTGCGTTTCTAAACACGCTGTGAACGGACGCGCTGTCATTTTGGGGAACCAAAGTTCAGGTTGTTTGCGACAACGGTCGCGGACATCACTGGAACTCGGTGTTGACTGTCTGATCTTTGGGGGATGAATTCACAAATCTGGTTGCACTTCTGACCCGATGCACCTTTTGTGGTCTTGGACAGTCACGCTCGGCCCGTCTTAAAACACGACTGCCACTCTGAACACCTCACCAGTGCTTCATTGCCGAAGGCTTTTCTGAAGAATTTCATGGGTCTCGTTTGCTGATTTCCTGGATTTGACACAAAATTTTGACGCGTGCTCTCTGCTCAACTCAACTCATGTTGAAATCACAAATGTGCACCTACGAGTGGTCACAAAAACACCTGTAACCCAACTGTTGATGTTAATCAAGCCTCATAACTTGGAATAATTACTGATGAAGGTTATAGCTTCCTCCTGCTCCGTTTGTGCACAACAGTAGCGGTCTTTGATCCCCCTTCGTACAGTTACTCTGCACATTAATATTCTGTTTGAGCTCAAACACATTTGCATGAAGATATAAGCACTTCAGCACTGCTTTCAGAGATTCAGGAATATACTGCAGAACCTCCGTCGAGGGTATTAGCACTTAAGCCAAACGTTAATCCGCAGAATGACATTTCACGTTTAAAAGGGTGGATTAAGTGTTCATGATCAGACATTGTGCCGTGTTTCTTGTTTGCTTTAATGGACTCCAACCATGGATGGGGCTGCATCAGTGGTGTCCTGCAGGGTTTTATGCATCATTCATTCATACAGACTTGTTTCTGTACAGATTCAGAGGTGATGTTGGTACACGAGGGTCAGAACCTCCTAACTACCCACGAAACCACTGTGCTCGTCCTGCAGTGTTTTAGAATAGATTATAATGAGGTTATATTTATATTATGCCAGTAACAGCAGTTATTTCATATTTTCATTCGAATAATTCTGAATTTTCCCGATGATTGTGTTGCAGTGGTTGATGAAATAATTATAAGGGATTTCTAATTCTGTGTTGATGTTTATGCTTTTCTTGCAGTGCTGCAGTTGCATGTGTCGGGGCTTTTTATGAGAAGATGGGCAGGATGTTGGGAAGCTCCTTTCCAGACACCATTAATAATCTTTTGAAGGCATTAAAGAGTGCAGAGGTACGACTTTTCAGAGCACAAAATTCGGGAATTTTTTTTTACACACCATTCAATTCATTGGGTCAAATTGTATTTTGGAATATAGGAACAGTAATGAATAAATAGTAATTAAAGAGATTTATCATTGAGAAACTGTGACATCTATTTTAACCCTTTTATTTCCACCTTTACTTCACTGATCTAGTCCCAAGGCAGAGGAGAGATCCTTCTCAGCCTGCAGAAGGTGCTCAGTGGACTCGGTGGAGCTGCAGCTTCATGTCACAGAGATATCTACAAGAATGCCCGGTCTCTCCTCACAGACAGGTCCATGGCTGTACGCTGTGCAGTAGCAAAGGTTAGTCTCAGAAAAAGTGGAGCCTGTTTAGTGTTCACTGTCTATTGTCATCATATGTATAACTCAGCGTCCGTAATGAATGGGATATTCCCTGCACATGAATATTGTAGATATTTCTAAAAGCTCTCCATCTTCGTTCCTCTTGCCTGATCAGTGCCTACTGGAGCTGCAGAATGAGGCCGTATTCATGTGGACCACTGAACTGGAGAACATGGCCACTTTGTGTTTCAAAGCCTTGGAAGGGTCCAATTATGGTGTTCGGGTAGCGGTAGCCAAACTGCTGGGGACGGTCATGGCCACTGCCCTGATGCCCAAACAGGCAGCTGGTAGGTTAAAGTGTTGATCTATGTGGCTCCTGTTTGGCTGCTTTTATGTGAAATATAGAAGCTCCCCACTTTCAGGATCTCGACCCTTTTTTAAAAAAAAATTCCGTCCACAGTGATGCGTCAGAATGTGAAGCGGGCCACTCTGGAGGAGGTGCTGGAGCTAATGGCGACAGGCTTTCTGCGTGGTGGATCTGGCTTCCTCAAAAGTGGCGGGGAGATGTTGAAGGGTGGAGGCTCCGTCAGCAGGGAGGTGCGGGTGGGCGTCACACAGGTGAGGTGAATTCTTCAATTGGATAATAACTGGAACCTGCACCGGCTGATCAACCCACCTCACACATAACCCTCCTTCATCGTCTTCAGGCTTACGTTGTGTTTGTGACAACACTTGGTGGTCAGTGGATGGAGCGCAACTTCGCCACGTTCCTGTCCCACGTTTTGGATCTCGTGTCTCACCCGCGGGCCACGCAGACGCACGTTGAGGCCGTGTACTCGCGCCGCTGCGTCTCCTTCATGCTACGCGCCACCCTTGGCGGCTTGCTCGGAGAGAAAGCACAAATTGCAGCCGGCAAAGAAATCTGCCAAGCCATCAGCAAGCAGATGAGGGCTGTGGGTAAGGAGGATGGGGGGGAAATATCACGGTTCAGAGCATTACAGAGTAAGTACTCATCCATTATTATCACCATTAATTCCCCCTTCATTTGCTTTTTAAAACTCTTGCATGGTTTGTGCTTCCATTGTGTACAGATATGGCTTTTCTTTTCTTTATTGAGTTGTGTGCGCAGATGGCTTTCCCTACTTTGGCTTTCTGCCTTTTGGATTACTCTCCCCTTTCTTTACATCCATTTTAACCACAATCTGCATCATAATGTCAGGAACATTGTACATTGCCTGCTCAGCTTATGAATTACTCATGCCTGCATTATTGCATAGCCTTCATGGCTTTTTGCCTGTGAATTTACACTTACAACCCCTAAGGAGCAGATAGCATAACTTTTTTCTGGCTCCCCCTCCCACAGCAACAAGACATACAGTAGTCTTTGCTCCACCAAACCTCTTTTTTTTCTGCTTGACATCATCACATTAATCATTTTTAAAATCACCTTTATCTCATTTGAAAAGGATGATTCTTACTCTGATTTGCTTTGCAACCTTTAAACTGATGTTAAACTATCTCAAAACGACATTCTTCTGTTCTTTTTGATGTTGAGACAGGATTTTAAAAAAAGACGTTGTTGAATGTTGGTGTCTCTCAAGGCGTCGTCCTGGGCTCCTTAGTGTTCACTCTGTACTCGCTGCTGTAGCTTTTCCAACCAACCGGATCTGTGAGACTTCTTGAAATGAAACTAATCTAATGACAAATATCTGTGCTAAACGATTCCTGGGAAAATATTACCCGGAAGCCACGATGGAAGTGGGACCTCCTAGTCTTTGTCCACCTTTGTATCCCAAGTTGTTTGAAGCGCAGTGACCGCCACAGTTCCAGAAGCAGCTTTAAATCTTCTCTTTGATTCAGTTGATTGACTTTTTTTCTTACGAGTGATCTCTCTTCACTGTTGCCTATTTAGAGCTCAGAGGATTTTAGTTCTTGCTTAATGACCATCAGATGACAGGCCAGACGAGTTACAATGTGACTTAATGTCACTGTTTTGCACTTTTGTAACATTTATCTTTGGATACGACTATAACCATAGTTTCCTGTTTTCATTTTTTTTGTATCAAATAAATCCTCAGAGCTCTGAGTTTGTGGCAAATACAGCAGTTCTGTAGTTTCTGATTATTACAGATTAATGTGTGACAGCAATGCATGGCCTAATGTGGTCTATTACGCTATTCCAATCTACAGTAAATTTATAAAAAAGTGCCAAAGGATTTTAAGTATCTTGTTATTGAGAAAATAGCAGTGTAAATTGTTCTTGATTTCGAGACACCTTATCCATCAGTGCTTCACACAGTCTGAATTAGTTTCTACTGAATGTTATTCTTTTTTTGAATGTTTTTGTCGTGACTTGTTTGAAATTTGAAAACACTTATACTGACTCACCTTTCTTGCTCATCTCTCTTTCTCGGTCGTATGTTTTTCCAGAGGCAGTAGTGAATGACATCAGCGGAGAGAACAAGGCAGCGGCTGACGTCTCTGCCAGTCAGCATGTTATGGTGTGCGCCCTGAAAGAGCTGGGCAGTTTAGTTCAGAGCTTGAGTGCCACGGCTTCACCGCTCATCCAGGAGCCTTCTATAGGTGAGACACACAAGACATGAATGACTGAAGGAAGGTAAACAAAATTCCCGTGCCTGCGTTTTGGCTACAAGTCTTCACTGTCGTACCCCAAACATTCATTGCTGATGGCCATTATCCAAGGAAATTAGATGATTCAATGATAGGATTGGCAGTATCAGTGCTGTAGTGAACATGCTGCCAATGTGCAAACACACACAATTGAGCAAGCTGCAGGTGTGCAGTGAGGTAAAGGTAATACAGACGCCATGCAGCCAGTGTTTCGGGCCTTAAGTTTCTATAAACACAAGCTGGTTTTACATAGATCATAATGTGTGCCACTGGCCAGTATCCTCTGTAGCTTTGGTGACATGTTAGCAATGTAAATCTTACATCCACTTCTGTGCAATGTTGCATTTTACTCGTAATGAATATTAGTTAATTAAATAAGGTGGAATCAAAAGTCAGAAGGAATTCATTTACACTGAATTCATTAACTACTTAAAACGTCTTCGATGTCCTCTTTTACAGGGCTTCTCGAAACCGTGACCTCAGTGCTGCTGCACCCGAGCATGGCAGCGCGTCTGGCGGCTGCGTGGTGCCTGCGTTGTGTTGCCGTGGCGCTGCCCTATCAGCTGACCCCACTGCTGGACCGCTGTGCAGAGAGAATCAACAACCTGAAGAGTTCACCTGAGGCTGTGAGCGGCTACAGCTTTGCGATGGCTGCTCTGCTGGGCGGCGTACACCAATGTCCACTGGGCATCCCCCACTCCAAGGGCAAGGTGTGTCTCCTTAGAATGCAACCTCATGAGTTTTCACTCTTTTATGTGTCATGTTGGTCTTTCTTCATGTGTTATTCTTGACTGCCCTTTTGCACTAGCCTTATTGATTTCCTGATTTAAAGATCGATTCGTTTTCCGTCCCTTTAGCTGGTTGTGAGTATAGCTGAAGACCTCCTGCGGACAGCTGCTCAGAATAGTCGTCTGTCCCTGCAGCGCACACAGGCCGGATGGCTCCTGCTGGGGGCCCTCATGACTTTGGGTGAGTCTCCCAGACATCGCTTACTCCTTAGCGATATCTCAGCAATCCCTTCTCCCTCTCGCCTCCAACTCGGCCACCTCATTGTGTTCGTACTTTTTCCCAGGTCCCTCGCTTGTGCGCTATCACCTCCCCAAAATGCTGCTGCTGTGGAGGAACGTGTTTCCTCGCTCCCAGAAGGAGCTGGAGGCAGAAAAGGCCAGAGGAGACTCCTTCTCCTGGCAGGTCACCTTGGAGGGCCGAGCTGGAGCACTTTGTGGTAAAGAAACACACCTGCACTGTGTACCTGTCTATAATATCAGCAGACATAGTTCTGACCAGCACTGTTCCTTTCTTCTGTAGCCATGCGTAGCTTTGTGGCACACTGTCCCGAGCTTCTTACAGAAGACGTAATCCGGAGACTGATGACTCCCATTGAATGTGCCATGACCATGATGTCTCAGTGAGTGTGATGCTTTTAAATCTAATTGTCTGCTGAAGATGTGAAGACAGAGAAGATTTTTTTTCTTTGTTCCTTACACTGTTCATTAACACTTTAATGTGTGATAGCTATTTATTTCATTGTTTCCTGATCAAATATGTAATGATTGTAATATTCTGACCTTTTCTCAGTGTCCCTGCCATCATTAAGGTCCACGGTGCTCACCTGAAAGCGAGTGCAGCGATGGTGAGGCTCAGGCTGTACGACATCTTGGCTCTCTTGCCTCCTAAGACTTACGAAGGTAAAGCAGTCACATCTGTAATATTTTTTCACACAGGTTCAAAATCATTTACAGGTGTTTTAAAATAAGATATCTCCTTGTATAGGCAGCTTCAACGCCCTCCTGAGGGAGCTGGTGGCAGAGTTTACTCTGACTGACAACTCAGCCAACACCACCACCTCTTTGCTGCGCTCGCTGTGTCACTATGATGACAGTGTGCTCATGGGCTCCTGGCTACAGGAGACGGACCACAAGTCCATAGAAGATCAGGTTAGTTGTAATTCCAGGTATATGAAAAAAAACCAAAACTAAATAAATACAGTACATACAAAAGATAGTTGGACAGAGATTTATTATCTTATTTTTTGGCCACAATTTAAGTTTCGGTGTGTTAAATTGGTGTGAATATTACTGTATCATGATTCCTGAACAGCTGCAGCCGAACAGCGCTTCTGGCAGCGGAGCTCTGGAACACGATCCCTCCTCCATCTATCTGCGTGTCCCTGTCGGCGAGGCCATCCCTGGGCCTCTCCCTTTGGGTGTGTCGGTCATCGATGCTTCAGTGGCCTTGTTTGGTGTCGTTTTTCCCCACGTCTCCTTCAAACACAGGTAAGCAGTTTAGTCATTGCTTATTGCTGCTGTGGTTTTAATACTTGCAACATGTAAACATGTTTCATTATTAAATCTTTTTGTTATACAATCGTTTTGGGGTATTTTTCTCCTGTATTTGTATTCGCTACTGCATTATTGGAGAGCTCTTTGTGTCATTCTAGTTTGTAATATATTCCACCTGGCTTTGTGTACGATTCAGGCTGCAGATGCTCGACCACTTTGCAGAGTGTATAAAGCAGGCTAAAGGAGTTCGACAGCAGGCGGTCCAGCTGAACATCTTTACTGCGGTGCTTAGTGCCCTCAAGGTAAGAAAACATGCTTTATGTCATCTTAAGACAGGAATGTCATGTTTAATCATTCAGATAACATCAACAGTGAGATATAATGTACCTCTTCCTTCCTGACTGAAGGGTTTGGCTGAGAACAAGAGCACTCTGGGGCCTGAAGAGGTGCGTAAATCGGCACTGGCCCTGGTGATGGGAGCTTTGGACAATCCCAATCCCATCCTGCGCTGTGCTGCTGGAGAGGCCCTGGGCAGGATGGCTCAGGTGGTTGGAGAGGCGACCTTCATCGCCAGAATGGCTCAGACCAGCTTTGACAAGTAAGCATATCATATCTGTTTTGTCTGGGTTTTCTTTCTGTCTGTTTATGCTGTTATTTATCCTGTGAAGTAGAATGGACACAGGTCAACACACCAGCGATATAACCAGTTACACAGAATGAAACCGTTTGAATATTTTATTGTTAGCCAAAGATGTCCTTGATTGTTGTTAATCTGTGTCTGAACTGAATCTATTTTATTTCTTTATTCTTTGACTTTATTCATGTGATCCATATCTCTTTTCCTCCTCTATTTATAGACTGAAGTCAGCCCGTGATGTCGTTTCGAGGACGGGCCATTCACTGGCTCTCGGCTGTCTTCATCGATATGTTGGAGGAATTGGCTCTGGCCAGCACTTAAAGACTAGTGTCAGCATCCTGTTGGCTCTGGCCCAGGACGGGTCCTCTCACGAGGTCCAGGTACAGTAAATTGCTCATCACCTTTTTTGTAGTTTGTAATAGATGATGTATTGTTTTGTTCTCTTGTATGTTATTTCAAAACAGAATTTAGATTCAAGTACATCCAGCTTCGTTGTTCTTTGCACCCCTTAGTTGTTGACCTACTTTTTTTTCCCCAGACGTGGGCTCTGCACTCGCTGGCTCTGATTGTGGATTCTAGTGGTCCCATGTACAGAGGCTACGTGGAGCCCACATTGTCCCTGGTGCTCACCTTGCTCCTCACTGTGCCCCCGTCCCACACAGAGGTGCACCAGTGTTTGGGCCGCTGCCTGGGGGCTCTCATCACCACCGTGGGACCGGAGTTACAGGGTAACTGTAGCAGGAACCAAATCACATTACTTCACCTCATTGTGTAACTGATTTGACGTCTGACTTCTTCAAAAGCCATGTAACATAACGTTTTCTAGCCAGCAGGTGGCAGCGTAGTCTACTTTAAGTCTCTGCAGTCCATTTAAGCACACTGGAGGACATGCAGTATGTCCTCTACCCACTAAAAATGCTGTTATTCTGAGTGTCTGTCTTTATAATCAATATCATTGGGTTTGCTAGGAAATGGAGCCACTATTTCCACCATCCGCTCGTCCTGCCTGGTCGGTTGTGCCATAATGCAGGACCACTCTGACTCCCTTGTGCAGGCAGCTGCCATCTCATGTTTGCAGCAGCTGCACATGTTTGCTCCACGACATGTCAACCTGTCCAGCCTGGTGCCCTGTCTCTGTGTAAGACATCACAAGTTTCAGAACGCAACTGCAATACCTGTAGTTTGTGTTCATCTTGATCACGATTTCTCCCTGTACCATGGGATACCTGCAGGTCCACCTATGCAGTTCTCACCTGTTGCTGCGACGTGCTGCCGTGGCCTGCCTGAGACAGCTCGCCCAGAGAGAAGCTGCGGAGGTCTGTGAGTATGCAATGAGCCTGGCGAAGAGAGCAGGAGACAACAAAGACAACGCTACAATCAGTGAGTATAAATCCTTACCCTGATGATTCTGTTTGAGTTACATATCTCAGTGAGACACTGTGTCTCTTGCTGTGTTGAATTTGTCCTTGGTTCAGATCTGAACATCACAGAGACGGGTCTGGAGGGCGTTCTGTTTGGCATGCTGGACCGGGAGACAGACAGGAAGCTGTGCTCTGACATCCATGACACGCTGGGTCACATGCTGTCTTCTCTTGCTGTGGAAAAACTTTCTCATTGGCTGAAACTCTGCAAAGATGTCCTTGCAGCAACTACAGGTAAATCTACAGAACAACAAAATCTAAATCTTCTCCTTTTTTAAATCCTTGCATCATGAATGTGTCCATCTCATTTTACAGATGTAGGGGGAGCCGTTGTTTTCGAGGTGGAAAAGGACGAGGAAGACTCCGAGAAAAAAGACGAGATGGATGATGACACCATGTTCACAGGCCTGGGCGACGATGACAAGTCCAAGCCTTCCGTGGCTCCGCGCTGGGTGACGCGGGTGTTTGCCGCAGACTGCTTGTGCCGCATCATTCTGCTATGTGAGAACGCAGACAAGGTGCACTTTGACCTGGCAGCTGCCCGCTCTGCACAGGCCAAGAACCCCAAAGGTACCACTCATCAGGCTGCTAACTCAGGGGACACTGAAAGATTTGTGACTGATTTATGCCTCCCGAGCTAAATTTCAGGTTCTTTTTTTTTTTTGGTACTTACATGGGCAGTTCTTGAGTCAGCTTCTGGAAAAAGCTAATTCATGTTCTGTTATGTAAAGGTGGAACAAAGCTAGAGATGAGTAAGCAAAAGTAGGAGTATTTTGGGACTGTGACAGACAGAGGAGCCAGTATTTTTTATAAGCTTCTCCGTAATAAGGAAGCAGGCTTGATAGTAACAGCACAATGTAGTGATTTTGCAGCTCTGAAACCAGCCAAGCCAAATTTAGTGACTGGGATTGAGTGGATGGTGGGTGTGCATGTCGGTGTGTCCAACTAATCCCTTCAAAGGTATACTCAATTAAATCTCAGCCTCAGATTCAATATCTGGTTTCTTTTGAGTCGCTGCAAGCACATGATGAAACTCTAAAAACTGATTTGTTGTGTGAAACTGTATTTATACTTCAAGTGGAGGGTGTTAAAAAGCAAAGACCTTGAAGGATGCAATAAATGCAGCTTCGTGCTCGTGTGTGAGCTATCATTACTAAATCACATATTAAACTATGACAAATGTGTAAATAATATTTTCTGATTATTTATCCTCACAGTCCTTTTTCTTCCTGTCTCTGTCCATCCAGGAGATATGTTGGTGCTCCATTTGTCTGACCTTATCCGCATGGCCTTCATGGCGGCCACAGACCACAGTAACCAGCTGAGGATGGCTGGCTTGCAGGCCCTGGAGGACATTATTAAAAAGTTTGCGTCCGTACCAGAGCCCGAGTTCCCAGGGCACGTTATCCTGGAACAGTACCAGGCCAATGTGAGTTGAAAAACACATTCAACTGCATTACCATGCAAAAATCCCTAAAATGAAAATGACAGAAATTGTACAACACGATAGAACGAGTGAACTTTATGCAACTTGTGTGCATTTAGGTCGGTGCCGCCCTCAGACCTGCATTTTCACCTGACACACCCTCTGACATAACAGCGAAGGCATGCCAGGTAAGACACAAGACATCAATTTCCTGGATGAATGTCAATAAATATCCCTGTTTGAGGTGTGCACATATGCCAGAGGCATTTAGCGTCCAGCCCTGTTTGTACTGCAACATTTGTTCCAGTAACAGGCCTTACGGCACATATATTGTGATTATCAGCACTGTGAAGGCAGAAGCAGTTAATTACCACTGCAAAGAGGGTCATCATACCCGGAGGACTCGGCAGTGTCAAACTTTCTGGCTTAATGCTCTTTGACTGATTTGACTGTGAAAAAATGATAGACAGGGGCAAATAACAAACATGCCTGTCAGCAGAGTATTATTAAAAAAATGTTCTCTTTGACTTCCCCACTTCTGGTCGGGAGTCGTTCTGAAGACCAGAAAGTAGGATTAACTCAGAACTGCATGGAAAACAGAACTACAAAGTATTTAATATGTACCGTCTGAACCTGTGGAATGACAGACAGTTAAAATAATCGCACAGGTAGGAAGGTGTCTTATTAAGTATGTTTGCATCATAGCACATTTATAACTCTCCTTAAAGAAAGACTCCGGCCCTTAGTCACCTGACACTTTCCTCAGAAGGATTGAATCCATTGTTTGCTCCACTTTTACAGCCCTAACACGTCAGTCCTATTAACATTTCTTTTACATCGCCTGCCCCTTTAATGGCTAATCAACCTTGACTGCTCTGTTATGTAATACAGGTTTTATAAGAGGAGTAATTTATACACACCACAGGTGCTGTAAACCTTGACCATTTATTACTTTGGCCCCCCTCACGCTTCCACAGGTGTGTAGTACGTGGATTGGCAGTGGCGTTGTCAGTGACCTCAATGACCTGCGGCGAGTCCACAACCTGCTGGTTTCATCGCTGGACAAGGTGCAGGCTGGGAAAGGCTCGTCCAGTCAGCTGTACAGTGAGAGTGCCACCACCATGGAGAAGCTGGCTGTGCTGAAGGCATGGGCCGAGGTGAGACTGAGGATGATCTGAGCACTGCCGTGTTTTTATATGGCAAACTGTCTACATGACAAATCTGACCATGCACACTGGCCTTTCCTGCTCAGGTGTATGTGGTGGCGATGAAGGTCAAGAAAGAGGCTGAGTCCAAGCCCGCAAAACCGGTCCGGAGCGGAGATGACGATGAGGACGAGGACGATCTGGGTGCCGACGTGCTTCCGCCTGACAGTCTTATCACTTTGGTGCAGCCAGAGCTGCCGTCGCTGAGCCGCCTGTGGCTGGCCATGCTGCGGGACTACGCTCTGCTCACTCTGCCGGCTGAGTTCTCCAGTCAGCTGCCTCCCGATGGTACAAGACAGATTCTTGTCTACCAAATGCTGAATATAACATTGAAGTGTGTGATCTTAAATGAGACATTTTCTACTTGACCTCATTTTATTTGATGTCTCGTTGTAGATTTATGATATTTCTCATAGAACATTTCAATACTGCTTCCTTCAACCACTAGGTTTTCAGTCCTTTCCTGTAGTTTTTGGTCCATACCATGTGATTTCAAATTTAATAAACATTTAAGTTGACATGGATATTTTGCAATGCAGTAAAACATATTTGTACAAAATGCAGATTAAAGTAGTGTGATTTGGTGTAAACAAATGTTTTCCCTCTGATGTGTATCCGTGTACAGGTGGAGCATTTTATACCCCTGAGACTATAGACACAGCACGGCTCCACTACCGCAGCTCTTGGGCTCCTGTCCTGCATGCGGTGGCCCTGTGGCTGAACAGCACCGGGTTCGGACTGGGTTCGGATCAAGAGGAGATCTCGTCAGCTCCCTCCAAAGCTCCTGGCCTGCTTCAGGGAGGCTCCTCCACAACAAAGACCTTTGATGAGTCGGTCAAAGACCGGATGCATCTGATGTTGGGTAAAGAAACACGTGGCTATCATCGGTGGTTTGACGCATTACCATATTTTGTGTGTTTTTCCTCAATGTGTAGCTGATACACAGAAGTTTGACATTAAAAAAGAAGAAAAGACAAACTGCTTGTTAATCTTACTGCCACTGGATAAACAGAAAAAAAAAACAGACGAACACACCCTGAGTGCATTTTTGTGTTGTTTGTCTCTCAGGTGTCAGTATAGAGTTTCTTTGCTTCCCCCGGCCCGAGGAGCCCATTGAGCATGTGATGTCCTGCCTGCAGGCCCTGTACACTCTGCTAGAATCTCCCTGTGCAAAGACCCACATCGCAGAAGACCAGGTAAAGAAAGAGGGCAGAAATTACACAAAAATAGCGTGTAACATTTGCATGACAGTTTACAATTGTATCACAATTGGATTCTTTAAACTGCATACAAAATTACATATTCATACAATATGTACAATATAAATGTTTTATATATAAATGATTAAAACAGTATGCATTATTTGCTTATTGGCATTGTGGAAGCTGTTTGTTAAAAGCCTCTTTTATTTACACCTCTCAGCTCAGGTAATAAATTTACCACAAATATCTGGTAGAAGATTGTATCTCGGCTGTATGTGGCTGAGCCCTTGAAATGGGACAGGTCTCTGCTGGCACATTTCAAAGTTTGGATTTCAGAGGATCCAGACGCTGAATTGGGACACAGCAACTTAGATCATTCTCGCTTTGGGTCTGTTTTCTATACTGATAAAGCTTTCTCTTCTTTAAAAAGCAAAATTAAAACTGTAGTTGAATTTCTGTTTACACATAGTGTAGTTATTTGAAGAAATTTGAGTAACATCAACAATTACAGGATAGCTTTTTATTAATTAAGGGTTATGCTGTGTGCTTTTAATAACTTGCCTCTGATAAAACTACTTCTTGTGCATCTGTTGACAAAACCGCAGAAGTGCAGTGCTTGTCTGAATACCAATATTCACGTTCCTCATGTTTCACAGTGACATTACTGTAACTGTGTTTTATCTTCTGTTGTAGCTGCTGGCGGTGGAGCTCCTGAACGTGCTTCACAGGCTGCTGTTGACCCGGGATCCTCCTGCTGTCCAGCTCCAGGTCACTGCTGTCGTACAGGAGACCCTGAGGGCTGCACAGGACCATCTGCAGCAACAGAGAAACAACAAGGGTCAGGAACATCACATCACATCTAAGCGCTGTCATATCCTGCTTGGCTTCATCTCGACTATGACTGAATAAGAGCTTTAATATCAATATTCAGTTTGGTATTTGTAGGAAAGCTGTTTAAACTATGTGGTGGCTTGAGTGATTTAGTTCACCATGTTATTTTGCTCAGGCAAAGAGGAAGAAGGCGAGAAAGACTCTGGGCCCAGCTTCGGGGAAGGCGGAGACACAGGGGAGCTCGTCCCCGGCAAGTCTCTGGTGTTTGCAGCCATGGAGCTGCTAGTGTTCATTCTAGTCCGCCACTTACCGCAGCTCAACACACGTGTGAAAGAGTCGCCCAGCCACGCGCCACTCAGGCCTCAGCGACTTCCCGAAGAGAGCGCACGCCTGGTGGCGAACACAGTTTCCATCCTGGCAGAACTGCCCTCGCTCTGCTCTCCTGCTGGTGAGGCCCGAGGCAAACTGCAACAACACACACACACACACACACACACACACACACCATGTAAAATATGAAAGGAAAACACATACAAAAGCATTGACAGTGTACATTGATACCAAGTCTCTGCTTTGGATGATATTTGGAGCTATTAGCCAGCTCTTGGCCTGCTTTAATCAGGTCAGTGTATAATTATACTCTCTGACAAGGCTGTCCACAGATGGTATTAGAAACTGCTATATGGATTTCTGAGACAAAGAGTAAATGTGAATATTGTTAGCATAGCAATCTGAGCAATGAGCTGTCCACTATGACATGAAATTTCTCACAGTTGCTTTTTGCCTCTGCAGGAAGCATGACCATCCTACCTACAGCGCTCTTCCTTATCACCGGCATCCTGAGGGAAACTGCGGTTAAGACTGCTGACAACTCGGTGCCTGTGACTGTGTCAGCTGCCCTGCAGGGCATCAAGACCATCATCACCTCCCCAAAGGCTCGGGCAGAGAGCATGCAGACTCAGTGGACCGGCCTGGTGAGGAGCAGCCTGGCATCTGTACTCGAATACTCACAGCCAGGTAAGCAAACACACACATATTTGGCCTCTGGCCTTTCTGCGGAGGGATCACGATTAAATTATGACATTGTTATTCATTAAAATCATGCTTGCTTGTTTGTGTATGATTTTAAGATGAGTCCAGGCCCGACATGGATGAGGTCAGCATGCTGACAGCGATCACACTCTTCCTGCTGTCAGCCAGCAGTGAACTTGTTGGAGTGACCGTCCTGCAGAAGGGCTGCATGGACCGCTTCCGAAATGGCCTCAACTCTAGTGACCCCTGGGTAAGCACCTCTGTATGCAAACACCGGAGAAGTTGTAAACTATTAACGCCTGACAAAAAAGGCGTATTAGGCTTTCCAGGTGGGTGTGGTGCTGCTTGATGACAGATTTATATTTGTGCTGCCACAGGTTCAGGCCCGGTGTTACCAGCTGCTGCTGTCAGTGTTTCAACACTCCAGCCGCGCTCTCGCTATTCCTTACATCCACTCTCTGGCTCCACTCATGGTGGAGAAGCTGAAGGCAGTGGAGCGCAGTCGGCCAGGGACCGCTGCCGAGCTGCAGGCTGTGCAGGAGGGCATCCGGGTCCTGGAGAATCTGGTCGGCATGGGTGAAGAGCAGAACCGTAAGTATGCTTCTGCGTAATGTACCGCTGAAGTGCTGTATTTGTCCCGTTAAAGTGTTTCGATCTCTTAAAGTAGGTCTCTGAAAGTATTTAGCTCTGTACCAATAAAGCATTAAAAGCTAAATTTAGAATCCAAGCACTGCTTTACTGTCTATTTTAGCATTGATTTCAACATTATCCTCTATTGTCCAGTTGTCCAGAGATTTATCTGCTCATTGTTTTCATGATTAATCATATAATCACTCTGCTTATAAAATCGGTTAACAGTAAAAAGTATCTGTTTCCCAGAAGGCACGATGACGTCTTAAGAAGTCTTGTTTTGCCACATCAATTAGCTCCTCAACAGTTTTCTGTCGAGCAGCTAATTGATTAATCACTGCAGGTCCAACTGTGTTTATTTTTTAACTTGTTATTTATAATTAAGCTTTGTTCTGCTTTGAGATCTTTCATATTGCATTTTATGACCCATTTTATTTCTAGTCCAACGAGACAACAGCAACAGTTTCTCATTTTACTCCAATACACGCTTGTATGAATCGGGCACATTTTGTCCACCACGAATAAATAATTTGAACACGTAGCGTTACTCAGTGAACTTGATATGTATGGAGACTATTACAGATAGTCATATTCTGGGTTACTTTGTTGTTACTGGTTATCTTTTTTTTTTTAATGTATCATTGATTTGTGTGTTCAACAGGGGTGCAGCTGTTGGCTCTTCTTGTACCGACTCTTGTCTCTTACCTTTTGGATGAAAATGACTTCTCCTCTGCGCCCCAAGTCTCCAAAGGTCTGCATGATTTTGCCCTTCAGAACTTAATGCGAATTGGTCCCCTGTATCCAGCTGCCTTCAAGATAGTGATTGGTGCAGCACCTGAGCTCAAAACCCGTCTGGAGTCTGCCATACGGGCCAACCAGGCCAGCAGCAAAGCCAAAGCTGCAGCCAGACAAGCTCAGCCGACTGTGCAGGCTGCACCAACCATCAAACTCAAGACGAGCTTCTTCTGAGCACTCCAAAAATGCACTGTACACTCTCACAGCCTAATTTAATATGCTTTTTTTTTTTTTGTGCTTTATTTAGTTTTTGGTCAACAGTGTACCACATGCCATGTCTGTATCAATTACAGTTTATTAAATGTATTTATTTATTCTACAACTCATCTTTGTTTTGACGGATTCGTCTTCAAGTCAGAGTCAATTATGTAAATATCATTAAAAAAGCATTTGAATGTTCACTTTGAAAAGATTGCTGTAGGAACTTTTGTTTGCGTGAATGTATCATTTCCAGACTTGGTGCACATGGACACGATGTTTTTTTCAACCCCCACTATCCAAAAGTTGATGATTGTTATGACATTATCTCTGTGATTTTGCATCACCCTGAAAATGGCAGTTATTTTTGTTCCTTTACATTCCAATCATCTGTGTTGATTTTAATGGAGCTAGTTTACTACGTGGCCTCCGGGTCTGCTGATTGTTACTGATGGATGTTTCTTCATTTTCTTTTTTGAGAATGTGTTTTGCTTGTAAATGATGTTGTAAACATTCCTACTACTTGGTCTAAATTTTTTTTTTTTTTAGAAACTATTATTATCACTATATTGAGCCAAGAATGAGATTTTATCAGGACCAATGGATTAATGAATGCTTTGTGGTTCTTACAGACTCTTGATTGATCAGCCGATAACTGGGGATATACAACATCATTTAATGTATGTGCTGCATATCATAATACTTATTATGCTTATAAGTGATTTTGATCCATCACTGTCCATGTGTAATGGCTTCATGAGTAAGTGAGCATCAATTGTCATTATCAATTGAAAGATTTGTTGAAATGTAATATTCCACCCTAATTTTTTCGTAAGGTGAATAAAGTTGCTTTGACCTCACTGATATTCGAGCTGTTATTTTTAAGGGTTTGGGGAGAAAACATATGAATGCAGGATTTTTTTTAATTTTTTTTTTAATTTACAAATGGTGTTTCTGGAATAAAGAGTATAGTCCTCCGGGCAGTCCCGATGTGCTGAATCGAGCGCTCCCAGCCAAACATGTTGTGGGCGTGGCCGCGTAGCTGACGTCACTCGGTGACAGCGAGCTGTCAGAAAGTCGAGTTCGTTCCCCCGAGCCGAGGAGACGGACCGCCGTCAAAAGGTTTCTGCCCTTCCGTTGGTATCTAAAGCACCTCGAGTCAGCGAGACGACGGATCGACCTTTTCACCGAGTCCGGCCATGGACGAGCAGGCGGGGCCCGGCGTGTTCTTCAACAACAACAACAACTCCGTTTTACCCGGCGGTGGCAAAGGACCGCTGCCCGATGGCGACGCTGGGGAGGCGGCCAGGGCGCAGTACAGCATCCCGGGGATCTTGCACTTCCTGCAGCACGAATGGGCCCGTTTCGAAGTGGAGAGAGCACAATGGGAGGTGGAGCGGGCCGAATTACAGGTACAAAAACCACAAAACAACCAAACCCCGCCACAGTTAACGAGTACACGGTCGCTTGTGAGCTGCTGCTTCTTTCTAGTCACTCGCGGACTTTCTGTGTTTGATTGTTCTGGGGACCGAGCTAGCTGGTAGCTGTAGCTCCGGAGCTAAAGCAGCTTTGCAGCGTCTCGGTGCACGACGGCTGTTTACGACCTCTTTACTGAGACTGAAACCACGAAACGTGCCTTTATAGGTTTGGAAAACAGACCCGAGTGGACGCTCGTATGTCAATTGATCTAATTAACAGACCTACACTTACTTGCAAAGTAGTTGTGTAGCTGTCTGCTTGCAGCTAAATGTGCAGCAACCCCGCCTACATTTGTTCTGCAGTTTATCTCCAAACTCTGGAAAAAAATGATGTTGGGAAAAAAAAAAAGGTAGTAGATGTGTTGTTGATGTTTTTTTTTTTGGAGCTCACAGACACCACACGAGATGGTCCGGAGTCAGGACGTGTTGTTTATGAAGCTATCTGCCATGTCACTGACTCTCTTCATCAGAATAATAAATACCTTAAATCATCTGTTATAAATAGACACGAGCTGGGAAGTCTGATGTTTAGTTTGCTTCAACTGGAAGATCATTTATTTTAGTTTTCCAGTCAAACTATACATTTTCACTGTCTGCATGTTTACAGGTGAATAAACTGACCCATGTCTTTTTCTGTCTTTGTTCACGGGAGGAGGAACTGTTGTTTTAGCCCTTAGTCTTGGTGTGTTTGTGGCTTTGTTAACAACGACTTTGTCTGGACACCATGTGTCAGACTATTCTTTTATCTGGGAGATGAATGGGGAGCTTATTACAGTTTAACTGTCACCATGTTTAACAGAAGTGTGTGAATGTTTTTTTGTTTTTTTTTCCCCTTGCATCATTTTTAAACCGGTTGTGGGTCTTTAGCCGCTGGATCACCGACAGAAACCAAAACGGACTTTTGTGGTTTTAAAAGCAGACGTCCCGATGGATAGACTGACCTCAGCTATCAGAGTGACGAGAGGGAGACACTGCATTGTTTCTGGGTTGGGTGACGTATACCCCCCGATCAGTGTAGTAAGGGCTTTGACTCATCAGCCTCATGCAGCACTTTCAGACTGGCTGGTGTATGAAGCTTCCTGTCTGCTGTCATGAAGCAAGATTATCAGCGAAGAAGCTGCAGCGACTGCGACTACGGCACGGGGAGGTTGCTAAATGGCCTTTTGGGTGGTTTGGTTGTGGCGGGAAAACAGTGAGCGCTCAGTTAGAGGTCTTGTTTTTGTTGCTCCTCACCCCAAATGTGAGGCTGGTGGGTATGTTTTGAATACGATTTGACCTGCAGGAGACTATTTATAACTTCTAGCGTACTCCAGATTGTGCTCTGATCACAGTATGCACCTGAATAGATGTCTGCTACTCTAAAGAATGTACTATGAATATTACTGTTGTTCATATTTTTATATCTTTTCCAGAGCAATAATGATGACTCAGATGCTGGAAAAACGTCCACAACAACAATAATGTAACCTTGTTGTGCCCTTGAGGAATTCCCACATATTGTAAACATACACAGTACTTTCACTCATAGAAGATGTCGGTGGTTAACGTTAAGTGAAAGAACCACAGAGAGGAAGTAAAAGATAACAAGTCACTTAAATGAGCGTAAATAGACATGTTTGAATAATGAAAGGCTCCAGTGGGCGCAGAGCCTTAATGGAAGACACCATGCAGCATCTCCTGCTCAGTCTTTGGATCCACTTCATCGCTCTCCAACATACTCACAGCATTCACCGTCATGTCCACACACTCAGCATTAAAACTGATGTTATCTTGCTTGTTATCAGGTAGAAGCCCCTTAAAAATGAAGCGATTTCACCTCCCAGCGACTGGTCTCCTGCAAGGAATTCTTTTCATTTATTTTTTTTTTATTGCTGTTTGTGAGTGACAGTTGAAGCTCTGTCTTGTGTCACTGTTTGGGAGGAAGGCAAACCCTGGTGGCTGTAGGAATGTTGTCCAGCCAGCCTGTTAGTCCTGCTCAGAGCCGCTCCTCTTCACTGAAACTGTACATGCCCGACTTGTCCTGCTGCTGTGTCATGTCTGTGTAATACATGGGCTGCTGTCATTCATGGTTAGACTCCAGCCGAGTGGTCTTTGATAATCAGTTGACTGACCCTGTCAAGCTAATTTGCAGAGGAAGTAATAAATTGCGGCTGTGGTTCGTCTGCAGTATCTTGTTAATGATAATGAGGCTTTAGAAAATGATTTTTTTTTCAGTATCGGTCAATAAATTCTTTTCAATTTGCAGTTTCACATCACTAACAAAAATCTCCCCATTTTACATGAAAGAACTGTCAGGAATTTTTGTTTATAAAATGATGATCATTTATAAGTACTGCATGTAACAACCATTTTCCTTACTGATTACTTGATTTAACATTTGAATCAAAAAAATTTGGAAAAATGTCCTCCACAATTTCCACGGTGGCCTCTTCAAATGTTTTGTTTCGTCTGACCAACAGTTTACAAGGAATTCAAACTGAGGAAACCTGCAAATGTTCACGTCACGGCCTGAATCAACACAGTAAATGACTACTTGATAGTCAAAATACCTTAATTGCAACTGTAGAGAATAGCTGATTGATTTCCTTTAACTTGAATAATCAACTGGCTGTTTCAGCGTCCCATTTATTGATTATCAGAATCAAATCGTTCCGGCTTACTTTTCCTGTTGAACGACTGAACAATTATTTGACTAATCGTTTGAGCACTCAGAGTAACTTTCCTGTTGGCACTGAAACTGGATGATGGGTTTGTCCATTCGAATGGGTTTAGAGATAGATTAGTGGCACACGCCAGTCAAGTGCATCTGTTATTTGTTTTTAATTAGAGCGATGAGGAGACAGAAGGGAGCAGTTCATTTGTATTGAACTGAAATTTGTTTGTTTTACGAGTGATCTTTCGTACATTTATCATTTCGTAATCAAGATTTACCAGAAAAAACTATTCTCATTCATATTGTGATACTGATTTAATTGAGATCACCTTGCTGCACTGATTAGTGCAGATCTTCTCCGGGCCTGATGATTGAGGTTGAATCGAGTTACATCCTGTACAGGCCAGGCGGTGCTCCAGCGTGCCTCATCCGCTCTCCAGTTATGGGGAAACCCCTGCTCCATAGAGTATCTCCTTGCCAAAAGTATCTTGTCAGCGGCCGTAATTTGACACCAGGAGAAGGTTGAAGGTGACTCAGGGTGTAAGGTGGCTTTATGCGGGTGCAGACCGAAACGTGGACCCACTTTTCTTCACTGGATAGAAGCGGCTCTATTGTTTCTAAAGCAAAGGCTTTTACTGTGAGCACGGTCATTATGTGTCCTATGCTATTCGATGACTTCTTTCTGTGCGGACTGCAGCCTAGAATTACCCTGCCTCCGTTAGATGACTTATTACTGAGATCTTGTGTTTGCTTTCACTAATGGCAAAGCCTGAGGCTTATTTTGCTCGATGGTGCGGCAATACGAAGAGCTAAACCGTGCACAAACATACACACACACACACACACACACACACACACACACACACACACACACACACACACACACACACACACACACACACACACACACACACACGTACATACCGTGGCATTCAGAAATTCAGAAATGGGAGTCACCGTCATTCCTCAGTCGATACTATGTCCACCCCTGAGCTGCAGTTATTTTTGCCCTCTCAGTGTGTGCGCCTCAGAGTGGGAAAGTGCAATAAAGCACGTTTCCTCACCAACAATAAGGTCGTCTAGGGACTGTTTATTTTTTTATTTTTTTTATATCTTTGCCCTCAGATATTGACACCGAAATTTAAGGCTCTACAAATGGTTAAAAAATACAGTTCACTTAGAAAGTAGTGTTACACAGTGCCTCACATCTTTTCTTACTTAACCAGGGTGTACACAGGTTTAAGACGGACTACAGTAATATTCACCACAGATGCAGTAATTGCAGCTCATATCACATATTGTGTGTGTGAAGATAATACTAAGCTGTTTAAAAGGGTTTGTGTCTATCCTGTGAGAAAGCCCGAAGGGGACGTGTGTTTATTAACTAAAGCCCGTGAGCTTTGCTCCTCGGTCTCCTGTTGGAATCACACCAGAGCCTTCGTTTGTGCCTCGCCGGCCTGTGAACTCCTCTCCTTCCTCCACTCGCACTCACAGTCTTCATTTGTCTACGTGGGTGTGCGGGACAGCTGCCTGGTTGTGCCACAAAGTCGCCTGCTTTTACAGTAAATCTGAAGCCGCCAGTCTGTCAGGGTTGTGTTCTCACCAGATCAAATTGCCTTTGATGTGGGGGTGATGTGATGTGATGTGATAGCCGGGTTTGTAGTTTTCTCACTTCCTGATGACAATTTTTTTTTTTTTTCTGCATTTAAAAGAATTTACAGCAGTAGTTTTCTTTATTTATGCGTGTTTATGTATTTACAAATAAAAATAGAATTTCACTGTTTTGTGCAGCTTGGCTTTTTGTTTATACAATATATTTTATTTAGATATTTTTTTTAACTTTTTATGTGAAAGAACATCATTTCACAGTTACACCATTTTACATACAAAGCCGATTGAAGTTATGCATTTTTATTCTCTATTCTTTTTTGCGTCATTTAAAAATGTCAAGAACGAATTTACAACCTTGAAGGTTATTTCTGCTCTTCTGTGAGAGTGTGCATGTTAAAATGTGAAAATACTCTTAAAGAAGTTTTGAAGAAGAAATGACACAGCCGCCTTAAGCTAAAAAAAAAACTGAGGACAGAGTTGTGTCCGACAGGCATTAGATGCCAGAGCTATTGAAAATGGAGATGATACTGAGTGAGCTTTTCTGTCTTGCGGTAGCGTTCACTCAGGCTCGGCCACTCAGACGGGCCAAAGGGCTTCAGCTGCCTCCTTGATTCCCGCCTCTCAGAAATAAAGCACTTTACTTGTTAGTCTGACCATCTGCAGACTTTGTTTATCATCAGACTCATCATCCTTGTTATCATTTTTCTCCCATTTCTAATCTTCTTCCCTGCGCAAATGCGTTTTTAGTCTGCAGATTGTTGAGCTGTTGTTTCTCTGTGATTCTTCCCCGACCACACCTCAGTCATACAACCTATTCGTCAGAGAAAATGCTGATGTTGAAAAATGCATTTCTCCGCCTGCATGTGTCCACGTGTGCGCCATGAGGTTTATGTAATATTAATGCAGCTACATGGGACGCAGCACCCTTAGTGCCCAACATTAGAGGCCCAACATGGTGCCTTTGTTTGCACCCCCTGCGAGGTAGCACTGCAGTGTCAACTTGACATGAGCTTTGTGACGGCAAAGTGTAAAGTGAAGCTCAAGTAGAAACTCGTGATTGGATGAAAACAACAAATCCGTGTCTGTGTGAAAGTTTAGGGAAAGAGAGGACATGTGTTTTTGACTGTGAGCAATGCGAGGATTTTCTTTTGCAATAGAGGTAAAAGGCAACGCTTGTTCCAGATAACTGAGCAGAAGTCTAAATCCCACTTTGAGAGGCTCAGTGTCTCAGCCTCCCCTCAGAGCAACCCTGAGTCTGTTCCCACGGACATGAGCAGCGTGGATCAATGTGCCGTCTGCGCTTGAAGGCTTCAGCGCCGATCACAGCTCCTCTGTTTCACATCGTAACTCACCGTTTTTATGGCACGGGGGGAGCAAAATGGACCAGTGGATGAAACTAAGCAGTTCGTGATGCCCACATCCGAACGTCAGAGGATTTTATAATACGTCTGCATACAGTCAGCATGTAGCCTTTTTTTTACAGATGCTTTAAGAGACCGAATGCAGTTGTGGTAAAACAACCAGTTTTAGTGTAAACACTTAAATTACCCCTCACCACCTTGAGCAGAGAGAAGACGGCTGGATGTTAAACTGGAGTTACTGAAGTTTCTTTGGGAGGGTTAAAAGGATAATCCACCTGAACTCAACCTTAATTCTACAAACCTGTTTTTATCACAATAAAGAATCGGTCATTGCAACAAAAGGTGGACGGAGTGACGTTTTATCCTGTAAGACGGCATCAAGTTGTCTCCTGTCATAAATATTGCCTCATATTTATGCTGTGGTTGACACCCCTTTTAAAATCTCCGGCTGTATTAGGTCATTGTGGGCAATGCTGCAAATCACTGAACACTGAGTTTGCTTTATGGCAGCGATGGATTTTATGATTTTTGCATCATTGAGATGATGACCTTTGGTTTCTCAGATACTTTATACGTGCTACATTTTCCAAAAGATCATCTATGTATATCCAAGGTGCCAGCAACACAACACCGTCATACTTTTATACTTTGACTGTGAAAACTATATCAAATTTCTTTCAATGTGGTATTACAAAGAGCTTAAAAATGTCCTTTTCTCTCAGAAAACTTTGCCTGACATGATCGATATTGGGATGAATTTTAACAGTCACCCACCTGTCCAAATAATGCTCTCCAAAATCAATATCTTGAGACGCCCATGTGTGGAATTACGTCTAAAGGTGTCTTTGAATTCCTTATTTAAATTGACACCATTGTATTTGAGGACTCAATCAATAAGATCATTACAAAAGAAATGACACTGGACAATCTACAATGATCACAATTCCTCAAACAGACAAATATTGTGAAGGAAATAGATCTCGCTTATCAGGATCTTCCTGACCAGAAATGATCTATTTAAACTAAACAGTAGATACAATTTTAAATACATTTCTTATCAGTTACTGATGACAAATATCAGTGTTTTAGTATTTTTATTCTCAAGATAGAACCTGTTTGAGGTTGAACTGTTTGAGACATAAAGAGGTGATGTTTTTTTTGCTTTAGCCACATTACAGTAGTTCCCAGCTCGTCTGCCTTGCTTCTGTTGTTTTGCTGCTTTATTTTTTTTTTCTGTTGCTACTGGTGTAATGGCATGCGTGGAATGTACTTGGCTAGTTATCAGGTCGGCCATCGTGGTGCTCATTGGTTTGCTGTATCTGTGAGAGTAAACCCAGTGTCCACTGAAAGAAAGGTTGTTTGCATTGCAAATGTGGGATTTACACCAGCCCGTTTCCTCTATTGAGCTGGGACTGCGGCCGAAGGGCCAGCGTGTGTGACCATTTTGTTTGTGTGTGAGCTCCGAGGTCGCATGAGTATCCGCTGCATTTCTTTTACAAATGGAGCGAGCTCAGTCTTGCCGCACTGGATTTTTCACAGTGTTCACTCTGTCTAGATTAAATGGACTCATTGTGTCGTCGATGTCTTAGACGATGACGCAGAGCAAGTCTGGAGGAAAACATGTCTGGTATTCACAAATCTCAGACTTTATAAGGCCTTCTATTTATTATAAATAGCAGGAGTAGCAGGGATGTGCTCGCTTTATAATCGTCACACATTCAGTGACTGACAATTAAGTTAAAAACCAAAATAGCATTCGGTGGAATTGTTTTCTATTGTCAATAAGTCACTGCCATCAGTGTGTGATTAAATTATCTCCTCGATAACACATGCCAGTGTAGTGACCCTAAAAATAAAGAAACAAAATGTGTGAATAGTTGTAAAACAGCCAACGTTGACATCAAACTAATTGGCTCTGCATGGGAAACACATTTGTGACTTGTTACTTGTAAAAGCTGAACTATATGTTTAAGGTATTTGTTTGTTTGTGCAGTTTGATCTGTTTCATAATATAATTAGGTCTCAATGGAAGCTGCTATCAGTCCATTTCTTCTCGTTTTACTAATTTAACTAAGAGTAGATATTTCACTCCCACACTACGATTGACAACATGCCAAAGCAGGAGGTATTGTAGCCAACTTTCTTACCAACTTAGCTTACCAAAATGTCGAGGTTCGTGGCTGCTGTTTATTTTCCTCGCTTGCCATTAGCCTATCTCTTCTGCCTCCTTTTCCTGTCTCTGAAAAGCCCAGCGCTCGCGATGGATGCCCCATTCTACATGTCTCTCACTCAGACAGACTGAGGAGCCCTTATCCTGCGGCGCAATAATGCAGTCAGTGTGAGGCCGGGAATTAAATGCTTCCTGTGTCTCTTCATGGCCAGAGTTGACTCATTGCATTCCTCCCAAGGTTAATGTTTGATGGAGGAGAGATGGCGAGCCAGAGATTCACAGAGCCGCACTCTTCTCTATCTCTGGCACGGCGGGACGCCAGGCGTCCCCGGGCCAGCGCTTCATGTGGATAAGGAAGTGAGCGGGCACTTGCTATCTCAATCAGCGCAGATGTACAGTTTCATCTACAGTGGAAAATGTGTGGATGTGCAATCTCGTGTCAGGTAACGTGTCGAGTTCAACCAAAATAACAACCCGACAAGCTGAACGAAGTTCTTCCCCTTTTATCGTTTTTGGATATGATTTTATTAAAGGTTGAGCTTCGCTGTTTGGCCATGCTTTTGCTCTCCCTGTTGAAATCAAGGCACATTAATTGTATATATATATATTTTTTTTTTTTTTTTTTTTTCTTCCTGAGCAGTGAGCACTCTGCATTGTTTTGAGATTTGAGAGAGATCGACTGTTCAGCTGAACATCAAGAGACATTTAATGGAAAATCACTGCAATTAGCCTAGTGAGGCTGAAGGTAGGCCCAGTTACTTGTGATAAAGTTTCAATGCCCCGAGGCTGTCGTCCCCACTGATAATTGGAGTGGAGCCACTTTAGCCAGAGTAAGTTATTTTGAGAGGGAGACAGGCTGGCCTAATCCAAACAGTGATAATTTTCCTAATGCCTTATTTGTGCCTCCTCCAGGGCTGCCTCTCCCACCCTCCCAAGACAGTGATTTACTGAATACAAGCAAGTTATTCATTAGCTGTCACTGTCACCACTTTTATTTTTCTCCTGTCATATCTGAAAACTCTTAATTTGAATCCACCCACCACGACTAATCAATACTTTTCATCAGGTAGAAAATGAATGACTACATCGTCTAAATCATCCGTGACTTCTTGGGCTTTGCTGTCATTTAGTCTATTCAGTATGTGACCTCCTCCTCCTCAGGGCACGTCCCTGAAACTGACCGTAGAAATCCACCAGAAGCCTTTTCGTTATGTTCAACCCAATTTTTTTACATTTTTTTTTGCTGCTTTTTTTTGTATTTCTGTGTTGACAACACGCAGTGATACTGGCTGGAGGATGTGGAAAATCAGCTCCATGCTAAACCTTATTATCCGTATTATAATACATTAGTATAGATCCACCTGACGATAGAAGTGCATAAAAGCGAGTGAATAATAAAGAACTGCTGATGTTATAGGTAGAGTGTTGTAAGTGCTGTGCATCTGTGCAGCCTGTTATCATGTGACTGGTGCCAGCTAAACTCTGCCCTGTTTACACTGTCCAACCGGTACTATATATCCTAGTTGCGTTGGAGCCATAGCAGACACGTCGCTGTGAGTTGCTCTGCGGAGAACTGTGCCGATGGTAAGAAAATGTTCACATTAATACGAGGCAGATTGAAGTGCTGTCATGACTCATTGTTGCAGGCAGCAGCAACGCCGCTTGCTATCCGTGTGAAACTGTGATCCAGCCCACTCAAACTCGCACCATCCTCTGCATGTAGAGGGAAATGCAGGGAATCACGTCTGAATTTGTTCCCGTTAAGATGTTAACCTGTGCTTTTAGGGGAAAGTGAAGTCTGTTTTTAAAGTTAGTCAAGAGCCGTTTGGCTCCTCGTTCTGTTCTCCATCCTTGTTTGCAACAGATCTACCACTTTGCTGACGCTCTTCTGCGCTAATGATTTACTGTTTCAGAGTTGATTTGTCATTTGTGTCTAA
This sequence comes from Embiotoca jacksoni, assembly GCF_022577435.1. Lineage (NCBI taxonomy): Eukaryota > Metazoa > Chordata > Actinopteri > Embiotocidae > Embiotoca > Embiotoca jacksoni. The sequence goes on along the minus strand of NW_027185252.1, from coordinate 14,906,559 downwards.
AATATGATTCAAACATTGCAGCTTTTCTGTCCTCTTGTCTTTCAGAGTGGCACTTAAACCCACCTCTCACTCTCTTTGTCTTGCTGGTGATTTTCTGAGATGGACTCTTAAAGCGAGTTTGATTGCGATGAGGTGCTGAAATGAAAAACAACAGTGTGCTTATCCTCTTTTCTGGAAACAACACAGTCTTTATAGACTTCAGCAGAGTTGTTGGCAGTCTTCGCCTTGTTGTGACCCCAATAATACTGGATGGACTGTGTCCTGCTGGTTATATTTTTTCTTTGGTCCTCAGGCCTCGTCTAGTGAATGACAACTTCATAAGGATCCAATACACTTGACACAAGAACGTAAAGCTTTAAGCATAAAATCAGAAAATGATTTAAAAGTGCATGAACGAAGATGATTAATAAATATTAAGAGGCATTTTTTCTTTTATTTATAGACATTCATAACAGCACTGTTATACAAATCCAGAATGCAGTAACTTCATATCTCATAATCATTGAGTTGTGACCAGAATTTGAATTTACCACAGTAAAATTATTGGACTGTAGAAACCTCACCGTTTCAACTGCACTAGTTAAGGCTAAAACTAGTTGGAGTGAAGTTACCTATACCTACCTTTAATTAAATATAATTGATGGACTTTAAATTAGTGTTGACGCTCTCTTAAAAATGTAGTTTGTTATCGCACATAAATAAGACGGTGAATAAATCTTATCAAAACGGAGGAAAAAAGTAAGTCTAAAGTAGTCTGCTCAAAACTAATTAAGTTACCATTGATGCTCTTTAGACAGAAAGTGTCATCTGACCTCATTTGACTGTTTTCCTTTTTTGTTTTTTTGCCAGGCAGACGACGTGTCATTTGATTATTTTGTGATGATCACGATCATACAGTATCTGATCCTGCTGGAAGAGAGACTGTTCTGTTCGATATGAGATCTGCTCCGTTTCATCTATTGGCTGCAGCTCTTGTAACGTTTGCTACAGTGTGCGCTGGTCTCTGCCACTCTCATAACGAGTATGTTTGTGCACGCGCTCGTGTGTGTGGTAATGTAATGTAATGTAATGCTGACTCAGACTAAGTGCGTCAACAGCTGCTGCCTGTTACTGAAAAGAGACAGCGGTGTGCGGAGGGAGGGGGGGAGGGGGGCGGCCAGTGTGTGGTTGGAGTGAGGAGGTTAGATTAAAATAGAATAACACGGATTGGCTTTATATTTCCCATTATGCCACGCATATTGATTTGACATCATCCTATTTCAGTCTCTGACAGAAGAAGCTGTTTTCAGATGTTTCCTTGGAGGTTGTCTTTTGAAGTCAAGTCTTTGTTGGTAGCTCACTAATATCCGAGATGCCAAAACAGCGGAAAAAAATCAACTCTATTTTTAAAAACAACGACTGTAAATCTCTTGGTGCTTAAAAATGTGACCTGACAATCCTATTTTTGTGTTTTCAGGCCCAGATCGCCTTCCTACAGGGGGAGAGGAAAGGTCAGGAGAACTTAAAGAAGGACCTTGTCAGGAGGATCAAAATGCTGGAGTACGCGCTTAAGCAAGAGAGGTGAGTACCTTACCTCCCACTGCTGCTTCAGCCCGCCCACAACACACAAATACCACCGTTAGTCTGCAACAACTGCAGTGTTTTCAGGTTTTATATGTTCATAAAATAAGGTCCTGCCTCTCAGAAATATGGAAAAGGATACTAGTTAGATTCTCACTGGTCAACAAATCAACATCCGCGGCACCTGCACTGAGCAACAAAAGGCCAGAGTGCAGCTCTCTGCACGTCTTTACTACAGGATTTCACTGATAATATATAGCGCTTTAAAAGAAGTTGCAGTTTCCTCTTGTTCTCTGCGTAGCAGTCTGATGTTTCAGCTGGTGTAAGCAGAAGCAGAATGCCAGAGAGATTCCCCCGAGTCCAGCTGGTGTTATGTCGGGTGCGTGTGTTGGCTTTGTTCGCTGTCGGATGCTGATGACTTTGCAGCGTCCTCAGCAGAAGGACGGGACGGAGCAGGAAAGAGGAATCCTCTCTCTTCCCAAGACAAGGTCATCGTCACGGCTTTCTTTCAGTGGGATTGCATTGTTCTCATTTTGCAGCATCCCGTCACCACACAAAAGGTCCCTGTGGTAGCAGTAGTGATAACGCTTTGCATTTCCCTTCCTCTTTCACACACGGCTGCACCCTGGAAGAGATATGTAGGTGATTTCAACACGTCCAAATTAATGTGACTCGGGGTCATTGAGCATATCGTTCAAGCAGAGGTTGAAGCGCCGGCCCTCTGCACAACTGAGCAAATAGTCCTCAGAGTATCTGTTAGGTGTGATTTAACGCCGTCTTTGTGAAGCCAGACAATCTGCTCACCGGCTCAACAACCACACAGGATGTATGTAACTGTATTGATGCAGGACTCTGATTCTATTCGACAACTGTGAGATTATTTGGAGTTCTATGAATGCAAATCATTGCTAAAGTGTGTGCAGGAAATCAGCAAAGTCCTCCCAGGAAATGTAAAGGTTAAGCTTGAGGAAATGAAAAGTGTGATCGATAACAACTGAAACGATTGGCTGCGCGTATTTTAATTAGATCTCGGATCAGGCAGGTTGTGTAAGCTATGAAAGCTTACACAATCTTTCTCGAGTTAAACGGGTGTCAAAATGGGTTAGATCTCCGTCGTCCTCTCGTTCAGCTCAGAGGTTTTTTTTTGCGTACCTGTTCTGTGAGGAACCTCATCTCAGGTTTATTAGGAACCTGTTTGTAGGGTATATTTATGTACTTTTCTCCAGTGAGATCACAGCAGACCCTGCCTCAGGAGCAACACTTAACCCAGGAATTACTACCACTTCCCCCCGTTGCTAAGCAACAGGTCACGTCTCCGAGGGTATCTGAAAGCAGTGGCAGAAACGGCTTTGTGGATGTGGGATGTACCCAATTTAAAATGAATTTGATTTTTGATGGGGGTTGCTTCCTCCACAGCACAGGAGAGTAGTGCGGTGGGGGCTGTGTGAGCTGAAAGGTGTGATTGCTCTCCCTGTGTTGACTCTTCACCAATGTTGGTGATGTGTGTGATGTCACTGGAGGAAACATAATCTCAATATTTCAAAGGCCGAAACGGATGAAAGCCTCACAATACTGTTTGACAAACTCTATCGCCTTTCATTGGAATCATATTGTGATGATATTTCTGAATTGTATTCATGTTTTTACAGTTTCTTTATAAAAACTGACAATGCCAAGCAAATTGGGTATTTAAAAGTTCTTCTTTCTCAAGCGTCTGATGTTAAATGTTTATTGCGTGAATTTGCATGCATTCGCTTCTACACCTGAAATGATTAGTCAATTAATTGGTCAGTCAATCACAGAAAATGTATGTTTGTCCATTTGTTGTAATTTTTTTCAGTACTGTAAAGCAAACACAACTTTCACTGGTTCCAGCTGCCCAAATGTGAATATTTTTTAGTTTTCATATGAAGAAAAAAAAAAGGTAATTTCTCATTTGATCATCAGACAAAACACTTAATTTGTCAGGATCATGGGAATTATGTTTAGTCTTTTCTACTATTTATTGACATGTAATAGACCAAAATGATGAAAAATTAATGGACATTTTTGCAGGTCTGTTTTCTGTATCATCATCGCCATCCAAAAATGTTCCTTTTAATGACTTGATATTCATTTCCATGACGCTACCCTACATCCTAATATAAAAGTGTGTCTCTGACAAGCTAACGTGTTTGTGAGAAGTAGAGCAAGTTGCATTTGGGATGACTTTCAAAGGCTGAAACGACGCATAGAGTTTTTTAAATAGCTTCTTCTCAGGCCTTTTTGATCAACACTGTTTGCTTATTTATCTGCCTCCCTTTTTTTTTTCTTCTTTTTTTTCAGAGCAAAGTACCATAAGTTAAAATATGGGACAGAGTTAAATCAAGGCGACATGAAGCCTCCGAGCTACGACTCTGGTAAGTCCATGGAGTGTGGAACAGCCAACTCCACCTCTTCATACTAAATCACTGTGATAGTTGAGTCCACATACCTCAAGTGACAGGACTGTTATGAATGTGAAGGCTGCATTCATGTCGAATCTTGTTTGTCTCGATAGATTTCCTCACAGTGTCCTCATCTGAATAGTGAAAGAGAACTTGTTGTTACAGACAGACTGTACGAACATTAAGCTGATTGAAAATGAACAAATAACAAATGTGATCACATTTCTTGAGAATAAGTACAGCCTGAGAGGACTGATGATGATGATATGTTTAGAACAGAAGACTTCGGACGAATAAATCACACTTTCATCTTTCTAACAAACACCAGGAAATCGTGATCTTGCGATCGCATAATTAATTACACATAATTAATGCAAGTACAACCAATATGCACAATGTTTCTGTCAGCTTGCAATTTAGCAAAATTCCCACAATTTCTCTGCAATAAAGGTACTCAAAAGAAACGTTGCTTTATCAACAACAAGCACTCCTTATATACAGTCAGCAAGGCTCTTCAACCTCTCCTCACATTATCATAACAAAGTGCATGCGGTTTGACTGGAAAAACTGGAAGTAACGGGTTTTATGGGAAATGTGGTTTTATCATCTGAACAAGTTAAGAATATTAAAATGCTGCTATCTAGCCACACAGATATTATATTATACAGATATATTTGTCTCAGCTTTCTTTCTCCACTGAAAAATACATTGGAAGTAATTTGAATTTGATTTGTGGTGCTCAAAACATCTGAATTTAAGAAACTTCAAGATCGTTGTACCGTAACCGTGTCCCTGATATTCTGTATAATCCACAGAACTTTCAAACGTTTTATTTCTTTAGAAGAAATCAATCCACGTGGGAGCTGTTAACAGTGTGTTCTGTGGATTATTCAGATTAACAGGGACATTGTTTTTGAAAACAGATATTATTGAATTTTTTTCATGTAATTAGAGCTGAAACAGCAAATCAAATAATATATCAGTTGATCAACAGAAAATTAACAATCAGAGTTTTCATACAAAACAAATATTTGCAGCCTGTCAGTTGTGAGAATGTACTTATTTCATTTTTCTTACAAATCTTTGGGGTTGTGCCAGTTTAGGGATTTTTCACAGTTTTCTGGCAATTAATCTGCAGATTTAGAGGAATTGAAAATAATTAAAACTGTAAAATTAAGGGGTTTTTTTGTTTGTTTTTTTATGTAGTGAACATTGCAAGTTTCATTCTGAACAATCAAAATGATTTAGTCCACACTCTGAAAGCTGCCAGTGCAAAAAACAGTCCTTTTTTAGCCAACAAGGAGAAAGAGACTCTTAAGATCTTAGAAATGTAGAAATTTGAGCATCTGTAATTCAAAGACAAATCCACCTGCTGATGACGAGCGACTGGAAAAACCTCCTCCGACAGTAACTCAATAGTTGTTGTGGTAATATTATCTTAGCAACTGAGTGAGGTTTGAACCACATTGATCTTTATCAGATATCTGAAAACTCAGACAAATACAAGCAAATCTCTCTGCATGACTAAATAGCACCACAGGTATGTCACATAAATTCACTCAGTCAACATGAACAAAGCTCAAACTTCTTTATCCACACAAATCTTAAACATCTAAAATGTGCTCTGCCTTTCCATTACAGTACCTTGTTTTACCCCGGTAGCACTCCTACATCAGCACGCTACCTGTTTCTTGTTGTGTTATTGTATTTTAATTGGCCTCTCATGTTCGAGTCCTCTGCCATCATTAAGTCAGATTGCGATATTTCCTGTCCTCATCTCTATTCATGAGGGCGCCGTTCAAAGCGCCCGAGCCCTTGAAGTGTTGATGAATGAGGGGAGGTGAAGGGGAGAGGTGTTGGGTGAAGGGGGAGGAAGAAGAAAGAGGGGGAGGGCGAAAAGCGAGAGGTGTTGCTGGTGTGGTGGCGCACCTGCCCACACATCATCCCCCTGAATATGACCCACTTTTTGAGGCACCCTCGTCTCTTCGCTCTGCCAAATCACCTCGACACGCACACAGAACACACGTTCTCGCCCCCATCTGAATCTTATTATCACGTCTCTCTGCGCCACATGAAATTCCCAGCTGACTCACGAGCTTAGAGCTGACGTTAAATATCAAAGTGAGCTCTGAATCCCATCATTGTTTGTTTTGTTGTCGGAGCCAATAACTGTATTGTTTCTGGACGCTGCAGGCACTGACACAAATCGCTGCTCTTTTTCATATGTCATGGGACAGGTGGAGCAGGAAGCAGCCATTTAAAATGAGTCAGAATACTTAATTAAATGCCAAATGTATTGTTAAAGCATCAAGGAACAAACTGTTATTAATGAGTTTTTAAATCTCCTAGCTGCTATTGTTTACACCGTTTTATTAAAGTAACACTAATCTATTCTGAGGTAAATATATTAGTTAAAGTCATCAAAGTTTGGTTAGTTTTGCACTAAACATTAAAGTGTTTACTCTCGGGCACAATTTAAAAAGAAGCAACACCCTTTTCTCTTTAACTGTATTTGAGTATTTACTTACTGAGAGCCACTAAGTACGTGTGCAGTTGCCAGGATGCTGTGATACAGGAATGCTCTGGTCGTGTTTACAGAGTGGAAATAGTGTCAGCGGGTGTGCTGTTTGTGGAGCGCTGATTTGTGTCGCTCTCCTCTCCTCCAGATGAGGCCAATGAGAACGAGACTTCTGGATCGCTCAACAATCAGCTGTCCTGGAAGCAAGGCCGGCAGCTCCTCCGACAGTGAGTGCACACGCTTTAATCCTCCCGCCCAGAAATCTGTCTTCCACCCAGAAACCTTCCAAACCCACTGAAGAGAACTGTATTGAAATACCAGGGTGTCAACAGGCCTCCAGTTACATTTCTCTGCAGTGGTATTATCACTTGTGGCAGACTAACAGGTTTTGTGAGTGTGAGTGCGAGTGCGAGTGTGAGTGTGAGTGACTGCCAGCAGTGCCGTGAGTCAATAACTGTGGAGAAGAGCTCCCTCACATGGGCAGCAGCGGTCATTGCCTGCTCTGTCTGTTTTTATTTTCTATTTTTTCCAGTTGTCTCAGGAGTGTGGTTATGATATCATCCTACTGTCCAGTCAGTCTGTGTAAATAAACTGGTCTCCGGCCGTTATACCAAACACCATCAGGCAGCCTCACACATCATCTGTCCCAACATGCCGGGTGATAAAGCAGCCTGTTTATTCACGGATCAATAACGTGCTAAACCACCCCTCCATTTCAGTCAGTCGCCCGCTCAGATTGCTAGAGCTAGAGGTGTCATATTTGATGAGTAGCTCATCCTGCTTCAGAGCTGATACTGTTCACTGGACCATTGCCAGAGGACATGACTCTTTTAACACTAACAAGTACTCTTTCTCATCTTTGATCACATTGAAGTCTTGACAATAAATTTAATGCAGTAATTTAATCACCCTTGCCTTTGTATCTTTCTGCACTCTTGTCACACGACATCACATAGCTCACAATTTACATTTTGTGTAAAACCAAATACAACCAGATCTAAGTTCATTTACTTCCTTCCAGGTACCTGCAGGAGGTGGGCTACACAGACACCATCTTAGATGTGAAGTCCCAGCGAGTCCGAGCACTGCTAGGACTAGCCGGGGATGGAGGCGGGAGGACAGGCGAACGTAGTACTGAGCCTTTGGTCAATGGGACGGACACAACGACAAAGGGCATGGGCACCAGAGGGTGAGTATGCTCCTCTGAAGGCACCCACAGACTGTGCATTAACAACACACAAGTTCACTGTATCTCACACTGCAAAATAGGTTGAATAAAGTGGAGGTAACAGTCTGTAATTACACTGTAAGATATCACTTTTGAGACGTGTCAGATTATGCGATAGTAGTTTGTTGCTCTACAATATAAGAAGGGAAAAATTAGAGACAGTTCATCATCTCTCCTCTTTAAGCTGTTTTTGAAAATGTGGAAAAATAAAATCTTAAGCCAAAATTAGTGGGGGAGAGTGTAACCCTGCTCACATTTAGACTATTAAAAGATGCTACAATTTACCAATGCTCCCTTAACACCTCACATACACAGAGAAGCCTTTTCCCACTCAGTTACTGTAGCACGAATATTAATTTATTATAGTTGAGCCCAAGTATGGAAAAATTCTTTGGCTCACTAATGCTGATGAGATTTACTTCTGCCTAAACATTGCAAAAACTATGCATTTGAAAACAAAAATGTGCTGATGTGGATGCAGCCTGTGTATTGAAATCTGATTGCGAATGAAAAGGTATTTTTTTTTTATACTAAATAGCATTTGAAGCAGTTTGGTAGGTGCCATAAAAATGTAATAAAGTTCTGTACCCAGCCTGATCTGGGACACCCTAAAGTGTTCAGTGGCCTGTATCGTTAATTAAGGTAATTCATTGATTAATGCTGTTACCTGCTGATATATAGGTGGAAATAAAAAGACAACATGAAAATGACTGTGATAATTGCAGTCACACATTGTCGGTGCAACTGTGTGTTAACGCATTCGTCACTGTCCCTCAACAGGAAAGCTGAGCTCTCTGAGACGAGCGCTGTGCTGGAGGCCTTCAAGTTCATTGAGAATGCAGCAGCTGAGTTCAGTGATGAAGATGACGAAGACGACAGCGAGGGGAAGGACAGGACCCATGTGGAATCTCGGACGGTAAGAGACCAGTGTGCCCTCACCGTCTGGACCCACACAGTAAAGAAGAAGCTGTTCAATTCAAAACGACCGTCGATATTTCCCTCCAGATCTTGAGGAAGAAGCCTTCATCGTCAACGTTGCCGGCCAATATGGACACCAGTGAGGACCCTGACACAGAGGAGGCACTGAAGGGCTTTGACTTCCTGTCCAGCCCTGACGAGATGGACACCTCGCCGGAGTCCAGAGGCACAGGGGACGGCACAGACTGGGGTGAGTCATGGATCATGTCAAGAAGAAAGTGCAGAGCTGGAACTGGATCAAAGTACTATCTCAACACCACAGACGTAGTAACTTTACCTACAATATCTAAATGATAAAAGTGATGATCTACAAGTACAATATATAAGATTGAGGCACTGAAAAGAACACTGATTATTTTATGCTGTAATACTTATAATTTTCCTGTTTGTCTAATTTTCAGCTCATAGTTTGGTGATCGTTCATGGCGTACTCGTCATTCATATATCATGCTGTGGTCACGAGTCATGTTGTTGGGAGTTTCTCTGTTTAACCCATAGTTTGTGATCTCTTCCACTGTGTGTTCCCATAGCCAGCCTGTGACCACAATGTGTCTTCCACTCCTCTGTGTCGTCAAGCCAACCTGATTCCCGTTTTTAGTTTGATATTTAGACCAAATCCAGAGAGAAAAAAATGGACTGATGTCATGCTGAGGTCTTTTTCTTTGTATTTGAACGCAGATTTGAGTCATGTGTGTAAAATAATGTGATTATTAAGACTTCATGTGTGATGAATTTCTGATTACATTTGGCATGACTCCCAGATGTCCAAAGCAAAGAATTCCCCACATGGCATGAGCGTCCCTCCTGCCTCTCTTCACTGATAGAAAAGAAATCAAAAGAGAAGCCTGTAAATGCTGCTCCCTATTATTTAACATCACTGAGGTGGTAGTGGCCAGCAGCCCTTTTCAGCTCACACTCTCCTGGAGGCCTCAGAAACCTCCAGGAGAGTGTCAACCTGCGAGGGGTCTGCGCTCCTCACCCACCCTGCCAGGCCGCTCGGGCCTCGACCGGGGCAGTTCCTCAACAGCCTCTCGGTCTGGTTTTGTTCCCCCTGTGTAGAGAAGGACGAGCAAGGTCCCATTTCTGAGGCCTGGGACGTGGATCCGGGCATGATAACCAAACTCAAGGAGCAGTACAGAAAGGAGCGCAAGGGGAAAAAGGGGGTGAAGAGTAAGTCCTGTCGGGCGTTGCTGCCTCCCTCCCTCTCCTCTCTTTGTAGAGCCTGACTTTCAGCCAAAAAGCCTCAAATCAAAAACAAAACATCTTCATTGATTCTCACCTCCCTCTCCAGCTGCTCCTTATTCTGCCTCTGTCCTCTTGTCATTTCATACTGAAGACTCTTCTGTCTTCTCGTGAATGACATTCAACATCTGTCATCATTGTTTTCCCACCCAAACAACCTGTGATGCTTGATGCACGTTTGTCTGTCCTGTTCAAGTCTTCGTTGTTTTTTTTTTACCTTTTATATTCACATATACGTCATCATCTTGTCCACACTGTTGAATATCAGAGATTAATATGACACTTGGGCGGGATGAAAAGTCCATCTGTGTCCCATCTGGGGTAGCGGTAGGCCCCTCTGTCATCTGTTTCTGTATCATCTCCAGTCATAATAACATAATTATCACCATCTTTATCCTCATCTGTCAGCCATGTTGATGCTACAGTAACCAGGAATTTTGCTGCTGCTGTAAATTGATAGCAATTAAAAGCTTTTTCAGTGACTCAGTGAAGTGACCCAGCTGAATACTACCGCTCTCATGATAACAGCCCACTTCAGACTCATCCAGCTGACTGAGCTCTTAGATTTGACATTTTACGAGCCCCTCTGCTTTTCCTGCTGCTGTGATTGAATCACGAGATCTACACCTCAGTTCGTCTCTCTTTCCTCCTCACTCGACTGCAACGGCACGTTTTACACTTTGCTTTTTTTCTCCTCTGGTTTTTGCAGAGATGTATTTATGTTCTTCATACTGTGTTGGTGCTTTATCACTTCAGTGGGCGTGTGGAGGAGATCATCTGAGCGCCACTAAGGATTTTAAAGGAATAGTTTGACATTTGGGGAAATATGTACATTCTGTTACTGGTAGAGTTGGATTAAAAGATCAATACCAATCACATATATCTGTCTGGTCAATACAAGCAATAAACAGCATGGAAACATACATGGAAGTGATATTTGAATCAAGTTGCTCTTTTACTGTTGGTTATGTGCCAAACTGTTGTTTTTTTTAGCTGGCCCAGTAACTCCCTGACGTCTCCATTGTTTGCTTGGCAGCTGCTCTCAGCAGCTAAGTTGTTACCCCTCGTTTCCAGACTCTATGCTAAGCTACACGACGCTAATTCCCAGTCAGAAAGAGGCTTTTAAGAATGTCAAACTATTCCTTTAGCCAGGGTGTGATTCCTTTGGGGATATGCTTGCGTTGGAATAGATAAACATTCATAATTGGTTTACCTAATATTTCTGACTGGCCCTCACAAAATCCGTCTCCATCTGATATTCTTCTCTCTACACAGCCCACATTTAAGGATAAATGTGCCTCAACACCTTTTCTACCTCTTCATTTAACAAGGACTCTGCTGGTGGCTTCTCTTCATTTTCTCTTCTTTTACATATTCATTAATTTATTTTCTTCCCTTTCAGTGCTGCTTTCTTTTCATACGTGTGCGTTCTTTCTTTCAGCTCGTACTCACAGTTTTCTGATAAATTACTTTGTTGTTGTTGGGTTATTGTTTTATTTATTTATTTATTTTAATCTACGCTCCAGCACTGTATTTTTGTTAACTGTTGACCTGACTCGTTAAACAGGGCCGAACCGGTCCAAGCTGCAGGACATGCTGGCTAACCTGAGAGATGCAGAGGACTTGTCCCACATGCAGCCTCCATCCACCCCTCAATCCAGGCCCAACGTGGCCCGATTCAACGAGCATGAAGGCAACCGAACAGATGAAGGTGCTCAAAAAACAAACAAAAAAGCAGTCAAGTACCAACTCTTTGTTAAATTGAATTAAACTCCCTTTACCGCTTGCTAACGTGTGTTTTTTGTTCTTTCTCCAGTCGAGGCTTTGACCTTCCCGCCCACTTCAGGGAAGTCGTTCATTATGGGCACAGACGAGGCCATGGAGAGCGAGCTGGGCCTGGGGGAGCTGGCTGGACTCACGGTGGCCAACGAGGCCGACAGTCTGGGATATGATGTGAGCAGGAAGAGGCCGAATGCATTTTAAGAGCAAAGACTCCCATTTCTCAGGGGAAAACTATTTCTGTTCACGTTGTCATCCGAGCCTTATGAAGAACAGCCCTCACCTTTCTCCTCTAATGCACAACACATTTCCCTCCGTCACGTGATGAAAACTCTCAAACAGCTATTTTTTTTACAGACGGTGTCAGAGAAGCTTTGATGTGAAGTGCAGTGATGATCTAATTTACTGCAGTAGTGTCACACGTCTAATGAGAACACACCAGAGGAGGTTGTAGTGGGCTTTTTTTTTTTTAATAAAACTAGGTTGGACTCTATTATGATAACCGGTGTTTACACGCAGGCAAAACACCAGCAACACTAGAAGTATCTGGAACACGGTGTTTTGGCCTGTGGCCTTCATTGTGGTCAGGGACGCTGGAGTTTGAATCGCTTGTTGAGGTTGTTTTTTTTTCCTTCTCCATGCACCTCGTCAGGAGATGGATGACGTTCTGCCAGAAACTTCTATTTTGCTCCAGCAGGCATTTACACAAGAATTATGTTCATAAAAATACACAAAACCTTATCATTAATGAATAAATGGCTTTAAAGAAAAGTGCTTTTTAATCACAAACAACAGTACTGACTATAATTTAATCCACTCTTCAATTACCGATAAATTACAAACCTTTAGGTTTTTTTAAATCCCACTTTTCACTGCATTTTTTTTTAATCCATGAATGTGTTATGTTTGACTGCTCTGTTACTGGCTAGTAAACTTACTGAGTACTAAACATGCCAGGTGGAGCTCAGTTCAGGACTAGAGATCATTACATTTTGATGAATGGATGTTAAGTTCTGATGTCCTCTCCTCAGATTGGCAACAACAAGGATGCCATGAGAAAAACATGGAACCCCAAATTTACTCTGCGGAGTCACTTTGACGGGATTCGTGCTCTGACCTTCCACCCTGTGGAGCCCGTCCTGGTCACCGCCTCAGAGGATCACACACTCAAGCTGTGGAACCTGCAGAAAACTGCTCCCGCCAAAAAGTAAGAATGTCTTCACTCACTATGAACACCACCACCTCTTTGGTTTTATGCTTTTCTTATCAAAAATGAACAGTCGGTCCTCCCTTATCAGCTCTGTTAGAGACACTCGGACCTCCGTGTGTTTCATAAACTTATCTTGTACCTGAAGCAGCAGAGCGAGTGTCATTAAAGATAAAGAATGGCTCGTCCTTGTTGCAGATCTGTCACATGATTCAGTGACGGGAAACTGTGTGACAAAGAACTGACGACACTTTGCTCCACAGCTCTCATTATGTCATGCTTCCACTGTGCAGCCCACACAGCTCTAGTAATACCGAGTGTCTATTTTTAGACACTGAAGTCATCTTAAAGTCAAGGGTATTGTGAAGAAGACAATAAAAACATGGTGCAACTGATGGATCACTCATGCGGCAGCAAGTTGTACTTCCATTTACGGCTTTCTCAGGGGGCTAAAAGAGTGACAAGCTCGGCATTGAAAATAAGATTTGGCCTTGAAAAACAAAACCTGAAACGGAAAAAGAATCACTGGCATTAAAGCACTTGCGTTGGAAAAAAAAACTGTATTGGTTCTGTGGGAAAAACCAACGTCGGAAAGAAACAGACTTACCTGCAGTTTGGGAGCTGCAGGTGAAAGAAATCTCCAAGATACGTGGTCGTGGTCATCAGTCTTCTGACCGGAGGGCAGCTTCAGGAAGACACTCCTCATTAGTGTTCAAATTAAATGCCAGTTATGTGCAAGTCCCCTGCTGCTCACCTCCTAAAACTCCTCCTCCCTACACAAAACACTGACAGAGATTTGAAACTGAAAAACGAAAGTTTGGCATCGAAACCTGACATTGAAAAAATTGTGTCAAAAAAAACTGTCACTGACAAAAATCGGAAGATTGACAGACAAAAAATATCCAAATATAAAAAGATGTTGAGATTGTAAGATTATACTTTTTACACAGAACTGCTTCATTTTTCAGGGAAATACTTTTCAGTGCCAAACAACCTTTTTCTAATGCAAGTGTTTCAGGTCCAAGAATTAATTTTTCAGTTTTGGGTTTTTGTTTTTCAATACCAAACTTTGACGTGATATTTAGCACCAATAATTTTGAGTCATATCACTGTCACGTCCTGTATTGCACATGTTAGAGTAATGAACATATTGTTTGTCCGTAGGAGTACATCTCTAGATGTGGAACCCATCTACACGTTCAGAGCTCACAGGTAAAAACCACATGAATAAAAAAAAATAATTTAAAAACAGTTTTTGTAAGTGTTGGTTTAGTGCATAAGAAATAACTCATCATTATTGAAACCCCAGGGGGGCTGTGCTGAGTGTGGTGATGAGCAGCACAGGGGAGCAGTGTTTCAGTGGAGGGGTTGACGGCACCATACAGTGCTGGAACACCCCCAACCCCAACATCGACCCCTACGACTCCTACGGTAACGGCCTCGAGTGTTTTCTTTGAATCGGAGGATTCTCCGATGACGTGCTTGGATCACTGACCGGTGTTTTCTGTGACAGACCCGTCGGTGCTGCGGGGAGCGCTGAGCGGACACACCGACTCGGTTTGGGGTTTGGTGTACAGCAGCGCACACCAGCGCCTCCTTTCCTGCTCTGCAGACGGGACCGTGAGACTGTGGGATGCCAACACCACCTCCCCCGCCCTCGCAGTATTCAACGAAAACAAATGTACTGACCCGATTTGTGTCGTAGTTTTTGATTTCTCAAAATCTTCTTAATTGAATAGTTCAAACGTATTTCTGTGTTTGTTTTTGTTTTTTTCCCCCTCTGCACCAGCGATGGGAGTTCCCTCCTCGGTCGACCTAGTGTGCAGTGAACCGGCTCATCTGGTCACATCCTTCACAAACGGGCAGATTGGCCTCTTCAACATGGAGACCCGTCAGCTGGTCCTCAGTCTGGAGTCCAGTTTGGAGCCAGGTACTTTAGGAGCTGCGTTGAACCTGAAGCGCTGTGTGATAGAGATGGAAGCAAACACGAGAAGGTTTATCACCCAACTGTGGTTTTTAGGGGTTCCACTGGAGTGTTTTCGTCCTACTTGAAGCAGCATTAAGACAGCGGAAGACCCAGATTCTTTATTGGTTTCCAGGTTAATGATAGTAATAACAAAATGCATCCCTGTTGTACGGCCTAATGAATTCAGTTACAATGTTGAAATCAAGACGAGTGAAAGAGCTGTTAGAAGAAGGGCTCTCTACTGACACCTGGTGGCAGCTGCAGGAAGCAGAAACACAGGATTGTGGAAAATATATGTTTGCTGATTAACACATTTTTCGTCTTTAGTGCCTTTTAGGTAACTGATACAGAACTTGATACATGAATTACACCCGAGGATGCATTTTATAATAACGCTGAGTATGTACTGTGGCTCTAATGTCACAAAATGTGACACCGGTGGGGACTTATTGCACGAGCTCAGAGTAAAATCGAACGTTTACGCGCTCTAACGGAAAACATGCACATCAGCGTAAATATGTAAACCTGCTTTAACGAAACTTACCTTTGTGTTGCATGAGGTTTGATGGCACACAATGATGCCTTGAAGCCTCCTTCGTATATTTGCCTGGAATGATTCTTTTACCTCCAGTTGCTCTACCGTCTGACTCCTGCTGTGTGAGGACTAACGTGCCCGTCTTGTTTTTAACCAGGCACTCCCTGTCAGATCAATAAGGTGCTGAGCCACCCCACCCTTCCTATCACCATCACAGCACAGGAGGACAGACACATCAAGTTCTTTGACAACAACAGCGGGAAGCTGATTCACTCCATGGTGGCCCACCTGGACGCTGTCACCAGCTTAGCTGTGGACCCCAACGGACTTTATCTCATGTCAGGCAGTAAGTACCTTTTGAAGCAACTTCTCTCACTTCACTGCGAAATCGAATTTAGTATCGCCGTTCCTCTTTACACATCCATCACACTCACCTATGGCCAAAATGAAACCTGTTGTCCACAACCGAATCTTTCGTAACGATTTTCAGATCCAGATGTGCATTTTTCTCTGGAACCCTGTTGATACAAATTAAAACCATTTGATAATGACTCACTCTTAAGTCGCAAGTGTCGAACAGGTTCCTCCACACACCATACTGTCCTCGTATGTACCACAAATATATGAGCCCTGTTTCCAGGTTGTTTTTTAAGAAAGTGGTTCACACTCGTAGGTGCTTTTTGCACCTTGAATATCACAACAAGTTAAGTCACTTGTAACTCACCTCTTCTCCTCAGGTCATGACTGCTCCATCCGTCTGTGGAACCTGGACAGTAAAACCTGCATCCAGGAGTTCACGGCTCACAGAAAGAAGTTCGAGGAGTCGATCCACGATGTTGCGTTTCATCCGTCTAAATGCTACATCGCAAGCGCCGGCGCAGACGCTCTCGCCAAGGTGTTTGTATGACGCGGAGCTGCGTCTCTCCCCACAGCCCCGCTCTCTGACTCAGCCTCCCATGATCAGGGACCAATAGAGACACAGCAGGGGAAGGACCTTCAGGCGGGGGTCCAGGCCCACCTCACACAGCCCACTGGTCTCCTGGCAGACTGGCAGACTATATAGCTGCTAGCCTCTCGCAGGGTGCGACTTTCCATAGAAAGGGTCCGCAGGGAGGCCCATCAGGAGGGGAACTGCTCTCTGGTCCCCCATCCCCCATCCAGGCAGGCCTGGGTGTGACCGGCCACAGCGCCCCCACAGGCAGACTAAAACTTAACCTCCATAGCTAGGAGGCTCAGGACAAGTGTTAAGAGTGTGCAGTGGAGAAATGAGGTTTCAAGCCCCTTCTTCTTCTTCATCTTCTTCTTCATCTTCTTCTTCTTCTTCTTCTTCTTCTGCCCCCGTGGCTTCACGCTCACCCCACATCCCTCAGGCCCTCGACCTCCCCTCTCAGACCAACCAGGTCCAGGCCCCTTTACTCCAAGTCAGGTTTTGTGTTGTGTCGTTCAGAAACATGGGGTACTGAAGGCCCGCTGGAGCTGTCGTGGAAGCCTCTCACTTCCTCTCCTCTGCTTCGCAGACTGACTGTGCTTGCTGGCCTGCCTTTATTTTTCCTTTTTAAACCATGTATTGACAAATGTGCCTTTGCTTTAAAAAGGTCTTGAAAATGTTATTTTAACGAGCTCGTTTCGGGGAACAGGGAAAGAGGGGGACGGCAGAGAACTGGAGCTGGTTGTCACAATGTTGTCGATTTTAACATTGGATGTAAAATTACAAATGCTTATAATAAACAAAATATATATTCAGTCTTAAAATTTACTGTGCAGCGTGAGTTTGAGTGCTCCTTTTTGATAAGTGTGGTTGGGGAATCAGTTTTGTGCATTTCAAGGCAAAGCTGGTAGAGTGATACAGACCATTAAATATATTGCCTGTTTGTTAGATTCAAGTAATTGTACACTTCAGAAGTAAGATTACAAACGTGTGTCCAAAATAAACCACCTTGGTTATATAATTACAATTCAAACTTGGTTCTAGATGTCAATTTTAGGAAGAACTAACTGATTTTGGCCAGTTTGCTCTTGTTTGAATTGAATGGCTTGTACTGTATGTAGTTTTCCCCCAGTCGTGTGGACATGCTTGACTACAATGTGATGTATCATGTCCGGGTATTTTACAGTAGTCCAGTGTTTAGCCGGAAATTAGTGCAGTACTTTAGGACTATTTGAAATAATGAGTTAACCATCCGACACTGAGGGGAAGAGAATTGTCCTGCAATTCCAGTTCACTGTAAAATGAGGAGGTGAAACAGAAAAAAAAAGAATCAATCAAGACGTTGTACATGTAGAGTACAGCTTCAAATGAGCCATTTTCTCAGTCACTGGTTTGTTTATGAAAGTATGTTCAAAATAAAACCTGCTGTAAAATGTTGACTGGGTTCTGATGGTGGTTATTTTACAGGAAAATAATGTGATAATCTGATGCAAGGAGTTGCATGGGGTGCTACAACTTGTGTTTTTGGCAAATTAACACCATTTAAATTATGCCGAAATAGTTGGCAGGACTTCCTGTTTACAATGTACCACAGACGTGAAGACAACTGACGCTACATGACTTTGATACTGAACACGAACCCTAAAATGTAACAAATCTGAAGCTGGTTCAGTTTATAAGTAGATATACTGATATTTATCCTGATGACGTCTGAGATGAGAATATCTTCAGAAATACAGGTCACCAAAATGTACATGTTTTGTGTCCTTGAGTTCAGATTTGATTGAGTTAACCCGAGGAGTGTGTGTTTGAAAATAAAAAAAAAATCTGAAATCACATCAACAAAAATCCAGGAGAAAACCACCACTGTAAATTCTCTTCATTTTCTTTATTTTATTAAAAATTGTGGGAAAAAAATATTGATCAATTATCTGAACATTATTAGCGAAAGGCTTTTAATATGCATATGTACAAACAGGGCAAAAGAGGGATAAAATCATAAATACTCTTTTTAAAAAAAAACGAGAAATGCCTGCAATGTTAGAAGACACCACTGTTAGAAAACAAAGAGTGACCAGATGGATCGCTTTCATTCCAGTCATTTTTTTTTTTTTTTCAATCTGCCGTCACTATACGAAGAAACACAAGCTCACTTCTCCCACATGTCCGCGTCCTTGTTCCATGTTGTTGATTTTGCATTTTGCATCCACGTTTTTGGCTGCACGCAAGACTCGTGTCGACAGAAATATCAGCACCATAGTGCAGGAACTTCAACAATGTCCCTACTATCAAATCTCTCCTATTAGGAAGATCAAAATGCACCAAATCTAATAAAGGACATCCTCTTCACAGACAATTGTACAAAAGCACCATATTATTAAGTTTATGAAGTATGTTTAAGCTGTAAGAGGAAGTGCTAGACATGCTTTAAATCTATATTTCTCTGCAAGCACCATATCCCAGTAAGGTAGCTTCATGTTTCTTATCATTTTGGTGCCACATCTGAGTAAGACACCCTTTATAAAGGTGATATAAGTTGTTATTAAGTACTTTAATAATGTTAATAAATCATTTACTAAGACTTTATTAAAGAACAACTTTAGGGTTGCCAAGTGTTGAAAATGATCTTTGGCTCCTTCTGCATGTCACTTATATATATATATATATATATATATATAGTATATATAATATATAATATTAAAGGCTTGTAGTTGCAAATTTAATTAATCAAATCTTCAGTCAAAGGTGATTTACGGAAAATTAACAAATGCATTTTAGTTCAAATGGTGTGCAGCTGTTTTCCAACCTTAAAAAAAAACCACACTATCACAATCTAGAAGGATATTTCACAACCTGGCAACCCAAAGGTTCATAAATTATTCTTAACTGATCTGGAAAGAAACAGTAAATTTTTTGTTAAAAATAATAAAACAAGTTACGACTTATAAAGCCTTCATACAGGATGAAGTACTGGCACCGTTAGTTTAAAAGATTAGGACGATACAGTTCTCTTTGTGGCACCAACAGAGAACATCTGGCACCGCTGCACAGATGTGGCATATGCAAATCCTCTCTCATCAGCACCATCTGTATATTTGGGACCGAACGCTGATACACTTTATTTGTTTTGTCCAAACCCACAATCCTCACCTAAATTCAAACCCCCCTCCCTCTCCACTGCAGCCAATCCAGCACCGACATCCGGGCCGCAGGGAGTCAATTTACAATCAGTGTTCCATAAGACGGCCCAGATTCAACACGTCCCTCTCTACACCTCCCCCTCCCCCTCTCCCCTCAAAGACACACACACGCACGCACGCGCGCACACACACACACACACACACACACACACACACACACACATCTGTCCTCAGTTTCTGGGCTGCGAGTTGAACTCCTGGCAGATGTTGTGGATGATCTTGGGTACAAATTTGTAGAGGTTGTCGAACTCGTCCACGAAGAAGGAGTGCTCCTTGTCGGGGTCTGTGGCGATGTATTCCAGCTCGTCCTGGGCGGCCCAGGCGATGCCGATGGAGTAGGCGATCACACCTGGATCAGGGGAGGAGGGACAGCAGGTTACACACACACACACACACACACACACACACACACACACACACACGTGTTTGTCACAGTAAACACACACTGCATGACGCCTCACTGTGAACCAGCACCCTCCAACTCTTATTGAGTTTTAACAAAGTTTTCAGTGAGGTGATAATCACTGCTGGACTTGATCTATATGTTTTCATGACCTCTCACCTTGGCGATGAACAGCTAGTGCAGGTGCCCTGACGTCATCATAGGAGCGCCCATCTGTAATGACAATCATGATCTTGCGCTTGTTGGGTTTGGACTTGCTGAAAAGCTGCTCTGCCGCGTAGGTGATGGCGGCGCCGGTGCTGGTGCCGCCGCTCCAGTAGTTGATGCGTTTGATGGCGTTCAGCAGCTCTCCCTTGTTGTTGTGTTGGCCGAAGGCGAACTCCAGCCTCTGCTCGTAGGTGTACTGCACGGCTCCGACCCGTGTGTCCGTGTCCGAGATCTCAAACTCTCGCGTGACGTTGGCCACAAACTGCAGCACCGTGCGGAAGTTGCCGGTCCCGACGCTGCTGGAGCCGTCAATCACGAAGGCGATGTCGTTGGCGTTGAGGCAGGTTTTGCTGCACAGCAGGCGGTCTGTGTCGCACACTCGCTTCACCAGGGGCTGCACGGCCTTCCTCAGGGCAAACCAGCTGTTCACGGGGAGGGAGTAGAAGCCGTTTGTCCGGCACACAGCCTGCGGGATGACATGACACAGTGGGGTTCAAACTGCTTTCACTTCAGTCATTAAGCACTGACACACCTCTGGGACTTTACTCCACCTTCTCAACGAAGTTGGCCTCAACCAGGTTTTGCTTCTCACTGTCATCCGGACCCTCGATGGTGACAAAGAAGATGTTGATGCCGGACTCGCGGGCGAGCCGAGAGGCCTCCTCCACCTTGTCTGTGGGCCAGCCGTCCACCAGCACCACGGCCACGTTGGGGGCTCCTCCTCGGTTTCCGTTGGCATCACTGAAGTACTGCTTGTTGATGTAGGAGAGGGCCTTTCCTGTGCAGGACACCAGGGGGCGACAGAGAGACGGTTAAATGATGCTACATCCACGTTATACACAAGGCTGCGGTGCAATGCAGGAATGCATTTGGGCAAAAATAATTCACAAAGTTGTTACTCAAGCTATGATTTTAGAAAAAATGGACAGTAGAATATGAACTGCAGAAAGGACACTTGACATTTTTTATTTCTCATCTACATTTAAAGGACAGATTTTTGTTTTGTTTTGATTTTCTTCACCAATGTGTACAGACCAACCCTAAAAAAATACTTTAAGCCATATAAACATTTTACATAGTACTGCAATTAATATTTTGTACACAAAACACATTTCTGTTCATACAGAGACATAATGCATTTTATATTTTCTGTATATCAAAACTAAAATAATAATATCCTATCATGAAGTGTGCCATAATCTTGTTGGTGGTCTTAACAAAAGCAGTTGAGGCTCCGCTGGGGACTTTACAACCCCCCACACGATTGTATGATTACAGGGCATTTCTGGGCAAACACAAACACTATTTGTATCAGTATGCAAAATTTAGCAAGTCATAAAGACACATGTGGCAGTGGATGCATGCTGACGCACCAACCAGATCAGAAATACAGCAGTGATCCCCACAGGCTGGTATAAAACCAAATGCTTTATGGTCAGAGCCGAAGAAAAACACGGCTCACAGAGGCAGGACTGTAATTTAGCAAACAGTGTCTTGCAACAAATTTAGATTTAATTCCATCCTTGCATGTGAAAATGTGCCATGGGCAGTAAACCACGCGATAATTGCACCCCTTTCCCTTTCACACTTGTGTTTGTAGGCTTTTGCTGTATAGCTGGCAGCTTGTGGCGGCTCACTCACCCACATTGGAGAGGCCGCCCTTCTGCACAATCTTATCTATGGTGGACTTCACCTCTCTGGAGCTGGAGTGAGTCTTCAGGCTGATCTCTGTCACAGGGTCGTCTCTTCAGAAAACACAACAAGCAATCATGTTATCTCTTTGTATGTACGACTGGTTCACAGGAACATAAGCAGAACGGGGAGGTTACCCATATTGGATGATGCCCATCATGGGTCCAGCCACACCCACGTTGATGGCCTGAGCCACATCAGACAGGAAGTCCTTCTGGATCTTAAAACGCCTCTTCCCAATGCTCCAGCTCCCATCCATCAGGAAGGCCAGGTCCACCTTACAGTCTGTACAAACCGGACACACCACAGGCTTACAGCAGATTATAAACACACTGTATGTTGTTAGTTAAAGCCACGATGAGCCAACAAAAATATATGTAAACAATGTAATTAACACCTCAAGAGAAAAAAGATTTCTATTTCACAAAACCAACAAAATTAATCAGAAAGAATTCTACAAGTGTAAGGCCATACTGAACAATGTTGGGCTCTGTGGAGGAGAGACACTTTGTCTTAGAATAATCTCTGTTCCCATCAACAGCCTAAAGCAAGATCTGGAAAAGCTTAATTTTCTTTTATAATTTTTGTACTTCTGGCTAATCAAAATTCTTAAATAAAGACTGAATAATAGTCCTTTCATAATGAGTCAATAAGCACTGATGTTATGGAAACAGTTTTTAAAATTCTCAGCTGCACCTCTACCCAGTTTGATGCAGCAGAAATGAAACACAACAAAGGCTATACATCAATTTTAGTCATATTAGCCAACTACAACCCAATACAGGGACCAACAGCCTAGTTCATTTAAAAAAAAGATTTGAAATTGTTTTATGAGGAAAGAAATCCTTTCAACATATGTGCTCGCCCTCAAGAATATACACATACACACTGTCGTGTGTTTTGGTGAGAAAGAAATGAATGTAAACATGACAATGTTTCTTAGCAGGATGAATTCAGTCTAACAAAGATATACAGTCCAACAAGAATAGTTTCAAAGACATTATGAATCCTACAGATTGTAGCTATAAAAAAAAGTACTGAGAGAAACATACTTGGGTCTCCCTGTGAAACCGGCTCTGGTGCTCTGGGGACCGGGTCTTGCTCTCTCACTTTGAAGCCTGGAAATTACGAAACAAGTGTTTAAAGCCGAAAGTCAACTAAAAATCTACTCTTTAGGCATCGAGTGAAGAATATATTTTTATACATTTTACTGGAAATTTGATTATCTGATCAACATACACATTATGAAAATTGTAGAAAACTCTATCTTATGAGGGATGCTAGAAAAACACCTTTTCATCATCCGAGGCAATGCAATCGAGCTTTGTCATGAAAATATATTCTCTGCTCTCTAACTCCAAAGTGTAAGTAAATGTCTGGTTTTGAAACCTGAAAGCTTGTTTGGTAAAATTTCCAGCTGTCCACTTTCCAGAGATCTTAAATGTTAGCCAGTATTTGTTGTGGCAAACATTACGGCAAACAGGAACAGATTTTTATCCTCAAGCAACCATGGCATTTGACTCGTCCTCCAAATCCCTTCAATTACAGGCTGAGCAGAAACCCAGAAACCTTTCTGTGGACAGCCTCGGTTTGGTTTGTACTTACAGTCAGAGCAGAGGGTTTACTGGTAAAGTGGCTCTTTTGGGAGGGCAGAACGAGGAGCGAGTGCAGGATATCGTACCTGATTCATAAAGGTTTGCTTCCGGCTTCCAGGTGTCCACTGGCTCCACTGCATAGATGATATCATACAAGCTCAGCGTTAGCACCACAAAGCAGCATTTCACAGCACTCACCGTATTGCAATATTGTGTCTTTTTGGTTAGAAAATCATAAAGTAATTAGAAAGCAGCAGCAGCAGCAGTTAAGGAACATCTTGCGACTTAATGAATAGCTAATTGGGAATGCTGTATCGATAAGATGATGGCTCCCTGGATACAAGCAGGTGTTTGCAGCCACGGTAACCACTTCTCACCTTTAGTATGGGATGTGTCCATTCTGCCATCCGAGTCAGGGGATCGGGGCGCTAAAAGTAAAAGCATCATCAGTGAGAAACTACGACACGTGAAACATAAACACACCATGGCATTACAGTGGCCCGCTCCCATTGGCTCCATGCTCCATTTGGATGGATGTGTGGTGGTGTTTGTGTGGTGCACGCAGGAAATGGCTCAGCCACTCGGTTTTCCAAACCATGTCCTTTAGATCCAGAGGCTTGGATGAGTCTTCAGACAGATGAAACCGCGGCCTGTAATCTGAAAGTGAGAGCTTTTTGTGTGTCCTTATCAGTGGGCCATACAGTAAGTGGTTTAGATGTAGTTTTTTGTGTGAAGGCTGTGACAGAAAACAAATCAAATGTGTTTTTATTTTGGGGAATCTGCTTATTTGTTCTCTTGCCCAGAATTAGAGGAGAAAATTGATGCCTTTCTTATGTCTGTGTTGAGTAGGAAGCTAGAGCCAGGAGGCAATTAGCCTAGCTTAGCATAAAGAGTAGAAGCAGGGGGAAACAGCTAGCCGGGTTCTGTCTGAAGGGAACAAATTCATTTAAAATCAACACATTACAACATAGTAGTGTGGTCATGTCTGGGAAGTTGTGTTGTGTGTTCTGTCAATGAGCGGAAACAAGCAGGTGTTCCCTCCAATATAACAATATAAAACCTGAAGACTTGTTAGTTCCCAGTAAATAGAAATAGAAAAACACTTACGGTACGGTCCAAAGTTATAAAACCAGCGCTCAAACTCTGAGATATCAGGCCTGTGATCCCGAGCTAGAGGAGGATGTTTTGAGACCCGTTAGTTTGGACAGAACTTCAGAGGGGAAAAGGACACATTTCCATGGCTGTGATTGGTCACTTATTCCCCCCCCCAACCAATCCCAGACCAGTGAAAACAAGGGCTTTGTGCAGAATTATCACCTCACAAGTATCTCCCTCTCACATGCAAAATAAACCTGCCCAATGCGCTTCTCTTCCACACTTCAAAGAATCTCTCATATGGCAGGCAGATGGCACGTAAACACCATGTCCTCAGAGACACATTGCATGTACTTACACGTGGACTCAATTCAACACATACATGGTCAGCAGATGCAACACCGTATCAGTCACACGAGCATGCTGTGTTTGCACATGCAACACCACCGGATACAAAGTGTGGTGACCCGCCACAGTGAAGGGGGGAGGGGGGGGGGGCAGTACAAACCGAACCATCGTGTGTGTGTGTGGCAGAGACTTACCTGTAATCTCAGGTGTGTCCGTCTCACTCCACGTGTATCCTGAGTCTGGAACTGCATAACTAACATCTGAATGTGTAGCAGGGAAGGCGGAAGCATCAGCGACTACAGGGGTTACATTCAGGGCGCTGAGACTAATGACATTCACATCAGTCTCAGCCGCACGATGTATTTAGTGCCAATAAGCAAACCAAGATGGTGAACATGGTCAACATTAAATTGATCTGTTACCATTGTCTTTGTGAGCCATGGATATACAAAGTACTATTCAAAAAAGAATCTGGACATGTTGGCATTCACCTCAAAGCACCTACATTAAAGTATTGGTAACAAAGTCAAAGCCACCCATGGTTAACACATACTCTGATGGTTGGATGCAACATGCTGGAGACTGTGAACGACCAGAAATGAGATAACTTCTCATATTCTGTCTTTTTCATCAAAAACTTTCATCAAAAATTGATTTTCAAAGTAACTTTTTCCCTTTATTTAGCCGCATTAATAAACATCCAAAATAGTTTCTGACCTTAAATGACAGGTCTAAAAATGTGTAATTTATAAGTTATCGTAATTGGCAACAGATTCCTAAATTGAAAACGTGGCGATTGTAAAAGTGGCTTTAAAAGAGAAATTATTAAACATATTGCAACCATAGTTTTAACCAGTGTTGGGGCGTAACTAGTTACATGTAATTATACTACAATATAAATGTAATTGAATATATATAACTTTTGTTAATAAGCATACATGTAGATTATTATATTCATTCTAATGCTTTCCATCTTTCTGCTGCACAGAAATCTTTTCTGTCTACTTCATTCATTTGAAAGTATGCACTCAAATTTTGAGCCTTGTTTTTGACTGGTAGTCTTTTGTCTCTTGATTGCCAATCAAATGCATTGATTTAAGCATCCACGCCAAGGCGGTTGGCGATGTCGTTGGACAAGATGAAGATATATTTAAAGAGAGTCATTCAAGGGACCAGAGTTAAAAACACTATCATCACTCAGCAAGGAGTCGACCTGAATGTAAACCTGGTTTGAGGTTCTGGGAATATTTTTATTCCACTGCAGTCAGTTGTGATCGATATACTTGTAGTTTGTTTTAGTATTTGTGCTTTAAAATCAAAGCATTTCAATCGTAATTCAAGTAATATTGAAGAACATTAAAATTCGATTTGACAGTAGTGTTGAGTTCTGTTATAAAGGTTTACACTGACTTATTTTTAAAAAAAAAAAAATAAATAAATAAATTTTAGGACTTTTTAGCTTCACAGCCTAGTTTAAAACATTTGTTAGAAAAGTTAATAAATATAATAAGTCAGATTACTTCAATAATGTCATTCAATTATTCACGATTTAATATATTTTTGAAAGAGTAACTCATAATCTGTAATTTATCACATAAAAGTAACCTTCCCAACACCAGTCTTACCTCAGTTAGTTTACACATTAATCAAAACATTAACATTAAATTAGAATATATTTCTGAGTTGTTGATGAAGGATGATTTGTTGCTGCTGTGTTTGGTACCTGCTGGTCGTCGAGCCCCCGGGAACCAATCAGGACGAGGAAAAGAAGGGGGCGGCCAATCCCTTCTGGGAAAAGCTGTCCAGGGGAAGATTAGAAAGCTGCGTTCAGGACAAGCATCAGGGAGGAGCATACTTGTGACTTCCACTAAACCGACCAGGTTATTTAGTGAAGTATGCACAAGATGCTCAGCCTTGAGTCAGACACTAAACATACAGTAGTCACTCAGACTCCTGCCGAGTAGAGAGACAGAGGAAGACCTGACCGCTGAGAGAACTGTCTGCTGCTTCTGCTGCTTTGTTCACACAAAGTTTCACCTTATGAAGCGGCAATCAGCCACACTCTTGCGCGGCTGCAGGTTAATTGAAATGTGATTGAACACCAGAGGCCCAAACAGCTGAGCAAAAACCATAAGAGTGCATCCCATTTGTCTAAACTGGCTAAACCATGACAACACACTTCAGTTAACCCCTCTCTGTGGTGGATGGGTAGCTTACACAAACACACAGCCCGGGCTTTGAGGTTCCCATCCAGTGGCAGCTAGTGAGCAGGCCTTTGTTGATTAGGACGGGCTTGGAGAGCCCGGCCTGCTGCCCAGTGAAGCGTGAGAGTATTATTCTAGAGTTGGTGTCAAACCAGGGACAGTGTAGATAGTAGGACGCAGAGATTAGCCTAATCTGCTGCTGGTCAAAGGCTCAGCCCTATACAGCAGACAGTGGTGTTATTTTTTCTAATGAAACAGGTGCTTTAAAAGGATTGAGTTTAACTCTCTCGATCATAGCCACTTCAGTGATCACTGCGGCCACAAGGTCAGAGCAAGATCGGAGATACTGATCCTCACCTTCGTTTGGAGCTCACTGCAAAATGTCTACTCTTTATAAGTGAAACGTAATTTTACTGAAAGCCGTGAACTAAAACTGATGTAACACCAGCACAGACCTCCGCTGAACACCGTTAGGAGGTTTATCGTCAAGCTTTGTGGCCGTCGAGCGGGCAGGTCTCGTAACAACTGCCAGGCAGTTCTGGATCGTAACATTTCCAGCAATCTTAGCAGTAAATTCAAACATCTGTTTGGGGCAGCCAGGTGGCAAAGTGACTGGGAAGAAAATCCTTCAACTCATAAATCAGAGTTCAAAAGGACAACGTCGGCAAGCATCCATCCTGAAAGAGTGTCCTTGAGAAAGACTCTCCAGGGGCGCTGCTGTGTGGCTGATCCTGACCACTGACCTCTGACCTCCAGCCAGAAGAATCTCCCTCAGGGGATCAATCAATTTAAAAAAAAAAAATCACATCAATCGATCTAATTACCAGTTTTCTGCTCTGATCAACATCTCGGGAGCAAAAGGTTAGTCAAATAAAGCATGCAGCTTTCACTGCATTTTAGAAATCCAATCATATGATCAGCCATCATTTAAACAGATATAGGCCTGTCTAACTTTAGAGATCCATGGTTTTGCATTCCACAGGAGAAAAAACAGAAGCACGTTCCTCGGTGAGCCAAACCTCGCCTGGTTTGAATGGCCAAAAGCTTTCTATTCTTGAAAAACTCAAAAACGGACTGGGTCATACGTCTCTATGAGAGCAGCACCGGGCCACTTGGTGTTGCGGCTTTCATCTCGCTCTCCCTCGCTGCAAGCATTTACAAAGGAGGGGAAGAGGCCAGACCAGATGGGATCTGTCATAGGATGTTATTACAGTACTGACAGAGCACATTGCTCATCGTGGTCTTATCTAAAAAGAGAAAGTTATCTCAGACAGAGTGAAGATATGGCACACAAGATGAATTCAGGACAGCGGTATCACATCGTCTCTCACCTTTAAGGCCTATTGACACACAGTTCATGTTCATAGTGACAGTTGAGTATGTGTTTGTATTTTCGCACGTCGTTTATAGAAAACTGGCCATGCACTGAACCACAGCATCCCACAGAGGGTAAACATTAGTGCTGCTTTATAAAACATTTCAGCCGGGGGTTTTATTGTCCTCGTTATTCCACTGTTTGATCAGACCTGTCTACTTTCTACGTCAATGACTGTCTGCAAGTGCAGTTGGAGGACTCCCGCTCAGAGTCTGGAGATACTTACCAGGGTTGGACTGGCTCATGGTTGGAGTCCGCTCGGGTGGGGCAGGCTGAACCCTGTTAAAAGCTGTTTGTAGCAATGAGAAACAGGCAGATTGAATGAGAGGAAAGAGGGAAGAAGAGAAGAAGTAGAGGAGAGCTTCAGTTGTGGCACTCCATCCGCAAATGCAGCCCAGCTGTTTTGCTTTGAATGAAGCTGAAGGCATTTTCTCCGCAGCATGATATCAAAAACAAAAAGGATATATGCTGGGCGTATTTACAAGCCTTCATTTGCTTCTTTTCATCTTGGAAATGAAAATACAAGTGAGAGGATGTGCCTGATGACAGAAAACAGCAGTTATGGTGAAAGGAATGTTCGCTGAGATGCTTGATGGAGCGGATTAATGGTGACCCTGGGGTGAAGATCACAGGGGCTCATGGGTGTGAACACTAGGGTCAGACTTACAGCGGTTTATGTCTCCTGGATTCTTGTTCCAAGAAAGACATCTGTCCCTCCTGCTGCCCTTGACCCGCATTCCCTGTCTGCCCCACCAGCCCTACTTGTTTATAACTCTGTGTGTGTCAGTGTGTGTGTGTGTGTGTGTGTGTGTGTGTGTGTGTGTGTGTGTGTGTGTGTGTGTTCACAATGAGGCTGACCTGGCCCGACTGGAGTGGATGGCTGCCTCCTGATAGCCGACCCCGCCTCTGGTCTGCGCAGACCTGGGACCAAGTTTGAGAGACAAACATATTACAATATAAAATGAAATAAAAATGAATCACTGGCACATCAAAAAAAATTATCTATTGTATGGTGACCTTAGCAAATTTAACAATTATATATGATTTGTTAAAATGTGTTCTTTTTTTAACAGAGGAAAGAGAAACAGATACCACATCGTCATGGAAGATGGAGGAGACAATTCGCTTTAGTAATGATGAATATGAGCATCTGTAGGACAAAACTATAAATCAGATCTGTGCAGCAAAGAAGGCCGACTAGCGGGAGATTCTCCCTCAAGAAATATTGTATAGATAGATTTGGTGACTCTGCAGCAAGGCAGTTGCAGTCACTGAGAATAAAAATGCAATAAAGCCAAAGACTTATTGCCGTTGCTGGTTTTAAGCCTTTATTTGTCCAAGGAAGTTCTGCTGAGAGCAATGTTTTTCTTTTTCAGGAATGCCCTATAATTACAGCAGCAATGATAGTTCTGAAGAAGAAAATATTCCCATATGTATTGAAAAGTGTCTTGGATTGTCAGATTGTCGGTCTGTCAGTCCACGGCCTTGGTCAAGACTGGATCTCAACTACTGGAGTCATGGTCCCTGAAGGATGATCCTAATGACTTTAGGGATCCCCTGACTTTACCTCTAGCACCACAAGCAGGTTGACAATATTTTATTAAACTTTTGTTTTGATTGTCATTAAATCTGGTTCAGAAATAAATGGTTTCCTGAGGAAGTATCCTCAATACTTTTAGTTATCCCTTGATTTTCATTGAGCACCACCATTAAGTCAAATTTGCATACTTTATAATAAGATACTTACTACTGATACGTACAAAAAAAGTACTAGTAGCATCCCCATCAGCTTCAGTTATCATTTGTCTTTTATTCTAATTAATGAACTTTACCGTGCTCTGATGAAATGGTGAACTGGGTGCACAACATTGACTGCATATAAAAGTGGACGTAGCTTCAGGTCTGAAAAGTGAGGTTAATGCATAAAACTGGGTTAACTTTACCCAGTACTCATGGGTTGTTTTGATCTGGTGCATCATACAGAATATGGCATAGTGTGTAAACATTACCTGCATTATCATTATCATAATGTTGTCATTTAGCTAAATGTACTTAAGTACTAAACACAGTACGTCCTCATAGAGCCACAACTGTAGCACGGCTGTATATTGTTAAAGAGACATTCTCCCTGAAATATTACATTTCTTTCCAAGAAAAAAGATACCAAATGCTTGCAAACATAATATAGTATGAATATAGTTGAATCCTTTGTTCAAACAGTTCAGTTCTGTTTCTACTTGAAAGACAACAGAACGAGAAGACTGCGGTGCGGTTCAGTGTTACAAAAAACAGTAAAAGTCATTTGAAGCATCTGCGCACATACAGAACAGAGACACCATGCAGAGTTTATGTATATCAGTACAAAAGAAAAGACAAAAGCAAAGGAAGAGAGAGGAAGTATAAAGACAGTTTCTGACAATCCAAAAGACAGAATGAAAGAAGACACACGGAGATGAAAAGCGTGGTTTACCTGCACCGGCACGTTGTGGAAATCTATTCGGATAGGAACCTCCTCTGAATACTTTGAAGAAATGCCAGGGTTTAGTTCAACTTGAATTGCTGCATGTGGCAGAAAGGACTGAGAGGACTGACATACTGTACCTTGGCTGGGGATCTTTCCTTGAACATTCTGTGACTGTCCTATACCAATAACACAATGTGGGCAAATTTAGACAAAAAAAGCTTTGATTACATGTAAATTATCAACAAGTAAAGCAAATTGTGTATAATTTTAGCCCAAACGCCCAGTCATGGCTTTACTGTTTTAAGTTTTTAGCTTAAAACAAGTGAACTGAACTGATTTCTACTTCTTAAATACAGAAGTTGTGCCATTACCAATGACAAACTTGCCGATACCTTTAATACCGAATTCATGCCGAATCCTGATGCACACCGTACTCAGAGGACTGATGTGAAGAAAATAGTCCATGCTCGATGTAAACACATATCCCTGCACACCCCAGTGTTGAGCTACACCACCTCACACCACCACCACCACCACCCCAAAAAAGAGAAAGCAGCAATCCCTCTTGCTTCACTTACTTGAACTTGCGGCTGCCACATGGGCAAGGTACGGGTGACTGCTGCCTGGATAGAAGAAAGACAAATGGGGTGCCGATATGGAGAGAAGAGAGGTAATGTTACAGAAAATGAAGGGGAGATAAACGGGCGGGAGCTCGTCTGGCACACGGCCCATCTCATTTGCACACATACCTGAAGATACTGTAGCATTGTCTACTCACTGTAGCTGCATTTCTATCCAGAATGAGGCAGATGACTCGCAGTGATTACCGTCTGATAATGTTTTCATTTAATGAGCGATGAAAGGTCTGCTGATCATATATACTGTTAATAGTCAGTCAAGCATGGCACTGTATTAACTTCATCACAGACCTGCTGTAATTTGTCATGATTGCAGTTGCGATGTGTAATTACCAGCTGCAATCATCGATCGTCATTACTCAGTTTCACACAAATGAGGGCTTGTTCTGGCAAACAGCATTTCTAGTTACAAACTGCTGAATGTGGTTAGTTAGACGTCGACTAGGCAGCACGCTGACTGCAGAGGATTTCACTTCTTGTTCACGTATGCGACGATTTAAGTTGTTTTCATTCACCTGCATCTCTGACTTTATGGACAGCAGCTCGGGGCTTGGCAGTCGAGGGTGGTGGTGGAGGTGTAGTAGTGGTGGTGGTAGTGGTGGTGGGAGCCTGTGTGGTGGTGGTAATGGTGGTCGGTTCAGGAGTCGTGGTGGTGGCTTCGGGTGCTGTTGTTGCAGGCAGCGCCGCCGTGGTGACGGCAGGTGATTTGGCCTCCTTCTGACCTGAAGGGAGACGACAGAAGAAGGCAGTCGCGTACGAGACGGATGAATGGGGAGGAAGAGCGTCTACAGTAGCCGCTGTGTTGTAATGCATTCTTGACATTCTTCAGCAGACTGCAGCGCTCCGACTCCTCATTCAACCTGAGCGGAGTTCAACATGCCAGAGTCAAGCGCAGGAGCGTCTATCTGGTAACCTGATCTGGTGATTTGTAGCCCAAAACACATCTCAAAAGTTCAGTTACAGGTGAAAATTTAGATGCCTGGAGTGCAACATTCTTTGTTCAATAAGCATGCCTATAATTCAGTGTAATATCCTACCTACATATGCTAAAATACAGGGAATTAAAGACTGCTAAAATACCATATGAATTAATGGATCATCTTGATTCATCTGAAAATGTTTCAGTTTTTACCAACTTTTGTTTTGTTTGAACTGAGATCTCTTCTGAATAGCTGACTGGATCCTGATCAGATTGTCTTGTGGTTGTGAAACGCTGCACGTCTGTCAGTCTGCTCAACGACAAACTGAATGTAAAGCACCAAAATGAATATATTCACATCACAGATGCATGATAGGAGTGTAAAAATAACCCTCCTCTCACTTGTTTTCACGTAGGTTGGTCTTGAAGGGACGTAGTCCAGAGTAGATGGGTAGATGACTCCTTTCTTGGGCTTCCCCACTGAAACGCCACAGAGACCACTGTCGGAGGGCTTTTTTTTTGTAAAAAATAATGTCGGCTTCACATTTTTAACTTTGTCATTAATACCTGAGACAACAAACGACTCCCTCCACTTAGGCAAAGACAGAGAGCGCACCCCGTTGGAGTTGCTGCCTTTGTAGATGTTCTGCCCGGCCATCTTCCTCACTATCACCTTTCCTCCGGAGTTAGTGATGACGCCGCTGTGGACACAAAATGTTCATCAGAAACAACTGTTGCAGGACTCACCATAAAGACGTCTCACACGAGCTTGATTTCCCTCCACCGTTCACCTGTGAATGGCCGCGTTGCAGATGCTGGAGATGGAGGCGAACACGCCGGTGCCATAGACCTGCTGCTTGGTTTCCTTACAGTGTGCAGGACATTTCACTATGAACTCTGGGAGATTGATTTTTCCTGCTCTGACGTCACACTCTATATCTGGGACAACTGTGGAGGGAAGTAGTGCAAGATAGTTCAAGACAGGATTATAGACGAGTCGAGATCACTTTTTTCCTGAAGATGAGGAGGGTACATATGACATATTTTATGTTTTACATTTTAGGGTTAGATGTTTTGACAGTGCTGCAATTAGAGGTGAAGAAATTAATCAATTAATTGATCAGTTAACTGATGAAAACCATGTTGATGATCAAATAATAGTTTTTTTCCAAGCAAAAATGCCAGTCATTTCTCAATTTATTTATCTGTGATCTTAAGCATAACATAATTCAGAAACATCACTTTAGAAATTAGAAATTTATTTTGGTAATTGTATTAGTTAATCTAGAAAGGAATTGTCATGTGCATCCATAATAGCATCAACTATATTCCATCAATCCATTATCTAAACCCGCTTTATCCTGAACAGGGTCACAGGATCAACTATATTTCAACATGTAATTAGGAAATGCCTTAACCCTAAAATATAACCACTAAAATGCTGTTGACTGTTAACTGGGATAAATGGATTCTTTTTGCTCTCAGGCATTATTAAAGGATTGGTTTTTTTTTCCTTTTTGAGTGAGTGAAGTGAAAGACGTCATGCGACTGCAGTGTAGACAATAACACAGGACTGATGGAGATTACAGGGTTGTTTGTGGATGATGTCTACCTTGCTTTGGTTTCTTGTTCTTTGATCCGTTAGGCTTGGCCCAGCATGCACAGGACAAGAGGAGCGCTGCGGGAGTTTCAAATAATAGCAGACAAAGTAACATAATCATCAGTGTGTTTTCTGTACACACAAGAGGACATTATGCTTTGATGGTGTGTGTTCAGGAAACTGATTCTGATGGAGATATGAAACATTAAAGTCCAAAATGCTGATTTTAAAACCAGTATACTCCTGCAGAGACACACACAGGGTTGCTCACCGAGGCAGATGGCGGTGAGTGATGCTCTGATCATGATGGCTGCTTCAGCAGGTCAGCCAGATGTCCTTGTACAACCTCACAACC
Organism: Embiotoca jacksoni; assembly: GCF_022577435.1. Taxonomy (NCBI): domain Eukaryota; kingdom Metazoa; phylum Chordata; class Actinopteri; family Embiotocidae; genus Embiotoca; species Embiotoca jacksoni. Next base: position 14,872,097 of record NW_027185252.1, on the reverse strand, counting down.
TTGAAGAGACAGGAGAAGCAGCAGGATTTATACTTTGAAACACCATTTTCTGCTCACTGCATCCTCACTGAGAGCATATTTGGAGGCTTAAGTCAACATTCCTGACAAGTGTTGACACTTTTAGAAACATAATGGAGTAAACTTTTGCTACTGAGATACATTTTCTATAATTTTTTTTTCGATAAATAGCAGGTCAACATTGGACTGGAACAAAAAGCTGAATGACTAATGTGGCCAGTTAAACATTTTGAGAACATATAAAGTATTGTAAGTTGCATTGTCACACTTCAAAGATTGGTCAGATCAGCAAAGGGCTGTATTTCAGCATAGGTTACTGTTTCTTGTTCCAGTTTCTTGTATTTGCCAATCAGAGGCTCCACAACAACCATCTGGACACTGAGACAAAGCTGTATGTTAAAGTCACTAATATTTATGGAGTCAGCCTCTATTAGAGAGCACGCACAGACATAATTTAATGTGTAAGGAATGAGGGGCTGTGTTCGGCTTCTTTGTTTGACAGCAACGACCACATCAAGCTGGATCCTAGCTTGAAATACAGTCTGTTTACAGAAAGAAGAAAATTTCTTCCAGTCTCTCTTATTCAGATTCAGATGTTATGCCCGCATAAAGACATAAATCAAACTTGCAGCCTGTGTTAATAAGATCAGAAGTGGGTTGCCAAGTCGTCATACCAGACATTACAAGTCTGTTGTAATGCAACAATAGCACCAGCGTTCACTCCAACAGCCGAGTCTGAACTGAGACAGGTGGCCAGAGAAAGTCTCATCACATAGGCTGGAGGATGGACTACATATGACAGCCACCCCGGTCCCTGCAGTGTGCCAGAGCGCTGGGATGGCGCTGCTTACTGGGTAGGTGATGACTGAAGCCTCCCCGTTAATAGAGGAATGCTGTACCTCCCGTGATCGGCGGCGTCATGTCTGTCACTGCCGCCACACACCAACAGGTTCAATCTGATCAAGTGGGAACATGTGATTATAAAGTGACCTCTGAAAAAGGGTCAGATGGGCTGCGATTCAGTCTGACGTGTACAGTATATCAGCAATGTTAGATAAGTAACACATCATTTTTTTTTTAAATTGCCTATAACAGGGTGGCTTAGTGCCTACCTCAGTACAACTACTGAGGTGCTCTTGAGCAAGGCCTCTAATCTTTAAGTGCTCCAGTTGGTAACACGTCAGACTGTGATTGTACTGAGCAGTTGTCAGGCATATAAGGGAATCCGTCCTCTCCAGGTATAAAAACAGAAATGGGAATAACTCTGAGGCTTTTTTGACTTATTATTATCTTGGAATGCAACTGCTGGAGTGTAAAGTTATTCAAACTACACCCACATTTTAAATATCATTGTGGGAATAGTTTAAATATTTAGAGAAACATGTAGGCTTATTTTCTCCTTTGCTAAAAGTTAGATTTAAACATGGATACTAATCTCATGACTGTGTGGCAAAACTAGTGCCTGCCAATGGTTAGTGTATCTGGTGTAGAGAGTAGAGTGGAAACAGGGGGAACCAGCCAGCCTGTCCTCTGTATTAATGGAAATCTGCACTGGCAAACTTCACTGAGCAACACAAACCCATACAAAGCCCAAAGCATAAGAAAGTGTGCGAGACTATTTCTTGACTCAGCATAGTAACTTCCAGGAGTCTCTACTGGTTACCTGGCAGCCAGCTTGGCTCTGCCCAACTACTGTTCACAGCTGGAAACCCTGTTGGTATTGAGGTTTGCACAGCTAACCAGGAACAAGTAGGGGCAGCTAAGTGCGATGAATTTGAAGTAGTTCCAACTTTGGTGGTTGTGGAAGAGTTTCAGTGCACAACTGAAGTGGTCAGTGTTAATTAATTAAAAGCTGCTTCAATAGTTAAAAAATGAACCCGAGGTCAACGCCCATTAGGAGGCAATGACGGGAAACAATCCAGTCATGGCCATAACCATGTATTCACTCATGACAAACAGTCACAAACAAACAAACTTTTTTGTACTAGTTTTGCAGTGGCTGGTATGCTGGTTTTTGTTGTTGTTGTTTTTTTTAACCTGTAAGCAGAGCCAAGCTCCCTGTTTCCCCATTTCCACTCTTGATGCTAAGCAAAGCGAACCCCTCCTACATTTATATTGAGCCAACAGACATCAGAATGGTTTCAACTTCACATCCAACTCTCAGAAACAAAGTGAAAACTTTCTCTCAGAATGACAAACAGTTCCTTCCAAACTCAAGAGAGAAGCACCAACTGTCTAAATAGCACCCTTTGCTGTATCTTTGTCACATTGATTTAAAGCACCACAGCCCTGCCAGGCTGGTTAACATAAGTGTGCTGTGTAATTATCCTTAACAGGAGCACTTGAGTTCAAATTTTTCAGTTATTTCCAGAAACTATGCACAGCTCTGTTTAAACTTCTACATAACATGTGCATAATGTCCTTATTGTGTTTGGGGTGTATGACCTCATATCTAATGATGGCACCTTCAGTGTGAATACACACCACAAACATAGCACATCATGTTGGGCTAAAAGTTAATCTAACTGTTGTTGGCAGTGGCAGGACTTTCCCCATGGAAGCATTTATGCACATTGACATGGTTTTTCCACAGCGCTGTGCTTTGACAGGCAGGTAGATGACTGCTGCATAGTCAGGACTACAATTTGTCCTCGCGGGGGAAGAAAGCTGAGGCTGGGAACAAGCTGGAACAGATATGCACATCTACAGTGCAGGAGACAGACCTGCAGCAGAGGAGAGGTGAGTCGAGTAAAGAAACGAGATCAGGTGTATGACAGAAAACTGAGAACTCCATATTTCACAAAAAGCTTGCAAATGCTCCCGAAGAAGCCAATTAGTTTAGTGACTCTGTCCCCTTGAAGAGAGGCATGACATCACAGTTGGAAAAAGTGCAATGACAAAAAAAAAAGACAAAAATTTGAGACTTCTTCATTTGTGTTCCTCTAAAATGCCTCCTTTTCAGAGCTATGAAATGCAGAGGAAATTATATCCCTTGACAAACACTGTGGGGAGTTTCCTGTACAGTAGATAATAGATCCTGAGGGGACTTGCAGAGACACAATCTTGGACACACACCTACATGCAAACAAACGCGTTCAACCAAAGACTCAAAAATAAACAGAGATCTGGGGGGAACTAATGACATGATAGCTTTGGAGAATACCACAGTATTTACCACCACAATAAAATACAAACACACTGGGTTACAAACTGTGTACGTGTTGTATATCTTGCATACATCAGTGTTATACTTTAGATAAGTTAGGGGTTGTTCCAACAGTGTAGGTTCAACTCGCCTCTGAGGTCATGTAAGCTATATTCTCAGCCACAGCAAGCATCTCCAGCATCTAATTTTAGCTGCATGGGGACACAATCCAAGCAAAACATCAACCTGCTAACAACTACAAAATGTTCAAATAAAACAGAAAACATTAATTTGAGTGCCACAACAAAGGATGAAAGGTTTCATGCAAAGGCCTTGGTCACTTCTATGAAAGCAAAGCAGCTCAGACAAGTTGCATAGTTCAAGGAATTAAAGTGCAATTCAACTCGGGATAATTTTTTCACTACAATGGGGATTGCATGCACTAAACAACCTTAACTAAGATTACGCAAGTTTTGTGCAAAGCCAGCTGATCGGCTGTTGCAAAATTTCTGTCGATTTTAAATGCATAAAGTGCAAGAAATCTGATAAAGCAGAACAAATTTCACACCTGGCATGAGTGTCACAGGTATGCAGTGTCTATAATGCAAACAGGATGTGCAGTAGCTGTGTGTGTGTGTGTGTGTGTGTGTGTGTGTGTGTGTGTGTGTGTGTGTGTGTGTGTGTGTGTGTGTGTGTGTGTTTCAAAGACCAGCACACAATGGGTTCTCCAAGCATGGGCAGACCACACACCTGTGACTGGTGCTCCAGAGTCTTCAAAGCAATTGCTCATAAGCTCTAAAAAAAATACACTGAATTTTTTTCTTTTTTTTCACATATACATCCCTGAAATTATGTGTTTCCATCACTAAGTGTGAACTTTAGAGTCGAGAAGCTTTATGTCAAACACAAGGACTGTATTTCTGTCTTTCTCCACTTCAGCAGCAGCCACATTCCTAGTCAGGGGTGACCCGTGTAAATGCAGCAAGAGTAAGCACATAAAGGGGACTTAGGTTTATTTGAGAATCATGACCAGCTGAGAACTTAGTTTCACCGTGTTCCTGAGTGATGGCATGCCTGAAGTGAGACAGTATTTACACACACCCATTGCCAGGCAGTGTTAATTCCCACCATTCACAGGTGTCAGAACTGTACTGTAAGCATGTTAGATGTGCCAAGTGTTGTAGCAACAAGCCAAGTGAGGAACCATAGGAGAGAGATCAGACACACAGGAAAGCCAACATGTCTCTACAAGGTCATTTTTTTTGTAGCCTTTTGGGCTCTTGCTGCTGCTCAGGCACTATTTGTTTATCGAGCACAGCACAGGCTGACTTACTTTAATTCCTGGCACTGGCTTCAGTGCAAGCCACAGCCTGCAGTCTGCTGCTGGACATATTGTATAGAGACCACCTGTGCTTAATCAGGCTTCCCCAAACCAGGCACGTCAAACATAATGAAGAAATAAAAAAAATGTAAAAAAAAACAAAAAAAAAGCTGAAAAATTCACCTCTCAGGCTTTTTGCTTATTACACGGACAGAATGAGTCATTTCAAAATAAAGACTTGGGTAACAAAAAGGCTGGGTCACCTTCCACAGATCATTTTAATCAGCCACGAGAGGTAGTCTACAGTATGAATGGTTGTGATATGGCCGAATTCATTCCGAAATAAACCTCATTTTAGGGAGGAGGAAGGGGTGTTTATTTAAAAAAGGGAAAAGAAAAAGAAAGGTAAACACTAAATGTAAGCGGCAGTGGGTTTATACGAACAACCTGTCAAATCTGAAGTTCAGCTGATATGAACCAGATCATACAATAAAAAAAATTAAAACATAATAAAAATAAAAACGCAAAAAGTGTTGACTAAAATCAGCCACAGAACTATTACACATAAAACGCCAGGGACATCAGCTGCGCGTAATTACGCACCATTTGAAAAATGGATGATTCATTCACGCCACGCGAAAGGAAACACAAAATTCATACTCCACATATATGGATCTGCTTGTTAGCTTTCTGTTAAAAATCCACATCCTCATAGAGAAAAGAAGGTAAACATACCTGATTAGTTAAATAATCCTCCAGGTTTAAAAAAAAAAAAAAAACAACGTAATTTCCTGCGCAGTCTTCCCGAGTCCTTTACACTTTCATTGAAAAACAGTTTGGACCAGCGGGCGTGTGTGCAACGCTGTTACACCTGAAGTTTTACTCCTGCATGTTCGCACGGCTCATTAAAAGTGGAGAATAGGACGGGGCCAGAGTTTCCCCTTATTTGCCCGTCCCACTTCAGGCTCCCAGCTCTTCACCCAGTCAGAAGCAGATCAGTAACCCGGGGCTATCAGAAGAGGATGCAAGGAGCTGGCTAGCACCAGCATAGCAGAACAAGCATCTATTTTAGTTTGTTTGTCAGTTTTTTCTTTGGACAGAAGAAACTAACACTGTTTTTTTCACAGTTTAAGCCCAGCGGGGAGATTTACTTCACAATGGCACTTTGAGCTGAATCTTTTCTGTTACGTAAAGGAGAAAAAACAGCTTTGATTCTGGTTTTCTGCTCTGCAACTCACTCATTCAAATTTTCTCAGAAAAGTGTGTCAGCTCTCACCAGAGTAATCACTCCTCCTCCAACAAATAAACTAATCAACACCTGTTTGGGAAACAGAAAAAAGTCACATCCACTGTCACTTTGGGGTTTGTGGCTTTTGTCATACTCTTGTGGTTTACAGTACTCATGCAGCCCCTCCTAACACACATACAAACAGATTCCCATGTGAACCTCCTTCACTCTAACAGGGAGAGGAGGTTGGTTTATGCAGACTGGCACACACAAGCTGTGTATGGATGGTTCTTCTGAAGCCGCCTGTCATTTTGACTCAGAGGTCTTTAAAGGCTCTTGCAAAAGAGATCATTGTGCGTGCCATTACGCTCTTTGCAAAAAACACCTCAGGACCTTTTTTTCAAATTAAACCTTCATGGATCAAGTAGATAATTGCCCGTTGATGTTGCTAGAAAAAAAAAGAGATCAGATGCTGTTTCAGGGTTACCCATTTCTCTATCATCAGCGTCTGACAGCCTGTCAACAGAGAAAAGGACTGGAGCTTTCTGTAAAAACTGAGCCCCGATGCTTCCTTTTGTAGAAACCTTTGCTCTAACCAGCTTTTAGTTGACTGACACAATGATGTTTAAGTGAATAGAGATGTAAAAGGACCCATTTGTACAGGCAGATAGTGTCTCCTGTACTTGACAGAGTAGTCTCCAGGATATATATCCTATATCCTGGGAGATCTGATGGCATGAGTGCCCTCTGGGGCTGGAGGGGAAATGGCAGAATACTGCGATATCACATACCTCAGCTGAGTTAAGGATAGTTCAGTGTTTCCAGATGTTATCGTGCATCTCTTGTCTCGCTACTTTACTGACTGCACGTGTCATCAACTGTTTACATTTTGAGAAGATTGTGGCAAACCAGTTCTGCAATGCTCCACAGTGTACTGCATGTTGACAGTTTGGATTGTGAATGATTGTTCAAGATTATTGGAGCTGGAAATAAAAACTCCTTTCAGCAAGTGTGAAATCCTACCTGGGTTTCAAAAGATAATTTATTAACATTGGTTACACATACAGCTTATTAACACGGGTAAGACCAAATTTTTTTTAAAATACTTTCAATCTCCCCTTTTTTCAAGTATTCAAGTGGATGGGAAACAGTCTTCAGAGTCTGTCGCACCAATACTCTGATGTTTCAATGTGCGAGGGCACATTAATGCGTAAGACCCCCTGAGTGTCAGACGGAGGAGTCTGAGGAGGACAGTTGACCCCTGAGTCGCTGTCAGGATTGTCAGAGTTGTAAGGGTTCAGCTCTCCTGCTGTGTACTTCACCTCCAGCTTCTGGACAGGAAGTGATGTAGGCGGGGGCAGGGCCTCAGCCTTGGGTTTGATGTTTTTAAAGTGTTGCAGACGCACCACCTCCCTGTGCTCGCGTGTGCACGGCAGCAGAACGGAGATGTCCTTGCGGAATTTGGAGCTCATGCCGAAGTAGATGAGCGGGTTGTAGAAGCTGGCAGATTTGGCAAAGAGACGGGTGATGATGCTCGTTGTGCTTGGCACATGGAAGCCCCAGGCTGACCACATAGACACCACTGCATATGGTGACCAGGCCAGGATGAAAGCAGTGCAGATAACAATGGAAATCTAGAAAAGGGACATGAGGAAACAATTGTCAGGACTGGAGTAACATGAGAGGAGCTTTATAATGGTGAGGGCACTTTTAAGTAGAGCTTTAACAATGAAGTCTTTCCAATGTAGGCCTGAGAGCTTATTTTCCTTTTGCCCTACCCTTGTAACATCTCTCTCCACCTTCCTTTGGTGGGCAGTGAGGAAACCACCAGCTGACATGGCATTGGTGCTTTTCACTGTGTTGATAATGGAGATGTAGGAGAAGAGCATGATCATCACCGGGATGAAAAAGCAGAAGATGAGGATGGAGATGATGTAGGACTTGTGAATGGTGGAGTAATTGGCTTTGGACCAGTCCACCTCACAGGTGCCATAACCTCGATCTGGGAAACATGAGAAACATGTTGTGGCTGTGTTTATACTGGATAAAAAAAAAAAAAAATCTTGTTAGGTAAGTGTATTAAACAGACCTGTGTAGCTGCCCCAGCCAAGCAGTGGAGCAACAGACCAAAACATTGCTCCGGTCCAAATGCAGATTAGTGATACAGCAATTGTGTTGATGCTGATGCAGTAAGCTGCAAAGACACACAGCAAGCAAAATAAACATGAGTACAGTGTAATATTCCCAAGTGACAGAGCTCGCTGTGGGATTGTTTGCAGTTCAAAAAGGGTAAATGTTAGGTTTTTGGCAAACACAGGGCAGAAAAAGTGAGAGGCTCTAAAAGATGCAGAATGCTTGACCTGCTATGAATGTTAAAATTGTGACATTTGTTGAACAATGAGGTCTTTTCTTACATCGACAGCCTTTGCAAACATCTGCGACTGAAAAGGACCTCTGTTGACAAAGTCCATGTAGTTTTGTATTCAGTACGACAGCTCTAGGTCTATGCAGTGATTACATTTTCCATGCTATACTGTGTGTGCAGAAGAGTTTTCAAGGATTGCCAGTACACAATGTCTTTGTTGCTATGGGTTACTAGTTGCTTACCTACCCATTTTAATGGCTTAACTGTCCTTTAATTTGCACCTAAAACTACATTGCATACATCTGTATTAGTAGCAGGTTCCAGCAGTTGCAGCTGCACTCTAGCCCATAATGCAGTTGATGTGTCCCACGTTCACCACTAATGTCCATAGTTTAAACCACCCATGTAAAACACCCTCACACAGGTTTATATGGTTTGTGTCTTATAAACAACCACAAGCACGGTAAAGGCTCTTCTCCCACACTGACAACAGAGGCAGTTGCTCAACCTAATTTCCATATAATTAAGACATTCTTTAGCATCATTACACCCAAAAATAGAAAATGTCACCTCAAATTAAGTTAATGACATGTTGGAGAAATGTAAATGCAATTGCTGGAGACAAGTGGTAGTTCTTTCCACAGCTGAAGTCAGTAATAAGGTTTCATTAGCACTAAAAAAACACACTTTCCTGTCAGATAAGAGCTGCTGGAATGTGAGAAAGGCAGAAAGGCTGCTCTGAAGCTTTTCTTTATGTTTCCTCACTCGAATTCAGGGAGCTTAGATCTGACCTTTGTTCGGGTGGCATCCCTTGATGTATCTGGTGATGCTGATGACGGTCAAGGTGTTGATGCTTGCGAGGCCGAAGAGCAACGTGAAGAAGCCGTCTACCTGGAAGGAGACAGAGAGAGGTGATTGATGACATCACGTCTTCGAAATATCTTTGAGTGGTCACTGAGGCCTCAGGGAACAAAGTCTTTGCCTTTCTAATTGTTCCAGACCTGTGTCTGTTCAGTTAGCAATGCTTTGCACTTTATCAGATGGAGACAGTGCAGCTGGAGAGCTCTTCCTGCCTTTTGGCCAGTTATGTTCCAGAGCACTTCTGATGTGTGCTGCAGGCTTTAAAACTTGCAGGATCAGCAATACGAAATGAAAATGAAAACCGCAGCTGTTGGTAGACTTCACCTTGACATATTGATGAAAAGATGAATGACTCCCTAAAACGGTAGCTCGTTAATCTCTTGTAGCAGTTAGTTAGATCTTCTTTTAAGCACAGCTCTTCTTAAAAAGAATTATGCTACTATGGTTTAGTCTGGCTCCAACCGTGCGACACCCAACTCCCTGCTGTGGCATTTCCAGGTGACATGGATAAGTTAAGGTCTCTCATCGGGGACTTCCTTAATCTTCCTTAGCCTTAATCCTATTAGTGTCACTCAACACGCTTTTTCACCCTCACGTTTGGCAGAATTATTGTTTACTATGTAGACTAATGGATTATTTTTATTTGGCACTAGTCTATTACACAATTTCTGCTTTTATAAGAAGTTAGAACCAGGTGCATTAGGATGGTTGCTACTAATAACTGTGATTTGATTCTCCAGCTCACCAAGCAGTTAATGTTTTACCTCTAACTCTCTTTTGGCACAAAAGAAAAGATGTGAATTTTGGGTCATATAAGTACCAAAACGTATTTTATACATCTTGAACACTGCTTTCTCATTTCTTTCTCTGTATTTCCCTTTGTAATTTGAAAGGGTCCCATAAGGCTCTATCATATTGAGTCATGTCCTTTCCCATTAGGTGCAAAACATGGGGATCTGGCCCAGCTTGCAACCGCTCATGTCTCGTCATGCTCCACACAGTAATCTGCTAATGCTTCTCACATGCCAGCCTCCTTCACCTTTCTCTTCCTTCCCTCCTCTATTTCTGTCACTTCTTACTTACTTCCCTTGTTTACCTCTGACTGTCTTGCAACCCATCTCTCCCGGGGGAAGGTGAAATGAGAAGGGCATACTTCTATTTTAATATTTCTCCCTCACCGGAGAATGAATGTCAGAGGGATGAGATCATCTCGGTGGCTGCACTGAACCTTTCAAGCAGCAGAGCTTGATTTACAGTATCTCTTTCACTCAGATCTGGAGGTCTACACCTCTGAGACTTAAAATATTCTGGTTACACCAGCTTGTTTTTGCGTGATTCCTCAGAGAGTTCCCTCGTTGCAGCACAGATATCACGATTTCTACCACAGCTTGCCATGAGCAAGAAAAATACCCTGGATGAATTCCAAGCCAAAGTATGAAAACTATTTCATTTCAGGCTGGGGCAGTGAGAGGAGAAAAACATAGAAATGTGCACCAAACTCATCTTTTAATTTAAATTACTTGTCATAATTCAGAAAAATGTGAGCGCAGACTATGCAACAATATAAACCTTGCAGCTCTTATATGTTCACTGTTTGGTTGTTGACAGGTGCCACGCTGCTGGAGGAGTTTTTCCCCATTTAAAGGCCTCTACAATGGTAATCTTATTACAGATTTACCTCCAGCCACATGGCTACTTGCATAATCCCTTGCACATACACACACACTCACATACATACTCACTTTACTGTAAGACTTCCACAGATTCTTTTAATGTGCTTCATTAATTGGGATTGGCTAAAGAGAGCAGATGCTTGGCAACTCTGCACAGTCATTGCTCTGATGCCATTTTAAACCAAAATTCCTGTAGTTTGACAAACTATTAATGCTTCAAATTATACCACAATTTAAGATTTGGATAGGATATGTAGAATACTATTCTTAAGTAAATCAAGTATGGTTTCGGTGGAGCTTTTACCTGGCAGGTCCAAATCCAGGTGATCAAATACCCATCGTCCTTGAAGATATTGAATATTTCTAGAATTCCTCTGGAGTAACCAAATACTGAGATGCTGGCATCAGAGATGGCAAGATTTAAAGTGAGGAAATCTGTTGGTTGAAGTGAGGCCCGCTGCTTGTACAGGACAAACATCACTAAACTGTTTCCAAACCAGGACAGCCATCCTGCAGCAAGAGAAAAATACAGTATATTCTGTGAATATTTAGAAAATCATATATTTTTAAATATAGTACAGTACAGTATACTATAGTATAGTACAGTGTAGACCATACTGTACTGCACAGTATAGTACAATATGGCATAATTTAGCATAGCATAGCTTAGTATAGTATAGTATAGTATTGTAAAGTACAGTACAGTATAATATAGCATAGACTATACTATACTGTACTATAGTGTATTGTATTGTATCGTATACTGTTGTGTTGTGTGCTACAGCAGAGTACTATAGCATAGTGTAGGATATTAGCTGAATCATTCTGTAGTGGTAGTAGTGTGTAGTGCAGTAGAGCAAAACAGAGAATTAGATGTTAGAGTAGTGAAGGTAAGAGTAGAGGTAAGTACAGCAGAGTATAGTAGATTGTTACATGCTGCATCATAATATTGTTTTAAATTCCTTCAGAGTTGAATCATTACTCCAAAGCTTTATGATTAAATTTCAACTACAACGCATGCAGAAAGTTTACAAAATGAAATGCTGGACTTCATTTAAAATGTTATTATATTCCAGTGTAGGATGGTTGACTTACCCAACACTAACAGGTAGACTCCAATGATGGTCTCTCCTTGTTCAGACAGCGGAAGGTCTGTGTGCAGAGTGCTGAGATTATTATTCCTCCATGGAATATTCACCACCTTCACAGGAAAAGCCTTCAGCGTTATTTCCATTGCCTGACTTTCGACAACCAGGCATGAAGTCTGTCTGACCTCTACAATGTGTCTACTCTCCTCTACTTTCAGTAAGACACTGCAGAAGGAATGACCGGTCACTTCACTCTAAATCCAGCTTAGACACAGTTACTAATACCTCATCACTGTCCACATAGCAGCTGTAATCCTATCTATTTCTTAACAACTAAGAAGATAGATATTTTGGGTTAAAATCCCAACAGGGAAATGTCCGGTCAGCTAGTTCACAGATGGTGGTAGTATTGGAGAGGTTTCATTAAGCTTAAATCATTTGAAGACTCGTCTCACACAACGACTTATAGCCCTCAGAAGAGTCCAAACCTTCAACAATGCTGATAAAAATTACAAATTGCATCTTCTGCATTTGCTTTTTATTGTTAATCTTTTTTTTTTCTGACACGGTTTTTCAAAAAGATTTGATGCGAAAGCTGCTCAGCAATTGGATGCTGGACTTTTTCCATCTCGACATCAACATAACTAAAGGATTAAAGAATGTCCAACTCTAAGTCAAATCTAATTGTAACATTATGAGTAGACAAAAAATAGCATTCATTCACTCTTAAGTGCATAATCCATCATTTGTGTCAGATGAGATTTCAAAATTCACTTTAGCTTAACAGCTAATTGAGTTTCTGAAATAGTTTTAATAGATACAGTAACATGACGCTATCTCCAGCCTGTTAGCTGACAGCGCTGGTGAACAAGTTGTACTGTACATGGTCTGGTAACAATTTACATCATCAAAAAATCCCTTTGAATGTTTAGTGTAACCGGTGTATGAATGACTGTGAACCCCCTTCACCTCCTCTCCAGAGACATGTTCTAGTTTCACTAATCACTTCCATTTAGAAAAGGTCAGGGAGGTGATGTCTTCAGTGCTGCCACCGTGACTGCACTCAGCCTAAATGTAGAGCACATTTATCTAAATGTACACTGAGACCACAGGTATGATTATGTTAGTGTGAGCTAATGTGTGCTCTGACAAATTCATTGTGCTCTGATGTCAATGTGAGAGCATCTGGCACTTCAAGAGTGTGTGCAGCCCTTTCACATGACTCAGTGTTACGTCAGGGAGAGGCCATTTATTAGACAGAGTTTGGGGGGTTTCACAAACAGGACATGCTCCAATGTTATTGATTAAAGTCCTTTTGTTCTGTGTAAATTTACAATTAAGCCACATCTCCCCTCCTCCACCCTTCTCCTCTTCACATTGAGCTTCTCTGTGGCAACACTCCTACTGAAGGAGTAACCTGAACCTCACCCCCCCTCCTCAGTCTGTGTTTAGATCACAGTGTGCACCTTGTTTCCCTCTTCTGGCTGCCACAGAGCAGCTCTGCTGGCCCTCAGGATGTGGAGGGAAGGGCTGCTGCTGCCAGATGCCTCGATGCTTCCGCGTCTTCCTCATCAAACCCTTTCTTTCAGCCTCTGAAAGCCAGTCAGGAGGGTGAGAGAGAGGTAGAGACGGAGCCAATGGGAAAATGAACCTCTGACCCCAACTGTCACCCGTCCAGCCACAAACACTGAACCCAGTCTTCGCGCATGCTGCCTTCACCAAGAGACGCCGCAAGACACAGTTCCAGCTCTGCAGCGAGCCCTGTGTGTGTGGCCCTCAGCGACACAGAAGTTTTCTGCTGCCTCTGTGGTATGAGTCTCCTGGTTAAAGTGGATAATGTGATAATGGCTGCGGGAGGCATCGTACAGCAACCTCACGGCACAACAAAGCCAATCATAAAGCCAGACGCTAAGGTGCAAGTCTTTGTTTGTAATAAGGAGTTATGTCATTATTGTTAATGTAAGTTTCATGAATGATCTCTGTCATCCTCTTACAGTGAAAGTGATCGGATTAGACTATCTGGCAGCGTGCGAGCAGTGCATGCCACGCAGTGAATGTAGAGGACATCTGCTACTGAGATTAAGCTGCCGCTAACAGGTCAAAGGCCAAGGGAGACCATGCGTTCAGCAGGTGCACCGGACAACAAAACATCTGTGACTGTCAACAGCCGACATGAGACAAGTGTGAAGGCAGGATTTTGCAGTCAGTCCATACTTGTGCAGACATCTGTGCTCTGTTTGGGCAAAAATGCACACTAACGCAATTTTACATTCGAGGTTCACTTAGATAAGCACAAAGCAGTGACACGTACTGTACACTATACAATGCTGAAGTGTGAGATCATTACAGGAAGACATCAAGATTAGCTTAACTCCCGCCTGTGTGCTTTGGCACGTGTGTGTGTGTGAGTGTAGAGCTTGGCGATCACAGCGCAGCCACAGTGGGCCACTGTATCATTAGGCTTATGATGATTACTCTCGCTCTCGCTCTGTCTCCAGCAAAGCCCGGGATGTGAGGTTGAAAGCTCACAATTTTTTTCCAAATGGAAAATCACAGACACAGATACTATTATGAAGGTGTGTGTCAAAGGCTGCGAGCTGTCTGAGCGCAACAAAGCCTCTCTTCACAGGGGACATACACCAGGTCAAGAGACCAATACAGGATCTGCTCAAAAAAAGGTCGACACACTTTCTCTCTAACTGCCACTAAACGGGAGACACAGGGACCGCTTGTATGAAGGGTCCACACAGTATGGAGATAAATGGCTTGCCTGTCATTTTTTGGGTCAGTCTGGGCATGATATTGGGTAGGTAGGGGCTTCACAGCGACACATTTTTCTATACTTCCTTGTAGTTTGCAGCTATTTAAAGACACAATGTTTTAGCCAAGAGTTCTTACAAAAGTTTGTTTAAGGAGGTTTGTCGAACATCATGTATAAGTTGCCACTGAAATGACTGATTGAGCTGTGACAATATTTCTAAACACAAGCAAATCAAATCAGCTGTACATGGATGCACAAGATGATCAGACATTAAAAAAAAAAAATTGCTTATTTCAGAAGCAAAGCAACTAACTTGGAGGAGCAACCAGCTGGCTTACAGATGAAGTTGGGATAGGTCCAATAACAAAATCATATAAAGCGGGACTGCCTGCCCACAACACGTTCACACCTACTTTTTTAAAGGGTTTCAATCTCAAAGGATGAGTTAACAGAGGTGACGACTACATTGTTAATCACCAGAGGATTACTTTTTATGCCACTATATAAGCCTAAAGATACATTAAAGCGACATACATGGTGCCATACATAAGGGGCCACAGGAAAAGTCCTGCGAATTGATGCGTTCACGCTGATATAATCTGGATGAGATACAGATATTACACTTCGTATGTGAGGTAAGACAGATTCATGGTAGAGCTCTCATGAGGCAGATCACAGTTCATGCAGTGACTTTACCACAGGCACAAAGAGCAGACTGTTTTTCCTTTTCCCTCTTACACCAAAAACACTTCCAGGGTTCAACAAGGCAAATCTGCTGCAGCAAAGCTGGCTGCTTTAAAATATAATTACTTAAAAATAAAGTGCATTTTATGACAGTGCTAATTCTGCTGTCCAATTAGACTTTATGAAATTGCACACAGGAAAAGAGCACTTTATATTAATGGTTTTATCTGCAGCTTTTAAATTCAGGAGAAAAGGAGTGCACTGTTGTCTGAAGTATTATTTTAGATAATACCTTATAATAAAACCCCATAGGAAAAGACTAGAATGGTTCAGTATGCATTTAAAAGTAAGTGAACGCAGGCTCTGTGTTGAGACCAATGAGCGATGTGGATTGGTTTTGTGGCTCAAGGTCTTTGGCTCTGAACCACATGCAAACATTTATTTGGGCACTGTGTCCAGTTTACAGTTTTTCCTCCTGAGTCTGTTTGTTTAAGCAGGTAACTTATGTAAGCACGTCTCATTTAGAGTCGCATGCTCGACTTGCCGAAGAGGTCTGAACATCAGTTTTGACACGAGGGGATATTTTGCCAAAATATGGATGTGGAGAATGTAAATCCACAAATAAAACTTTACATCCTGTTGGGATGTGGACACAGTCAGACACA
This sequence comes from Embiotoca jacksoni, assembly GCF_022577435.1. Lineage (NCBI taxonomy): Eukaryota > Metazoa > Chordata > Actinopteri > Embiotocidae > Embiotoca > Embiotoca jacksoni. Next base: position 14,856,288 of record NW_027185252.1, on the reverse strand, counting down.
GAGAACATGTCTCTTTCTTGAAGTGGAGTTTAAGTGCACACTCGTTTTAAGAGATTTGCAAGGATCATTAATTGATACCCTTTTCTGCCTCAGCAACTGTTTGATGGCTGACAGACTATGGCTTCTGCTTCTACTGAAACTTACCCGATAGCTGGCAGCCCTGTAGCAGAGCGATAAGAGACTGGATAGTTCTGTGGAAGTCTCTTCAGGCTGTCTGGGGATTGAGGAGATTAGTGACCTTGGTCCTCTGAGGAGCTCCAGCTGCAGATCTGACCGGACATCTTTAGGGAATCCACCCTGTCCCCCAACCTGATGTGTTGTAACACCTCTGTGGATGGTGTAAGGAGTAAACAAACTGTCACTCAGGATCAAAGTCACATCATCAAACAAGCATTTCAAATCACCTTAAAAAAGCGTGACCCTGTTAGCAACATAGATCTTCCTGGCTGTCCTAACTCCACATCAGGGTCGATGAGTTGACCCGTGAGTGACAGGAAGTGATTGGGCTACACCATTATCCTCTCCTTCAGCAAAAACTTGTCATCCCTGAAAATGACATTCTCACTATAACTGATGACCCATGACAAATGCCTGTTTGGACTTCATTAGGGAGGAACAAGACCGCTTTCACCCTGACCTGTTGACCACTTGGCCCCTAAAAGGCCCCATTTAAGGCTCTGCTTTTTAATTACTGAATCTCAGATATAGTTATAAATGCTCTAAAGATTTGAATGTTACAGGATTGAAAATGCACTTGACAAATGAAGCACCTTACTCGTGCTATTGGAAAGTCAATTCATGTATTTTTCACAATTAGGTTTTACAAAGGACTGGAGTATATTGCTGCATGTCTTAGATAGAAGACAGAACACACACTCAACTGATGGACAGCTGCAGGTAAGGAAAGGCAATATGCTTTTTTGCTTTCTTGTCCAGAGCTACAGCTTGCAGCCGGTTAGCTTAGCTTAGCCTAATGGTTGGAAACAGGGGAAATAGCATGCCTCTATCCAAGGATAATCACCAAGGCAACCAGAGGAGACTCCAGGAAGTACTGCTCTCTGCCAAGAAATAGCCATTGTGTTGCATCATGGAAAACCCAATAGATTTTGCAGTTTGTTTATTGATTACACATAGCTCCCCTAATCCCTGTGGAGAAATTAGGTCATTGCAGTGACAGGAAAAGATACTAAAAGAACAATGCAGCTCTCAAGCTACTAAATGCTCCATTATGTTTAGCAGCTACATGACAACTATGTCTGTCTGTTGTTTAGTGCCACCATGTACAAAACACCTTTCAAAAAGTTAGATTTTTGATGAGACAAATAGATTCAAGTATGCAGCACTAACTGTTCACGTCATAATTGTAATAATAATAATAATAATAATACAGTTTATACAGCATTAGATGAAATGTGTTTAAACATACGCACTGCATATGTTGGTATGTAAAGGTGTATTTCTACCTATTGCTCTTATGAAATCACTTTTTTCCTAAACAGTAGTGGATGTACTGGCACACAGTGATACAATGTGCAGAAATATGTAGAGTTCAGGTGCATCAAGACAGGTGTTAAATGTGAGTGATGGGCAGAGACGGATAGATGCATGGTATATGTAGGGAAACAAGTCCTTAAAAAGTATTTTCAGCTACTCTCTCTTCATCTCGCTTCCATATGGGAAGGTTGAACTTCTGGAGCCTGGTCTCACTCAAAACGAAGCGCTTTCCTGACCAATAGTCCTTGTAGTGACTCACTTAAGCGTTCGACGCCCAGCGGTAGAACACCTGGCCACATGTGAGACTCCACTTAAAATAACAGCCACATGTTAACAATGTGGGTGTTTGATAAAACAGCTGAGTCAATAGAGCAAGTGTCTCCCGCTGTTACAATTACATCTACTGTTTAACTGCTTTCTCATTATGATCTGTTTTGAAACCCACTTGCTAAAATACCTTCTCAAGAATCAGAAAAGTAATGTAAAAATTTTAGCACTCATAAATCAGTGATCAAAGGAGAGTAAGAAAGGATGCGATAAATTAATTCATCCTTTGAGGATCATGGTGTGTCCTATGAATAATGCCTCCTGGTATCATTTCTACCGTTATTAATCTGATCACGGTCAGCAACTTAATCTCTTCCTAGCAGCATGCTAGAAAGTAAAAATTGGATACAAATAGCTACAGGTTTCTCATTACACATTTTCTGTTTATGTAGCCATCCAGCTGTCATAGAGCAACAAGTTTATGTCTGCTTTGTGAATGAATACCCAATAATCCCTATCTTTTAGTTCACGTTTTGGTCTCTAACGACTCCTCAGGGATATAACTGGTTCTTTAGCTGTTTAACGCCCCATTATGTTTACCATCTATGTGATAATTATGTCTGTCTGCTGTCTGGTGCTTAGCAGTAGTTACATGAAAGCGGTGAGAGTGAATCAGAAAAATAAAGCTGTGCTCTGGACACACTGACCTGGAAGATGCTATAACACCAGATTCAGCAGATTCAGGTCATAATTCTCTGTCATTACATGCGACTCCTTTCACATCGTCACATTGATTTAAGCATTCAGTATATCCCTGTAATTGGAGGAAACAGACACATATGAGACTTGCATTCTTATTAATGCTTTGTCAAGGATTTTTAAACACAACTTATACTGTGGTAAAAAGCTCTATGGCTTTAAGGCCTGAATGGCTATGCAATACCATGCCAGTTATCAGTAGTACCACTGGGCACACTGCAGAGGTAAATTCACACCTTACGTTTACTTTAATTATACAGTGATTTACACAGGATGCTGCAATGGTGCACATTAAACTTTATAACCTCTGGTGCTGTGTTACCCTGTTATACATCAAAATCACGATCTCAAACATCTAATAATTACTGGGGTCATTTACTAGCGCTGGTTTTCTTCCTGTTCCATATGAAATAGTTTCTCAAGTGGCATCACTTTGAAAGAACTTCACAGATGCAGGTCACATAGTATGCGTGAGTACAGTTTTCTTTGTGATGTCACCAGTGTCGCAGCAAAAGTTGATGTAACAGTCCAGTCTGAGAGTGACCACATTCCTCCACCTCCTCCCAGCCAACCGCACCTATTGGTCCCATGCTGTGGATAAGGAGACTTCTGTTTTACAAGCCATGTGATAGAGGTCAAAGTCTGCTCCTGGGCCGAGTTCTCCGGGACAACAAGTTCAACAGCCAGTCCTGATACAACAAAGTGCAGAGCTCTTTTAACCAATGCAGCTAGAAATATAGAGTAAATATGTTTGCATGGAAAATTCTGGGATTTCCTAAAGGAATACTATTAAACACTTCAAGTTACCCCAGGGGGCCATAAGGTGAAGTGGTGTGACACAAAGTAAAGATCTACAAAATACCACGAAATGTGTGCCATGCTGTGAGACACTGCGAGCTGCTGTTGGACACAGGGAGATGAAAGAGCTCCAGCGCTCTTCCTGGGCATGTGGCCAAGACATTCTGCTTTAAAACATCCTGATGAAACTAAATCTCACCATAGGCTAATTTCACCAGGGCGTCTTTGAGTGATTTTGATGTCCTGCACAAATGGACACAAACATGTGATCAAATGCATAAGGACACAATATATTGCATGAATCGGGGTAAACAGGTGCGCATAACATCTACCAATAATGCCACAAAGTTTGAGCTTCAATAGACATTTTTTGGTTTTGTTTACATGAATTTTAGTGGATTTAAGGTGTCACATTTCTGTATCTGTAAATCAGTTCCCTTTTTTTATTGGACATACTGAAGAGGGCTTACAGGGTGCGTGCCAACATGTTTGGATCTGCAAACATGTGACTCTGCAAACTGCTTCAGATATTTTAGGTCTATTGCTAATGCCAAGGCAGGAATGTGTGTTTTAGCTGTACTTAACTACCTCAATACCTGCCAAAACAAATCACATCCAAAAGGCCTAAATTTGATTGCTTTCATCTTTGCTCATACCTATTCCACCACATACAAAAGAGCGTTTAGATAAGAGCAGCTGTGTGCTTTGCGATCCTGATTTAATAGACTTGGAAAGCTATTAGCAAGTTGCCTAACATATTATTTTGTCAAGCAGAAGAATTGATTTGCTGATTTGTCCTCTCTGTCAACTTAATCATTTTGCTATGATTTAGGAATGGTATTAAGGTCTGAATGGTCCACTGCACAGACTGAAATCATTTAAGAACTACTGAATGGATGAACACTAAATATTGTACCAACATTCGTCTTACTGAACAGAGTGATCCCTTGACTTTTTCCTCTTGCACCATCACAAAGTTGACAGTGCTGGCTTCAAATGAAATATCTTGACACCAAATGGATGGATTGCCTTGAAATTTAAAAAAAGGCAATCATGATAATGTTGATGATTCTTTGGCTCTAGCACCACCACCAGGACAAACATTAATTTTTCCAATCAACATGCAAAAATAATGCTTTGTGTTCAGCACTATTTAACAAATGTTATCATGCTACCAACCTAAACTATTCCTAAACAGGTGAACATTTCCTGATAAATATGAACATGTTAGCATGCTGATCATAGCAATAAGATTAAAGCACCACTGTACCAAAACAAAGACTGAGCTGGTTGCAGCTGGTGGTAGAGTCTTGTTTATAACTGACCAACGTCATAATATAATAAACTCAAATACATTTGTACTTGGACATGACACTCACAGAATCTTGGGTCATTGTTCAAACCCAAGCCACTGGGAAGAAATGGACCCCGCTGCAGTGGTACTGGATGCAATTCCTGCCCACCAACACTGAGCTATAGTGGGTCATGTCTAACAATGCAGAGGTGGCTTTGGCAAAGAGCAATGACACCTATATCAGGCAAAAGGATACTCCAATTAAATGCCGGCAACTGCTGATGAATGATACGTACCACAACACGAAGCAGCCAGGTGCGTCAAAGCAATATCCCAAATCCAAACAAAGCCACTGGATGAAGTAGGATGGTGTTGAGAGGAGGAAAATCACATAGAGTGGGTTGTGGGAGTATGTAGCAATCTCTCATGAATTTAAATCCAGCCTGTCCCAAGTGTGCAGTTTTACAAACCCTCAAGCACATGATGGTTGGCTGTAAGAGCAGCCTAATACAAAGCAGATACACCTGATGACACAACCAAGGACTGAGCCGTTTAGCATGAGCTCGAGGGCAAGACAGTAACCACAACTGGTGTACCTCTCAATGCCCAGACAACATTCCTACAACTACCACCCTTGATCTGGGAAAGAGACCAACAGGAGGACGACCCTTAGCCTCCTGACTCATCCAGTCAGTGACTGGGTAGTGTGGGTTGACCCAGACCAGAGGCTCACTTTCCTATCTAACACTGTAATGTCTAACCTGCAGCCAGATTGGATCCTGTGGTCCAACTCCTGCCACCGTGTCTTCATCACTGATCTGATGGTCCCCTGCGAGGAAGCTGCGGATGAGGACAAACAAAAAAGGTTGTGATACTGTGGTGGAAAGTAACTCAGTACATTCACTCAAGTAATGAACTTAAGAACATTCTGAGGTATATTTACTTTACTTGAGTATTTTAATTTGACGCTACTTCATACTTCCACTCAACTACATTGCAGAGGGCAATATTGTACTTTCTCCTCCCCTATATTTATCTGTCAAAGATAATATAACAAGTTCTTAAAATAGAACACATTGTTAAAGATTAAACTGTAGTTTCACTTCTCACACGGTTTCATTTTATAAATGTTCCAATGATTCTATACCACAGCAAAAATCAAAGATTGGAGTAAAAGTCACTTTCTAATATTTAATATCTTTCTCTTTCCAGCAGCTCACATTCAACATGAAAGATCAGAAAGAGAAGGAGGAGAAGGTAAAAAAAAGAGGGAGACGAGGTGGAAAGGACAAGCAAATAGTGGAGAGGAAGAGCAGATGGAAAACAAGGGAAAAGAAAGAAAAGAAGATGAGCAGGTGCAGGAGACATGGAGGAGTGAAGAGAAAGAAATGACCAGGAAAATAAAGAAAACAAAGAAGAAGAGGGGGAAAAAAGAAGAACAGGGGTTAGCACCAGCAGAGCAGCCTTCATCATGAAACCCTCACCTGTACCCCCTTCTCATCTGATTCACTCCCTCCTCCCTTCATCTTCAACCCCTCACCACCCCTAACCCAAACCCTCTTTACCCCTTGCTTTCCCCACTTTACCTCTGTCCCTCCCTTCCCCACCCATATCTTGTAAATATGTAAATATGTTGTAAATATGTCAATACAGTTCTGTTGCAGTGAGTCACCTCTTCTTGCGTGTGCATTTCAAAATACAGACAGACAATGTAATTACATAGTTCAGGCTCTGTGGCTCTGAGGAAGAGATCACACATCACTTGTTTTAGACTTCATTTAAATAGGAGATGATGGGCTTGCACATTTGTGGAAAGCATGTAAAAAAGAGCAGAGCAAGAATTCACTAATAAAAGGGTTCTAATATGCATTGAAAAAGCAACTGTGAGAAATGAAAGAATAAGAAATACAGTGTACTCTCTGAATGGGTCTTTCAGATTTAAGACATGGTAACAAAGTGGCTGCAGAGCAGTCAAATGATCTTGAGTCTGGTATGAACCTTAAACCTTAACTTGATGCTTGTTTTGTAAAATGAACTTGCTTCCACATACTTCAGTATCAATAATGTAATAATGTCATATGTATCAGTTAGAGGGACCAAACCACTATCTAATACTTTAACTACATTCTGCTGCAATACTTATGTACTTTTACTGAAGTAGGATTTTTCACGCAGGACTTTAGCTTGTTATGGAGTATTGGTACATTTACTCGAGTAAAGAATCTGGATATTTCTTCCATGACCCGATACACCAACCTGGCGATTGGGCTGCCAAGTGACCATCTAGTGACGAACCATGGGACACAAACACCAAGGCCTGATCACCCTGCAGTGGCCCTGCCTCGACTGAGGGGGCCTTGTGATAAAAGGTCAAAACACCAAGTGACAACACCAAGTGGCGACTAAAGATGTGCCATAATGGTCATCTCCAGGAACAACCCCAATCAAATTAATTGAAGTGCAAGAGAAGGAATGGTCCAACTTATGTCGTGGACATTTGTCAAGTGACTGTAACATATGACTAATGTTGCAATATGATATTTAATTTGATCATAATTAGATAACCCATCTTAAAACATTAGATGTCTTTAATCAAAGTGCTAGAGAGAGTTCACACTAACTACGTAGTGTGAGCTGCAAATCGGCGGCTTGTCTAATTGCTGCACTGTGAACCTGACCAGGGTCAGAGGTGGACGTCTCCTGTCCTCACATGAATGTCCTGAGGGAATGGCAACGAAGAGATAAAAAAAAAAGGGGAGGACAAGGGGAGTGGGGAAAACGCAGGCTGACAGATGAGGCATTATTCTTGTGAAAATGCTCAGTCCTCACTGCACTTTCACTTTTCATCAAGTGTTTTGGCTGCACATGAGCTGAAGGAATGCACCGCGGGGCAGCCTGCGGCTCACCCAGTGCACCGGTCTGCTTCCCCTCCCTGCGTCAAACCCACGTCTTAACATGTCCACCTTGGTCCAATATGTATCCTGAGCATCAACCGGGAGGGATATTTTCTCACAGAAAGGATGGAAATTCCACAAAATCACAAACTCCACCCTATCATCTTCTAATTTTACTCCCATCTGGAACAACCCTGATTTTTTTAAGTAACAAGAAACCACTTAACTTCCGCACATGGACCACAAAAGGCTGAACTCATCTTAAACACATCTTCAATAATAACAGGCTGGTTTCTTTCCCCAACTTGGTCCAGAAGTTTGCCGTCGGGAGAAATAAATTCCTGGAATATCTGCAACTTAAATCATCCATTCAAACAAAATGCCACATTATGTCATCCAATCTAGATCTTCCTCCCTCTGCCTCAGAATTAATTAACATTACTTGCTCAAAACAGCTCCTCCCCAAAATAGACAGAAACATTTTACAGTCCGACATTACGCCATCCATACCATTAATAAAACGGGAACAAGACCTATCCATTACTCCTGGTGCCAACTTCTGGATCCAAATTTGCAAAAACATCTACTTCATGACAAAAAACACCAACCTTCAACTCATACAATATAAGATACTCCAAAGAACTCATTATACTGGGCAACATTTTTTTTTTAATGGGATTCTGTTCAGATATCTGTTCACATTTCACGCAAAACAGCCCGGATAGCCACGTTCACGCCACCTGGCACTGCACACCCGTTAATCCCTTTTGGAAAGAAAATCACAGAGTCATTGTGCGTCCTGCGCTGCCACATCCCATCGTGTCCCTCACGCTGTTTACTAGGTGACCTATCAACAAGCAAACTGAACAAAACAAACAGTATATTACTCCTTTAGCCCTAACTATCACCAACAAAACTATCCTCATGAACTGGAATTCAAAGAACACCATACACATTACACACTGGAATAACCTCCTAATAGATTACTTCTCTATGGAAAATTGATCATCCTCCATCAAAAATTCTGCAACAGAACCTCACTCACTTTGGTCATCTCATTAATTTCTCACAAACTTGATCCCATCTATCCTACTTTTGTTTTCTTTGCATATCAACAATCATAATCATCACACTCACAGCAGAATTGGAACTTAGACTGACTGCTTAGTAAACACACAAACAAACAAACAAACACAAACACACACACACAAACACTCACACTCACACACACACACACACACACACACACACACACACACACACACACACACACACACACACACACACACACACAGCATAGTAACATCAACTCACACAACACCTAACACAATCTGTAACCGTATTGACTGCTCTCGTTGTCTTTGTGTTATTCCCTGAGTGGATTGTCTTTTTGTGTTACCATAATAAAACATTAAAAAAGAAAATAAAGGATAGACATCTCCGTTCTCCTCCATTATACACAGACTTATGTAGCTTTCACATGTGATGTTTTGATCTGGAGACTGAAAACAGACAATTTTAGAGATGCACTGATCAACACAATGTCCAACACATCTGCACTGTTTCTGTGAAGTCTAAGGCAACGCTGCTAAGGTCACTGAGATTAATGGCTTTTCAGGTCATGTGTGGACATGACAGAGACGCTGCTCCTCTCCGTCAACATTGGTCTCTTCTGGATGGCTGCAGGCTGCAGTGGAAGAGAAAAAACATGAACTTAATTTAGGTCACTTCAAGGCCTGCAGATATGGTTCACTTCACTCTTTGAATAGTTAGACACAAAACACTACACCTTTGCCTGCCAAATTAGGTGGTGAGATTGAAAGACTTTGGTGGTTAGTCTCACAGAAAAAAAAGGTTCTCAGTTCAAATTTGGTGTTCCCGTTACCCTCCACAGTCCAGTAGGTGTGAATGTGAGCATGAATAGTGGTCTGTCTCTACGTGTCAGCTCTGTTACTGCCTGGTGACTTCCTCACACCCAGTGTGAGTAAGGATGGGCTGAAGCCTCCCTGCAAACCTCAAGGATAAGCAAGCACAGTTACAGTAATGGATGGATGGGCTGTAAGACGAGCCATCACAGGCCTTACCCAAACTCAATCAGTCTGCTGGAGTGAACATATAAATCAGGCAGCAATAACAAACCTCTCCTCCAGGCTCCTGATGACCCATTAGCATGATGATCTTGAACTGACACTGAATGCCATGCTTTCACAATTTCTATTTGCCCAAATAATTCCAGATGCTCACATGAATCACGTCTCTCCATCCTTTAGATTTTGAATATGAGTAAAATAATATATTTAAAACCTCCAATTTAGTAAACACTTTGTTATTTGAGCACAGAGTCAAGCCAGCAGTTTTCTCTTGTTTCCTGTCTTAATGCTAAGCTACGCTTACCCTCCAACTATGTGAGAGGAAGTGAATGAAAATATCTGCCAAAATGTTGAAATATTCCTCTAAATATTTCTAAAGCATCAATTTCACATGATCTAGATAGCCCAGTTTTCATTGTTGGTGCAAGATGTGGCTACCTTGTCATAAATAGGCCCACATTCGTATATCTGTACATATTTATATACGAACACCCCATTTTTTTCCCCAAGCACACATACCCACTGATACACACACCATAAATAAACAGAGAGCAAGAAAAATAAATTTGCTCATAAAAGACAGATGCTGCCATTGGACAGAAGATTAGTCTTGGCTTCTAGCCTCCCATGAGAGGGAAAGATAACACTCCCGCGGTAAATGAAGTTATGTATTGGGTGTGCGGACCGGTGGAACAGTAGCAGCCAGTGCTGAGAAGTGGACACAACTCAGCCCTGAAGGCTTTCTACTGTGTGAGCCCTGAACCACATCTTTAAACCAAAGGTGATAAAAAGGCCAAATCCCAAAGTTTGATGGAAATACTCTCCCACCAGATCAACAGTTTACAGTCAGGCTTTTCTTCAAAATTACTTGAGCTCACATCCATTCTCTAATAAGGTGCTGCACGCAATCTTTGGTGTTCAAGCATCTAATTTACTAGTGTTATCGAAGACAATCACTGCAATTCTACCTGCCTTAAAATGAGACACGTGCACTCGCTAAAACAAAACTCTCCCATCCACATGCTGTTTTCATAATGGACCACTTGAAGAAACAATCACCAACTGTTTGCTCAGGCAGTCAGAGGTCCTCACTGTGTTGACTATTATTCTACTCTCTTACAGGGTGGGCTGTCGTGCTGGAGGTATCAAATGATCACCTATTCTGTTTTCCCTTGAGTGGATGTAGTGGTCAAAGCATCAATGAACCACTGTGGAGGTGCGGGCCTCTGACACGCAACCAAAAAGGGAAGCTGTCAATCATTTGCAAGGTTTGAACTTCCTCAATAATGCTCTGACTTCTGCCGGAGAGAAAAAAGTAAAGCACATTGTGTAGCACACACCATAATTGCTTTTTACTGTAATTACAGGCCATTTAAAAAAAAATTACTTGTAAGAATGTTGCTATCGGGGGATTTTACAACCTGTACGGTTTTATTTTCTACTCAGACATCAAAGTTGAGAGGTGGGGAAATGACATGATTAAATAGCCTTGCAACTAGTCTGTCATAAAAGCCAATTTGTTTACTGCGCAGGATGCTCTCAGCAAAGAGTAAGCAGAAAAAAAAAAAGATGATGACTAAACCCTAACCCCTAACACCCTATTCCTGTCTGGCATCATGAAAGAAGCTCTTCAGTCATGACATGTTAAAAAAAACACACTTCATCCAACATTTTTCCCCTGAGGGAAAGAGAGTAGTCCTAGGTGTGGTTGCAGCTCGGGGAGTGTTTTGCATGTTTTGCTCTTTAAAAAAAAATAAAAAATTGTTTTAACGATAACTTGAGGCAGTGTGGAAATAAAACTCAGAGCACACACTTGACAAACTTCATTAACTGCAGAAAATGTTTTACATGTGTAAAGGCTGCAAACAGAGCAGATGCAGAAACCACAAGCAACACCACCAGCTGGCCATGGAAAGGGCCTTTGGGGAAAAGAGGAATTTTAAGTAAATGTTTTCTGTGACAGAGTGTGGAGTTCACTGAAATGAAGATATACAACCGACCACAAGCCTTCACCTCGCTTGAATGCACAGTGCCCCAACAGCTGGTGACCCCTATCTGAGCTGAGTCTCCAGCCATGTTATTAGATGGTGGCAGGTTATGAGGTCTTGACCACAGAGCTTCATGATTTAAATTCACCTAACACCACGACCTTTTCTCCGAAGCACCTACATGTATGTGCATGGACACACTGCGTGTAACTGTCGGACAAACCCAAAACTGCAAACCTAACCAATCTGTCATTCAATCTGACAGGCAACACAGCAGAATGTGGCCTTTATTTTCCTTAATAGCAATTTACTGCGTTCCATACATGTGTGGTTGCAGGCCTCTGAAGGACAAAAACAGCACGATAGCACCATCTACCTACAAGAATGGAGCACAAAGACGAGCTTCACTCCTCACTGAGTCTGTCGCAGACGTAAAAGAGAAGCGAGAACGTCACTGCAAATCTTACAACAATAACCAATCATGTTTTTGTCAAAAAAGCCTAAAGGGAAAAAGATTTAAAAGGTGTCAACATGATTTGGAAGATAATTTAATGAGTTTGTATATCCCGTTCCATCCTATTACAAACTTTAAGGAATATCCTTTATTGATGTTATAAAGTTTGATGTCCCCTTTTAGGGATTTTATGATGAAATCCACTTGTTTTTTCTTCCTTTACTCTCTTTTTGTGTGTCTTTATTGTTGTTAATATAAAATGTTAATCTTTGTGTGTTTTTTTTGTTTTTTTTTAGCACTGTAGCATGAGACACCCATGTGACACATGCTTTTGTGGGACAAAAGAGTGGTCTCTGTCGGATAGTGTAGTTATTATCTGATGAAATGAGTCCCTTATCAAAGAAAACACTAAAAGTGAGGAATTTTTTTATTAAATCATTTATTAATGAGTGTGGAAAATGGGGAGTTGTGACAGTTTTGCTCAATGAAATACTTTTCAACTAAATGTCAAAAAAAAGGTGGGGGGAATAGACAGTTCATTGGGTCTCCTACTTTAAAATACAAGTATTTGTGTCTGCAAACTACTCGTGCAAATGGAAAATCTTTCGAAGCAAATCTTATAATACAAAAACAGCCGCTTTGGCATTTCTTCTCTCAATTATCATCACTCTTGTAAGTACACAGAGCTCTTGGTGATCTATACCATCAACATGTCAACATATCAGGTGTCTAATGGATGAGCAATCATTTTAAATAACAGAGGTTATGTTTGAGATTTTGCAGGGCATTCTTGAGAATAAATAATTACATTTCAAGTAGCAAGAGTTTTAGAAGTGTAATAATACAATTAAGAAACTCATTGAAACCGTATTTGCAAAGTCTTTCCGTAAAACAGGAAATATCCCATAATGCTACCAAATGCCATAATAACCATACATCATAGCGTTACCAAGCTACAAAGGGTTTGTTCCAGGTTGTATTCATGTTAATGACATCTTTTTCCTGCAGAGTAAAACAGAGGAAACAACTGGTATTGTATTTTCAGTTGTTTTTTTTACAAGTCAAAAGGACCTATCAAGATCAAAAAGCTGTTGTATCACCAAAATCTTTGTTCCATTTGGTATACATGTTAAGAGTCGCTGGACTAACAGTGGGCTTAATGCGCTTCAGGGAATCCTCAAAGTCTTTCATCTTGATGTTACGCATCTGTGAAAATACAGAAGGGTATACAGATAAGTGCTATTACGTAGTGATGAATGAGAAGATATATGCTGCGTTGCAAGTACTTTAACAGCATCTCACCTCAGTGGCAGCCATACTGAGTACCTGGTCTGGTCCCAGCTCTGTGTAAGACAAATTTGACATAGAAATGAACCGGCTCGAGCCCATCAAGTGTGTATGTTTGGTCTCAACAGTTGTAGGGACACAACAGCCCTCCCTCTACCTCATCTGGAACTCTAAAGCTTCTTCTCCCTCAACATCCCCTTCCACATCTTTACTTGATTTCTGAGTTTCCAATGTGTAATAAAAGGATGTACTGATTGAGTAAGGTACACACAAATATATGGTTCAATTTGGGGTCCTATTAAGTGTTGCGGGGTAATCTTACATATTGAGTGATGTTCAAAAACAACTTGTTCTAATGTAAGACTTTTTTCTTAGTAAACTCATATGTTGACTTTCAAATATTCTAACCCTGAAGCCTCCTTAAAATTTCAAACTATATCTCATATTTTGGCCCTCATCAGCCGGCTCGACTTCTCTGGCCTGCTGCTGTGTTTCCGCCATACAAAATAATTCATGAAAGATGATATTTTTATGTAATTGCTAGTCTGAAATTGAATTCATAGTTTGATATAGTCACTCGTTCTATGTGTAATCCTGCTAAAAACCAGTCGGACCTAAAAGTGACATCAGTTGCCATTACTTTCTACAGCTGGTGACGTCACGCAGCTAGCAGGTTTAGTACCTTTTGCTTATGCTGATGAAAACTTCAAAATTTCACTGCTCTTTTTTTGTATGTATCATGATACAAAGTAGAAAATATATTGGACAAAATGACATTTTGTGCACTGGGCGGTGTTGACCGTAGAGGAAAAGGAGCCGTCTGAAAGGCTTGATTTCAGTGCATGCTTCAGGTGCAGACTGACAGCCCTGATAATTTACCGTTGTCACCACAGTGATCAGTTCTCACCTCCTTAATTTCTGGCAGTAAGTATGAGTCTTGAACGTGATGTGAGCTTTCAGATAAGCCCCCTCCCGGTCAGCCAATCAAATGCTAGCACACATAAATGTGAATGATTTTGCTCAAATATTGCCAGGGACAAATCTGTTCTACCAAATTATTGGTAGGGAATAAGGATACGTCCCTGCTGCGCATCCATGAACCTACCCCTTTGCCCATATGCAGGCTGAAGCATGAGTATGTGATCAGTAAGATGAAAGAGTTATACCTCTTATCGGCCCGAGTGCAGCATCTTTGGCTAATGATGTCAAATCGCTTCCTGAATATCCGGTCGTCCATCTGTCAAGTATAAGATCCAGACATTAATACAAAGTCACATAGAAATGTCTCTGTGCGGGGTGTGAATCTGAAACTCACTTTGCGAGACAAGACAGCTCATTTCTGTTCAGTGGATTTCCATGCTTCCCCAAAAGGTTGTTCAGCAGTGTGTATCTAGTCTGGAGGAGAAAGAGTTGCATAATATACCTTAATGATGGGAGAAGTTTTTTGTGTTTTTTAAATTGCAACATTCACATGTAAAAGTTAACAAAAGAAACTTAAATTGTTTTCAAAGTAAATACCTCCTCGTCTGGCAGTTTCACATAAATCCTTTTTGCAAAGCGTCTGTAAGATAAACACAACAAGAAATGGTCATGACTTCATACAAACACAGCCCCTTAAACAATCAAAACAAAAATATTGTACATAATGTAGGATTGCATAATGTACCTTAATATGGCCTCATCGAGCTCCTGAGGCCTGTTGGTTGCTCCCATTACAAGCACCCTGTCGTCCCCTCTTGACTGCACCTGAAACCCAAAAGCACTTTTGTGAAAATACAGCAGTGGTCTCTGAGATAACAGGGACTCAAGCCCTCTGAAGATGGGTCATTATCAAATCTCTGAAGCCACCGCTGCTCTTACCCCATCGAACTCAATGAGGAACTCGGTTTTTAAACGACGAGAGGCGTCGTGCTCCCCTTCCCTCCGTTCACAAAGCAAGCTGTCCACTTCATCTGAGTGTCAAAAACAAAGAGAGGTTTATCTAGGAGCTGACAATTAGGGGGATAAAACTGGTGTTTGAGATACATCTGTTCTGTAAATAAAGTAATGCAAACCGATAAAGATGATAGAGGGCTGCAATTCTCTGGCAACTGCAAACAGAGCTCGTACAAGTTTCTCGCCTTCTCCCACCTGTGATGGTGATGACAATCAGGGTAAAAAAAAAAATAGATAAATAGCAGTGTAAAGACCTGATGCAGAAATCATTCAATCATTCAAAGTGTTTCTTACATATTTAGAGGTCAAACTAGCAGCGCTGATGTTGAAGAATGTGGCCTTCGACTCCGCAGCGACTGCTTTAGCCTGGCAAGAGGAAGTAAACGCTGTGATTTAATTGACAATAAAAAAGCAAGACTATCAGCGACTACATGCCAAATTATAAAGCACAGCTTGATCTGAGTGAAACGGTTTGTTGTGTTGGAAAGAGCACTTACCAGCATGGTTTTCCCATTTCCAGGCGGGCCAAATAAAAGCAAACCGCGTGCAGGAGCTCTCAGGCCCGTAAACAGCTACATAGTAAATGTGAAAGAGCATAACATGTAAATCGGTAAAAGAAAATCTTGGATACAGTGCACAAAGACAAAATGTTTCGAAGCGATCACCTCTGGTCTTATGGCAGGAAGGATGACCATTTCTTGGAGTGCTTGCTTGGCCAGATTCTGTCCCGCAACGTCTTCAAAGGACACAGATACTCCTCTGCGGGGAACAGAGGAAGCTACTGTAAATGCACGGTGTGTTTTATTTGTGTTTTTCTTGACACTGACAGAACAATCTGTTGTTAAAAGAATCACTTCTTAATACCTGTCAACAATTTCACTCAGAATCAAGTTGGCCAGTTTGCTGTCCACATTCTTGAAGTTTTTCATGTCTCTCTTTGTAGGTTGTTTCACAGCTGCAGGTTTTCCATTTTGAGCTTTTCCCATCCGTGGAGTCACCTTAGCGGAAATAAAATAATCCAGAAAGCATTACAAAGTTAGACACCTTAAAATGCATACAATTGGACAATTAAATGACTAGACTGTAGGATTTAGGGTATCTGTGGTCAGAAAAGGACAAACCAAAATCTGGCTAAAGCAAGCCTTTTGCGTTTCTTATGTTCCCTGAAGGCGACTTCTATACGCAAGGAAAGGGAAGTGTGAGGAGACGGCTATTCAATCGGCTGCAACTTTAAAGCTAGATGTCACTAATTCCTACACTGTTCCTTTAAACAACAAAAACAATCACCTTTGGGTCAGCGGGTCTCGTTGGGTGTCTGACAGCGGTGGCGGGTCGGATGTTACTGGACCCACCTGCTACTCCCGGCTGGCTTTTAGGGGCAGACTTTGGTTGTGGAAGAACATGATTTGAGCTCTTCGTTGGATCACTTTTTCTTTGCGATGCCAAAGTTGTTTCTGTCAAGCAAGGTTAAAAGAAAGATCTTCAGCTTCACTGTTCAGCTTATATAGCAATAATACTTTGATAAAAAAATAAAATAAAAAAAAAAGTCATAAATACAGTGCACACTTTTAAGACGGCAGCCAACCACGATGCTACTTACCTAAAAGGGCAAGCCTGTCTTTTGCCATGGTGAGATTAGTGACCATTTTATCTTGAAGTCTTTTTGCTCGTTCATACTGATCCCCTGCTGACAAGACATAAGAGTACAGGGCTCATGAATGACGTCACCAAGGTGCATCATACAGCTACTGTACACGCGGATGTTTTGTTTGTGATACCTTGTCCCGTGATCTCGATTGCAATACCCTTTTCAAGTTCAGCAATCCCTCTCTTGTACCACTGCACAGCCTCCCCCTTTTCTGCTGTTGTCAGAGAAGGAGGGGTGTTTACCACGAGCCGTCACACAACAACAACAACAACAACAACACTAGCTGATAAGTCAGAAAACACAACAAACAAACCTGTGTCATCTTCATCGATCCTTAACGCCTTCGATATATACTCAAACGCTTGTTTGTGGTAGTTTTTAATAACTTCACCGCTGTCTCTGCTTTTAGTGGCCTTTACTTTGGCCGACATCACTCTCGCGATAGTGTCTCCTCGTTCAGTTATAGCTCAGTTAGCCCGCTGTGAAATAACACCATGAAATTTAGCTTTGAAGCCGCATTTAAAAGTGGTTAAATACGCAGCCTTTGGTTTATAACACAACCTTTTTTTTTTTGCCTCATATATGACAACAACTCTGGTGCCTCATCCTACACAAACATTTCCACCGCTTCCGCTTCCCCGTGTGACAGAAGTCCCCGCCCCTTTCTTCTTCGTCCTTTTTTTTTTTTTTTTGTTATCTGACGGGTGGAATTCAAATAAAGTCGCATTACCGCCACCTACTGTGTTGGCATGTGGACTAACCACAATATAAATATCAAATATCAAATCAAATCAAATCAAATCAAATCAAATTTGACTCTTCTGCCTGTTGTCTTAACTTTTCTCGTTAGTGTGAGATGTTTGTTTATTGCATTCAATGTTTTCCCTTCTTCCTCATTTTCTTTTGGTTTAATTGGTGGTGGAAAAACAGCTCTCGTGCATAACCGCCCCACTGAAAATGGTGTTATGTGTTACGTGTTTGGTTGGTAAGGTAGATCCTTTTTCACATGAAGACATAAGGCAGTTTATTGTCATTTATCAATACAACGAAATTAAACTGGCAACTCAGCAGCTCAGCAGTAATGAACAAGGTAAAATATATATTTTTATATATATATCAAAACAAAAAATAAGATTACATTAAGCCAGAGAATATATTGTATTTGTGCAATACATGTCGTTGATT
Organism: Embiotoca jacksoni; assembly: GCF_022577435.1. NCBI lineage: Eukaryota > Metazoa > Chordata > Actinopteri > Embiotocidae > Embiotoca > Embiotoca jacksoni. The sequence continues at coordinate 14,838,195 of NW_027185252.1, read as the reverse complement.
GTGTGGGGAGCACTGAAACAATAAAATGGCATTAGGAGACAAATTAGTAGGAGCTAAATATTGTTTATTGTTATTTCCAGTTTTATATTCAGTTATATTGCAGATTCCCTTCAAATATTGCTGTTCTATATTACATTTGCTTGAGATGTACTTTGTATAATCATAATGTTTTCTCTTATTTCGAAACACACATACCCGTCCCTTCAAGTTGCTGCAGATAAAATTGCAACGTAATGAGTGCCAAAGTTTGGCCAGTCAGTGTCACGAGAGCAGAGGTGGAGCGGCACAGTTTCCCCGACCATTTTTTTGGCTGCATTGTGGATGATTTGAATTTTGTTTTATTAGACGGATTCGCAGGATACGGATGATAATGCTTGTGCAAACATTATTTTGCAGAAAAATAAAACTTTTTTGCTTTGATCAACAAGTAGAGTTTGCTTTATGGATGCAGTAAATAAACACAAGTTGGAAAGGAAGCTTTCACTCTGAACAAGGTTTGGATCCTACAGGCACCTTATTCATTTTTTTTTTTTAAAGTGTTTTGGTCTATGAAGTTTTGTCTATTAGAGGGAAGTGCTGGCGTGTTTAATGACTCAGGCATGTCGACAGTAAAGTGGACTCAAATAAAAACTTTGTACTAAATAACTGAACCCCATTTGTTAAATTGATCATATATATTATCTCTTTGTGCCTATATAAAGAATTACTTCTATACAAAACTAAATGACACATTGTAAAATGGGCCTTTTCAGTTTTCAATCTTACATGTTGCATTTATTATCCTACAGATCAGTTTACACACATCAATATAGGATAAACAACAAATGTGTTGATAGAGCAAAGAAAAAGCTTTTTCCTTTCAACAGTCCCACCTACTGACTTTATTGTCCTTTCAATAAATAATTTGTTTTTGTCCTTTAAATCTTTGAATAAAACATCCAGTGTCCTTTTATTCACACAACAAATCAGGTCATCAGATTGCCAGATTACCATCCTGTACCCGCTCACCTGACGGGCAGTGCAATTTCATAATCAAACAATAATTTTTTTTATTTATTTATTTTTTTTGTAACGATGACGCCTCCTGGATTTTTTTTTGTTTTGTTTTCCACGAATCACGTTGCGTTGTACAATCGAGTAACCAATCAGACTCCTCTGACGTCACTATCATAACAGCTCCAGACACGCCCCTCACCTGGCTCGCCGTCGGACCAGTAATCCTCAGACTCCGCTCGGTTCTGCTGTTGCTCTTCTTCCGGGCCGATATCGGCACATTACAACGATTTTATTACCAGACCGTCGTCAGCTGCTCTGTCCGGGCTGACTTATTAACCGGTAACAACAACAACGAGGTCCAGCTGACGGTACCGAGCCCGTTAGCCCGCTGAGCTCAGCTGTCTGTCAAGTCCGAACTCCTCTTTGTCTTTTCGAGCACGTTAGCTAGCAGGCGTTGGTTCTGATCGGCTAAGCTAACGCCTGATTTTTTATTTTATTTTTTATTTTTTACCGTTTTTATTTTAATTTTTCGCCTGACAAAGAGTTAAGTGAACCAAGATAGGCGGCTTGGGAACCAAGATGTCGAACCGAGTGATGTGCAGAGAAGCAAGTCACGCCGGGAGCTGGTACTCCGCTTCGGGTAACTATCAGCGTTAGCACGGCGATGCTAGCTGGGGGCTGTTGTTGTTGTTGTTGTTGTTGTTGTTTATTTGTGTCCCATGGCAGTGTGTGTGTTTGGTTTTGGTGGCTTTTTGTTCGGCATAACTGCCATTATTTGGGGATTGCCAAATCTAACGGGACCATTATTACAGAACTTCCTGGCCTATGTGCTACACAGCTGGCTGCATTAGACATTTCCCGAAGCATCTGCCTGTTTTACCTTAAACTGTTGTTATTGTTATTATTATTTGTGATCTTGTCGGTGTGTGTGTGTGTGACCCTGATCGGCTGAAGTTATGTGCAGAAATACTTTGCCATGAAACAAAGGACTGGGCAGGGCAGGGCAGCAAACTGAGGGTTCGTGTTGCACCCCTTCCCCCATTTCACAAGCTGGACGCCTGTTTTGTTTTGATGAAACCCCGCAGGGCTCCCTGTTTACACCTTATAATCTTGTTCACTGCGGTTTTTAGTAACGACCCTTTTCGACAGGACACGTACAGTAAATACTACACAGTCTCCGTCGATGTGTACGTTGCGTGTAAACCATCAAATGAACGCCGAGTTAACATTCATCTTCTAGGATGTCGACGTCTTTGTCACCTTTTACAAAACCAGTTATAAAGGTTTGGCTGGGTTTTTTTTCTTTTCTTTTTTTTCTAGCAGACTTAATTACGATTCAGCCCCTTGTGATTGATGATGACGTAATATTAGCACCTCTGAACACCAGTAAACACGAACATTGTGTTTGACTGTAATCAACTACAGTGAACACGTGTAGAACAAGGTGTGTTTTTCATTGTGTAAGATGGACCAGACCTGTACGGTCGGCTCCAGATCACGATCCATTTTATATAAGACGGGCAACACCACTGCAGGGTATCAAGGGAGATGGGTTATTATCTGGAAAGAATATGGTTTGGCTCATTCTAGTTTATCTTCATTTGTCACCCAAAAAAAGACAAACATTTGCCAACAAGACTCAAGTAACCGTTGTCATATCTCGGGATTATTCCTGGTTTCCGAAGTACTTTGTTGCTGTGACAGTGCAGGGTGGTGGTGGTGGTGGGCAGGCCTTTGACTAAAAACTGTCTGTGTATATTCACGTAATGTTGGATTGTTATCTTTGCAATATTTAATAAAAAAAAATGCAACATAACCTGCCATAAGAATACATTAGTAAAACAAAGCCTATAGTGAAGCTATAGTGGCTTAAGTGCTGTGAAAAACACTTCGGTGTTGCACCTACGTGGTATACTGGTTGTAGGGAAAACCTTGATATTTGGATTGTTATTTGTGACATTGATATCAAAATATTGATCTATACTTGTAGCTTCCATGTGAACTTGAAATTCTGTTTGTATTGATGAGACAATTTATCTGCTAATATGTCATTCTTGGTCTTCAGCTGGCAACATCTCTTTTTCTCAGTGACTGATTGAATTAACATTTTGTTTCCATTATTGTGGGTTTTTTTTTTATTTCCACCTTTTCAGGATCCCAGCTGAATGCACAGCTAGAAGGCTGGCTGTCCCAAGCACAGTCCACGATCAGACCTGCTCGAGCCATCATAGCGCCGTAAGCACACATGGACACATGGAAGAAAAATGTCCTCTGAACATGTTAAATGGGTTTCTGTGAAGTAGTCTCATCTCAATGTTGTTTATTTGCAGCCATGCCGGGTATACCTACTGTGGTGCTTGTGCAGCACATGCCTACAAGCAGGTTGATCCCTCTATTACGTGAGTGATTCAGTTTTTCTCGTTCTACACCTCATTCAAGAAAATGCTTTGTATGACTGTTTCTTATCTTAATTCCCCTCCTCCCACAGAATGAACAGATGCTTGTGTAGATAGCAGAATATAGTGCTGGTTGGTGTACCTTTCTGTGAACACAGTGGGTGAGATTAAGTCCTGTTGCCCTTCAGTCGTAGGGTGTTCATCCTGGGACCTTCACACCATGTGCCCCTCTCCCGCTGTGCCCTGTCACCTGCAGACATCTATAGAACACCCCTCTATGACCTGAGAATCGACCAGAAGGGTATTCACTGTTTTTACATGACATGACATTGGGATTTTTATTAGTTTATGTGTATGTGTTGGTTTTTCGATCTAACATGTTAACTCAGGTTACTTCTTTGGAAGGTATTTTAAAAGGATGTCTTTGTAAAGGAGTAACATAACCACAGTTTGGAATATGTTTAAGGTTTGTCAACTGTAAAATGCAGTGTGTGTTTCATGCCAAGAAAAAAATGAAACACCTTTTTTCATTCATTCTGGATCACTGCACTTAAAAAGGTGGAAAAAAGCAGGCATTGACCCTTTCCTCATTGTGCTTGTTAGAGTCTAGCCTGAACAGAGCTCCAACATGCAGGCCTCAAGCGGCCCTGGGAGGCGATTCACATTTAATCATCCTCCAGAGACCAGACGTTTCCCTGACTCTTTGGAAAAATACTTTCTCAGTGTTTAGTTTTTGCTCAGCTCGGCACTTATACACATTTCCAATCTAAATAAGTGGGCAGTTCTAAAAATGACCCAATCAGTAGACGTGGTTTTGATATCATGCACAAACTAAAGTGAAACTTCTCTTTTGCAGTTTATGCTGACCTCTGGAAAACTGGGTTGTTTGAGAGGATGACTGTGCAGACAGATGAAGATGAGCACAGTATTGAAATGCACTTGCCTTACACTGCTAAAGCCATGGAGAGGTAATGCACAGAGGAGCAGTATTTTTAACCAAAGAATCGACACTATAGACTTTCAGAGGAAACCGACTCAGGGTGAAGCTTTTTTTTATTATTATTTTACTGACAAACAAGAAGAAAATACAAAAGCTCTTGTCGTTCTGTGTTTACTTTTAATTGCCTTTCTGTACTTACTGTAAACAAAATAAACTGTAAACACGGGTGCGGGGACACATGGAAAGAGATATGCATAATTGATACAGCCTTCTGTTAGGTTGGCTGGAGTTAAAGGCTTTTTCCTGGTTCCAAAAATCAGGGATCGTGGAGTGTGAATTGAACTGAGCGCAT